>NC_056735.1:1775569616-1775669616 GCF_019279795.1 Protopterus annectens | reverse complement strand
TCTATGTTTTGGTTTCAGCCAAATAATTTTCCATCAAATGAGTTTTCTATCATTTGATAGGGACCCTACACACACACACACACACACACACACACACACACACACACACACACACACACACACACACACACATGCACACACACAAAATATTTAGTTGCAAGGCTTCAATAACAAGATAGAAGAGGGTTACTAATGTTGTTCTATATCTTCACAGAAACCCAGCTGAGAATCCCCCCACTCTGTGCTGCCTGTCATTTTGTGTTGTAACTAGTGGTGATGGTAGATAAAAGATAAAAGATGTTCTAATAGCTTGTATTTGTATTGAACAGGGACATGTTTGCGCACATTTAAAGATCACCACTCGGGAATGTACTTTGTCATTTAATGAGATTGCTTACTAAAGTTGAAGCCTATGCTGAGACAAATGTGGGTATGAATATGTTTTGTGAGTAAATGACTTAGACCTAAACTGGCTGAAAAAATGTATTATGAAATGCAACTGGCATAGGTGATACATTTTTATTATTATTATCATTACTATTATTTTTGTGTGTTAATCAGGCAGTACATAACACACAGACACTCAGTAGTAGTTTTTCCTGCTGGTAGATATAAAAAGGTCAAAAAAATGAAACTCTGATTCCATCCACAAAACACTGAAAAAGAAACAATATTTACTTTCTTTGGGGAGGGGGAAACAACACGTTTTTGAAAAAAATGGATTTGCTCTTTTTATTGGTTTTGTTCTGAACTCTTACAGTTATCCAAAGTGTTTATAAATGTGCAAGAGAAATGCTGTGTTTGACATGTAAAGTCTATTTCACAAACGTGGAATACACTGGGTAATGTACTTGTCATGCCTTCTTGTTTTGTTGATGTGATAGTATATGTTTACAATTAGTTTTATTGTGGTGATGGTGGTCTTAGAGTGCTGGGTCCTTCATAGCATTGCAACTTTGATGGCATTGCAACTTTAGTGGACGTGACCCCCTCAGGAATGTGTAAGAAACTTTACAGAGAGAAAGGTCTTTCAGTCTATTTGAGCAGCTATGGTTACTGAGACCTGAGATGTATTTGTTGAGGAAATATTGAAGTAGTTTGAGCCACTTTCAGTACTTTGTGAGTTATGTGCCAATGGGGGCACTGTTTTCAATGATGGGCCTAATAAAGGATGAACACAGTAAGGGTATAACTTATTTGGAATTTGAGGAGATAACACAAAGGATAAGCTGTATAAAGCAGAAGGATCTGTGGCAGAGTGAGATATCTGTATGGTAAGTGATACAGGTACAAGCTTTACCAGTATAAACAATGCTGCATCTCAGAGCACTGAAGGCAAGCCCATTATTAACACACAAAGCATTTCTTTGGTGTTGTCTTTGCTGGAGATTTTGAATATCAGAATGGTATTTGATAACTACACCCATTTCACAGCCATCATCATCTGACTGTATGTCAGGGAAGTATCTCTCTCTCTCTCTCTCTCTCTATATATATATATATATATATATATATATATATATATATATAAATTATCAATTTCAACAATTGACTAAGCTTCTGGTGTCATTCAAAGAGGGTCCAGTGTCTGTCAGTCTGGGATGACATGCTCGACAAGCCACTCTGCTTTGCTAGAGATGGCTTGCACCTATCACCCTTAGGCTTTCGAATACTGGCCAAGGATCTTGCCACCCCCATAGTGCCTTTTTTAGGCAAGGCTCAAAAGACAAACCAACCACCATAAATAGCACAAGTAACAAGAAACTGAGGGTAATGCTACTCAATGCCAGAAGTCTAAACCTCAAAATGCATGCACTTGAGGCACTCCTCAGTATGGAGAAAATCGATACATGTGCAGTAACAGAAACCTTGTTTAAGGCTCCAGAGAGCACCCCAGCACTACCAGGCTACAACTCATACCATACATTTTGGCCACAAAACCCAGACCGAAATACAAAAGGTGGGGGGCGTATTCATATTCATCAAGGATACCCACACCTCCAAGTTAGTGGCACAGCATGATGCTTCAGAGATCATCCATGTGCAACGAACAACAGGCAGAACTGCAATTCAAATTGTAGCTTGCTACAGATTGCCCACCATGTCCCGGGACCTCCATTCTGCATTTCTGAAACACTGGGAAACATAAAGGTCCTACCAAACATTAACTGAGAGAACTACACAAGTAATAACTCCCTTGCCCAACATTTCCTAGAATTTATAAACTCAAACGCCCTGGATCAACTGGTCAACACCCCCACCAGAGGGGACAACATGTTGGACTTGGTCATCACCAACATGGCCAACCAGTGTTCCACACCAGAGGTCAACCCATCACTGGTTAGATCTGACCATAAACTAATCACTCTGGATATCCACATTCTTCCCCCACCCCTTGTAAAAGAAACCACTGTGAAAAATGTTTCAAAAGCAAATTTCACGTTACTTAAGACCGAGGTGGAAAGTTTCAAATCCCCCATGCTAAAGGATAATGCTGCCCAAGCTGCAAAATCCTTTACTAATGCACTCTACGGGCATCTACAAGAATGCATGGATCGTGCTATCCCAAGCAAAAACAAGACTCACTCCTCCAAGAAAAGGAAACCAGTCAGGTGGACCCCTGCCATAAACAAGCTATACAATAGAAGGAAGAAACTAATACAGAAAAGAGTAAAATCCCAAGAAGAGAAGACATCCCTCATCAGTATCAGCAAGCAACTATGATCCGTCATAAAATCATTCAAGGCTAGCTTCAAAAGAAAAATTACCAAGGACTCCAAAGATAACCACAAGGCATTCTTTAGCTATGTCAAGAATCTAAGTGATAATTCTCAGATCTGCTCAGAGTTAGTGCAGAATGGCACAAAATACACTGAACCGACCGATATTGCCAACATCCTGGCAGACAGGTTCAGTGCAAACCTCACCCCCCCACCCCCAAAAGGGCCCATAACCATACCAGAAGAATGTAGCACCCCTGAAATCACAGACACTCAGGTTAAAACAGCCCTCTCCAAAGCCAAAAACACAGCATCAATGGGATGGGATGGTGTCCCAGGCTGCGTTCTACACAAGCTCAAAGATGAACTAACCCCTCACCTAAACACACTGCTCAAACTCAGCCTCTCCACAGGCTATGTGCCCATAGAGTGGTGCACAGCAACAGATATTCCGCTCCACAAAGGTGGAACCACAACAGATCCCAGGAACTATCACCCTATAAGCCTGACTAGCTTGGTCTGCAAGGCTATGGAATGCATCATCATGGATCTCATTAACAGAGACAATGGGAACCTCCAAACATTGGACCCTACCCAGTTCGGCTTTGTTAAGGGCAGATCATGCCTCCTACACCTGGCGGACTTATTTGAGACAGTTACCAAGGCTATAGATGAGGGAAAAGTGGTCCACACAGCCTACCTAGACCTCGCAAATGCCTTTGACACCATTCCCCATTCTGGTATTATAGACAAGCTCACCAGGCTGAACATAAACCCCTACATCATGAGATGGGTTGCCAACTGGCTCATGGACAGAACCCACATGGTAAGAGTTGTGAGAGCTAGGTCTGACTCTAAACCGGTTACAAGTGGCATTCCCCAGGGCTCAGTCCTAGGACAAATCCTGTTCAGCATATACTTCTCAGAGGTACAGGCAAGTACAGGAGGACTATGGCTGACCAAGTTCGCAGATGACTGCAAGCTAGGGGCTATAACTGACTCTCCGGCTGACACAGACACCCTCCAAAAGGGTCTCACTAGGACAGATACCTGGTGTCAAAACCATGGCTTCAAGCTAAATGCCAAAAAGTACATAGTCACCCCCTTTGGAAAAAACAAAGTACCCACAAACTACTGCATAGGTGGTAGACCCCTAAATATGGAAGACGTACTAAGGGATCTGGGGACCCACGTAGATAGTAATCTCTCCTTTGATAATCACACTGCCAAAGTGGTTAGAAAATCCTTCTATGTGGCCCACCTAATCACAAAAGGGTTTGCATCTAGATCAAAAGAGGTCATTGTGCCCCCGTACGCATCACTCATCAGACCCATCATAGAATACAATGCCCCATTTGGGCTGTACTTTACAAGACACCTGCAATAGCTGGAAAGACCACAGATGCAACTCACCAAGAGGATCAATGGCCTCAAACAGATGCCCTATGCAGCTCGACTGAAGAAACTCCAGCTGTACTATGTTGCATACCACCTACTCAGAGGTGATCTCTGCCTGACATACAAGGCCATGTCCATCCCAGAATTGATGGACATGCTCCACCTAAAGAAAACCATATCCCCTCGAGTCACACACTCTAGGGATCTAAACCTCACCACAACAATAAATAGGACGTGCTGGAGGGATAGATTCCTGTCCCAGAGATTTCCCATGCTCTGGAACAAGATTCCAATCTACATTAGGCAGAGCTCCTCACTAACACTGTTCAAGAGAAACCTTGATGAGTGGATGGGAAACAGAAAGTTTACCCCTAGACTTATAAATGACTTTGGGCAGATAGCCTAGTACCTACCTATGAACCTATATGTGTGTGTATATATATATATATATATATATATATATATATATATATATATATATATATATATATATATATATATATATATATATATACACATATATGTATATAGATATAGATACAGATACATATCTGTGTGTGTCTCTGTGTGTGTATATGTGTGTATATATATATATATATATATATGTGTGTGTGTGTGTGTGTGTGTGTGTGTGTGTGTGTGTGTGTGTGTGTGTGATATATGTGTGTGTGTGTGTGTGTGTGAGTGTGTGTATATCTATCTGTATATCTGTATCTATATATATCTATATGTATATGTGTGTGTGTGTGTGTGTGTGTGTGTGTGTGTGTGTGTGTGTGTGTGTGTGTGTGTGTGTGTGTGTGTGTGTGTGTACTGACAATCTTGTCCAGGGAGGTTGTGTTCACAAAATCCAGGAGTCTTTGTGCTCTATGTTTGGTGGCATAACACCCCACAATCCAATATTTTGTTCATGGGAGACACCATTGTGAGACATACTGATGTCCCTCTCACCAGGCTGGATAAGGAGAAGTTTATAATTAGTTGTCTTTTAGGGACCAAGATTCATCACATCATGCAAGCACTGAGTTCACCAAACCAGTATGATTCAGTCATAGTCCATGTGGATGTGAATGATCAGAGACGTGCCTCCACAGACCATATGAAGAGAGATGTATGAGCCAACCATTGAGCAGCATTCCACTTTCTTCAAGGATGATGCCACAATACCAACAAAAAATTATACCTCCTATGAATTTTTTTCCCTGTAATTTGTTTTTTATCATGGCTTAACTGCAAAGTGGTTTGTCACTATTTCATGGGTGCTGTAATGTAATCGATCACTATAGCGTGCACCTTATAAAATTTTAAGCACTCTTTCATCCATGAATGTGGAATATTGCCAAATTCTTTTTTGTAGTGTATCTATGCTGTATTTAGATTCTTCCCCTTTTTATAGATTTCCCTTAATGGTTTTAACAACAAATGATCCTTGGTTCCAGATGACTTTTTTTGTTATCCTTTTGTTCTATTGCCATGATTGAGTTGTCTTCTAAATGATTATAAACTCTGTTGGCATCAATTCCAGTATATCATTTGTACATCATCAGAAGGCAAGCTATTGGGATATATTTTTTAGAGCAACTTGCAGGTTTGCTCTTAAGTGGAAGTATTGTTTTTCCTTTTGTTGGTCAGGTTGGTTTCTGTTCAGGGTCCGTATATAACTAGTTCTTACTCAAGGCTAAATATTCATATAAAAATGTTAATACTTTTAGCCAGAAGTTAGGTACAGCATCTGGGCCTGGGGTTTTCCAGTTCTGTTCTTTTCTTAACTTTGTTTCCATTTCTCTGGCCATTAATTCATCAAATTTCATAACCTGTACATTTGAACTTCTTATTCTTTCTTTTACTTTTTCTCTCCATTCAGCATCTTTGTTATGTTCCACAGGATCTTCATAGATATTTTTCCAAAATATCTGTTTTTTTTTTTTCTTTGTGTTTCAATTCCTTTCGCCATGTTTCTCAAATCTCTATAAAACTTTTTTGGGTCATTAATAAGTTGCTTATTTTGTACTTTTCCTTTATATTTATCTGCATACCTTCTACTTTTTCTGCCTGCGCTTATATTTTTAGACTATAATTTGCAGTAGTGCATGATAGATCCTGATCTGATCTGATACTGCTCATTGCTTTCATCACATCTATCTTTCTGAGTATTTGTATTGAACTGTTGCCTCTTCTGTACTCTTTTAACAGCGACACTTCTTGTCTTAACTGCTTTATAGTTTTCTCTGTTCAGTACTTCCATGATGGCATTTGATTTCTTCCATTCCTTTCCCTTATTGCATTGTGTTTTTGTGGTAAGACTTTATCTGTTATTAATTTAGCTGCACATTAATATAGCCAATTTACTTCTGTTATATTACACAAATTTCTGTTGAAAGATTTAATTACTGTGCTAATTTGTTTAATCAGACTTCCAACATTTTGGGTCTTACTGACTTTCTGTAAATTTTTTTCATTAATCTTAATTTGTCTATCCGGGTGGCCATGGTGGTGCAGCAGTTAGCGCTGCCGCCTCACAGCAAGAGGTTCTGTGGTTCGATTCTCGGCTGGGGTGCCTTCTGTGCAGAGTCTGCATGTCCTCCCTGTGGTCGCGTGGGTTTCCTCTGGGTGCTCCGGTTTCCTCCCATATCCCAAAGACATGCTGTAGGTGGATTGGACACTCTAAATTGGCCCTAGGTGTGAGTGTGTGCATGTGTGTGCCTTCTGTGGAAGGTTGGGCACCGGGCTGGCAACTCAACACCATAAAACTCCACTGCCAATCATGAGCGGACAGGAGATCTGCTGTGGTGACCCCTAACCGGGAAAAGCCGAAAGAAGAAGAATCTTAATTTGTCTGTCCATCTCTATTAAAGCACCTGTTATCTTTGCTCTCCATTTTCTATAGGGTTCTATGGAAAGTTCCTGAACATTTTCCTGTGACATATTCTCTTCAGCTGCATCCTGCATCATGTGTTGCTCTTTCATATAAGAATTTACTTGTCAATCACTATACGACATTGACTTCGTCAGAGTTGCCATTGTTTCTTTCTGTACTTTTGTACTCATTTCCTACTGAAGACTGTAGAGAATCTTCATGTGGCAAGTGAATAGATGCTTCCCATTTCACCTGTTTCTACTTAATTTGTTAGACTCATTGTTCCATCATGCTGTGACATTACCACTGTAGGAGTTTCTACACTAAATCCTTCACTTCGCAGATAATCCATAACTTCAGTTTCTGTTTCTTTAACTTCCCCTATTACTAATCCTCTTTTCTACCTCCCATTTTGTTTTTTTATTTTTTGTATTGCGAAATTTTATATATCCGGATGCCTTCGCCTGTATTTCCCTGCAACTATCTTTGGTGCCACTTTTTTTTTGTCTTGATTTGTTTTGCTTTCTCCTTTGCATAAATATTGTGTCATGTTAAAGTTATAGTTTCCCATGTCCATGATTCTTTCTCAGATGTTTCCCGCCCTTTCTGTTTTCCTTACTTTGGGGACTAATTGTTCCATCATGCTGTGACATAAACTTTCTAAATCCTTCACTTTGGAAGTATTCCATAACTTCATCTTCTATTTGTTTAACTTCTACTTTACTAATCTTCTGTTTTACATTCCCCCTTTGTGATCTTATTTTTGTGTTGTGAAAGTTTCCATACCTGGATACTTTGCCTGAATTTCTTTGCAAATATATTTGAAGATGCTTTCAGGTATTGGTTACTTTGGCTTTCTCCTTTGCCTAAATATTGCAGCAAGTCACATCTCTCTTTCTTTCCCGTGTCCATGTTTCTTTTTCATGCCTTTCAAAAATCTCTAGGTTTTGTTCTTTACATTTTTTGCACTTCTTTGGTTGCTTCTTTTTCCAAATGGCCCAAAGTTTTTGTCTATATAATGTTTTTCATGGATCTATTATATTAATGAACACAAAAATGCATTTGAAGGTTTTGACAGTTTTTCTTGTTCAAGTATTTTTTTTCTTCTGATTTCACTCTTATTCTTTTGAATATTTTCTGTCTGGTAATTCTGGACTTCTGGCATAATACTAACAATTCTTATCCTCAGTAGTACACGCTATCATCTTTATAGCTCTTTTCTGGCCTATCAGTTTTTGTGAACTACTATTTCCTTCTACAATGGGGTAGGGGCATCCTCCCCCTGAACCTGGGCTAACCCCCTTGTAGGAATGTTTCTGTGTCTTGAAGATGCTACACTGTCAGTTTTTCCAGTCTTGGAACTACTGCACATATGAGGCTTGAACACTTTTTTTATCCTGGGACTTGTGTATACAGGTGTCTTTTTTATACTGATTAACCTACTTCTGTGCATGATATATACTATATAAAATACATTGTATACATCAGTGTCATACCCATTAAAGTATAGTTTATTTAAAGAGAAGCTCATTGCTAACCAGTATCCTACCTTTTCCTACATTCCACTATAGCTGATTTTGGTCATTATATGTATTTCTGGATTCCAGTATGTTCTTGTTACACAAATCTGTAAGGAAAGCAATTGCATGCATTTGAAACTCACTAGAATAAATCCCCATTGGAGGCTACCAGTCTAATGGACAGAGAGCCTTTTTAAGCCTGGCCATTCATGCTCCAGTTTTCATAATTGTCAATGTCCAAGGATTAGAAAGACTTTGGTGTATGCCTGTGCCTTAGAGCATCTAAAAGTCACTCCTGTCTGTAAAGGCCACAGGTGACAAGCAGGGTTGAATTTATGATTTCCCATCCATCGGTCCAAATGTTATTTGAATAACCTTAAAGAAGAGCTCTGTTTCACATAAATGGGGAGTCTTTTCCAGAAAAAGGGTAAACTCTCAAACACACACCTGTTCCTCCAACATGTTTGCTTATGTCACAGATAATTCTTGTGTTGTTTGTTTTGTGAATGTATAGCATATCCATCAGGGCTGGATCTGAGAAGTCCATGTAGGCTAGGTATAGATTGCCCCTTAGTAGTCTGTAGGAACAAGGGTGTGAGGTGTTCTACATAGGACATGTTATTTAAACCCTGTATTCTTTTAATGAGTAATCTCTGTGGCCATTATAGTTGTTGCAAATGCCTGGTCAGGTACATGCTGAAGAATGCAGTGTACTCGATTATTGGTCTAATGAGGGCTAAGCATAGTGGGACTATGATCTCTTTAGCTCTGGATGCCATGATATAACTTATAACTTGCCCCACATAGAAGGATTTTCTCACCACCATGGACACATGCTGATCAAAGTTCACATTGCTGCCAACCTGAGTTTTCAAGTCCCTTACCACTGGGTCTACTCTTAGAAGAGTATTATCAATGCTGTAATTTGCAGGGGTGATCATCTTTTGAAATGGTATACATATGCATTTCTTGGCATTGAATATTAGGCTATGTTATTGACACCAGTTACTTGGCTGTCAGACCCTTCTCAACAATATCAACATCTTTGGAGGAATCAGTCATTGCACCCAACCTGCAGTCATCTGCAGATCTGGTCAACCAAAGGCCCTCTGTATTTGCTAAGACATCAGAGAAGTGTATTCCAAACAGGAGAGGTCCAAGTGCTAAGTCCTGTGGAACACCGGTAGTAACAGGTCTATTGGTGGAGGTGGATTCCCCCACCCTAACTTCATGTGCCCTTCCTGTGTGTGCCTTCTGTGGAAGGTTAGGTGCCGGGCTGGCAACTCGACATCATAAAACTCCACTGCCAATCATGAGCGGACAAGTGATCCACTGTGGCGACCCCTAACCAGGAAAAGCCGAAAGAAGAAGAAGAACTTCATGTGCCCTTCCCATGAGCAATTTAACTATCTGTCAGGTTACATAGGGATTTATGTCTACATTTTTGAGTTTGTCTATGATACCTAAGTGAGGTAGTGTGTTGAATGCCTTTATCAGGTTGAGGTAGGCAGTATTCATTTTTTGTCCATCATCCATGGCTTAAGTGGCCTTCTCAAAGTAGTCCACTGGGTTTAGTAGGTGTGACCTACCCTTGATGAAACCAAACTGGGATGAGTCCAGTGTTTGAGGTTTTTCTATGTATTTATTAGATCCATGATAACTTTTTCCATGGACTTGTATATAAGACTAGTCCAGCTTATGGGTCTGTAGTTCCCTGGGTCTGTTGATGGGCCTCCTTTATATAGAGGTATGACCATTGCAGTCCTGAATTCCCTAGGGATGAAGCCTGTCTGGAGGGTGTGGCTGAACAGACATTCTAGTGGGCCTGAGGAGTCATTTTTCAAACTATATAGGAGGCATCTCTGGATGTTATTAGGGCTCATTGCTGTAGTGTGTTTAGCTCTGGAGAGCACAACGAGGACCCGTTTGTTAGTAACAGTGGGGGGGATAAGTGGTAGAGGGCATTTCCTAGGGAGTAACTAGTCATCTTTGAGTCATATGGACTCTGTGTTCTGTTTGTACCTTACTGCTCTTGTGTAACACTTTTAAGTAAAGTTACTGTTGTCTACTCTTTTATCTTGGTCTTTGGTAACTACTTTAGCCACTTAAATGTTTCTGTCAAGGCTTTTCTCTCTGCACTATAAGGTTTTGAGCTATGCCTTCAATTATTACTGAAATGTCATGAAATCACAAGACATTAATGGCTTTTATTGCATGTATATTCCTCTACACTAGACAGACTTTTTTGTTTCTAATTAGAACTAACCAGTACAACTTTATACATACATAAATAAGTAAACAGACACAAATAGTCCATGTGAAATTATAGTTTCATTTATTTTACAAACTAAATAAACAAGCAAGCAGACACACAGGTTCCATGTGAAGTCATAGGTTTATTTATTTGACTGTTTCATAATTATCATAGCTTGGCATAGATCGATACAGTATTTTTGGTATAATGAAGTGCAACAGAGAAATTGTTTTTTTTAAACTCCACTCCATAGCATCCATTTCCCCCTGACGCTAGGTCTGCAGTTGAGTTGCTCGACTTGACTCACGTAATGTGTTCTGGGCACACCTTCCCTGCCACAAAAACTAAAAGGAAAACCACCTGCTAACCTGAAGACACCCCTGAAGCTGACTACTTGCCAGGCTTCACAAAAAAGCTTATAGCCTAAATAAAGTGTTCCGGACACTCCCTCCCTGCCACAAAAACTAAAAGGAAAACCACCTGTGAACCTGAAGACACCCCTGAAGCTGACTACTTGCCAGGCTTCACAAAAAAGCTTATAGCCTAAAGTAAATGTACATTAAAGTGTTCCGGGCACTCCCTCCCTGCCACAAAAACTAAAAGGAAAATGAACCTGCTAACCTGAAGACACCCCTGAAGCTGACTGCTTGCCAGTCTTCACAAAAAAGCTTATAGCCTAAAGTAAATGTACATGTATGTTGTTAATACCTATTTTATCTCAATGCCTGGAGTGCTTGTGAACCCCTCTGTGTGAGATTCAGTAGCCTACCGCAGACTCCTAGCCACTATCCTCCTCCAGTCTTTTTTCCCTAAGCCTATTTTTATTTTGACTGAAAGAACCCTCTTACTTACCTCTCCTAGTTGCTATTTCCCCACTGTCCACTGGGTGGCAGTATACTACCAACTCAGTTTTTAACCTTCAATTCCCAAAGGTCTTAAAACCTATTTTACAGTGACTATCTATAAATCTTTTCCCCCTGCTAAACTCTTAGGAAACTTCACTCTTACCACAATAACTAATACTTATATTTTAGATGAGATAACACCCTTTTTCCCCCTATTTCACTCTCATTTCTACTTTATCTAGCCATAACTTTAAAGACAGGTGATACATTTTTTCTGCTGTACCTACCTTATTGGTACTTTTCCCCTCCCTTGCTTCTTGTCCCTCCCTTGCTTCTTCTCTCTTCTAGTTCTGAGCCCCTGATCTGGCCACTACCTACTGTCATATCCCCTCCCCCTAGCCTGTTACCATCCCTGAATTTACTTATACCAGGTAATACCTGTAGCGCCATTTTTAAACTCCACTCCATAGCGTCCATGTTCCCCTGACACTAGGTCTGTGGTTGAGCTGCTCGACTTGACTCACTGTAGGTTGTTACTATGTTATGTGTTATTACTGGGTTTGTAAGTTATTGTCTGTATTTTTGCTAGACTAACTAAGGAGCAATCTATCTTAAGTTACTTTTATAGTGAAGGCTGTATTTGTACCAGGGCTTCATTGCATTTATAGTTTGTATTTCGAGTACAGTTGTACGGATCTGGAAAGGGTCTCTCACCAGAATAGTTTTTCATTCAAATTTGCCTCGGCTAGTATGCGTGTTTGATAGGGCTTATATTACTGGTGACTGGCGATAGTTTTTTAGTAGCAATATGCTCTTATGGTACTCTGGGTCTGTGGAGCTAGCTGTATATTGTTAGCTTCAAAGACATAGATTGCGATTAAAGGCCAAGTCCTTTTTATGTTATAATTGATGGCTAGGTTCTTTACTTTTTAGTTTAATTGCATACATTATGCAAAGAATACACCTAGCATGCCCAAGCTGTTCAGAGATATCTAGGTTATGTCTGCAACCACATCTCGAACAGAGGAATTGTAGCATGTATTTCTGGGACATGTGGCTTGTATCTATCCTACTAAATTAAATATGTGCCTGCAACAAAGGAAGGCTACTTTTTCTTCTGGTCACCTCCAGACCTGTCTAGGCTCCAAACGCATAGCCTTTTTGCTTAGCTTTTTTTTCCCCTAATCCATGGAGGTAGTGTGGAATTGAGTTGCAGTTTGGCTTATTGGCCAGCACAACATAATAGGTTTTACCTTTGCCGTTACCGTCTAAATTGTAATAGGCGCCAAACTCTAGGTGTTTTAGCATGGGTTTATTACTCTTTATTCTCCCTTTGTTGTTTTAGTATTTAGGATAACCCTTTTTCATTTGGGGATGCCCAAGTTAAGGGAATGAACTTATCGAGGCAAGGATTATTTAGGTTTTTAGTCCATGAGTGGTTAGCTATGGGTGAATGGGCTTTAATTACTTGTGATGGCTACATTTATGCATTATGGGTTTGTTTTTAACGTGTATGGAAGGCAGACATGTAAACTGAAATACTGAAGTGATAGTACATGCGATGCTATATTATGTCTCTTTGGCTTGCTTAAAACGCAGCATGTTCATTTAAGCAATTAATACTGGCTTCCAGTTATTACTATAGGTAGCAAGTAAGCCTTCAGTACCTGTTCACTTTGATAGCCCATCATTGCTACTATTTAATTAATACTTTCTCTATGTCTAGGATATTTAATGGTATGTTAGTTATTTCCCCTGGATTTTAGTGTATGTCTTATGCTGAATGTCTGATACAGCTATGTATTAACTGTGTCCTATGTTGAATATTAGATACAGCTATGTTAACTGCTACTGCTTTTACTTATTGTACTTTCTCTTCTATGTCACTGTGTACGTACTGTACCTCTGTTTTTCCTGTTGTTTGAACCCAGCCTTACTGTTGACCCTTGATATTCCTAGCCCCCCTTCGACTACAGAAGGTGTAAAGGACACGTATTTGGACTGTAGAGTGTTAATGGCTAAGATATAAGGTTTTACTGCCAAACTTTGTTGTAGAGTGTAGTGTGTAAGATATCAATGGTTAACATATTAGAGTGTTTATGGCTAAGAGATAAGGTTTTATTGCAAACCTCTGTTGTAGAGTGTTAGTGACTACTGTATGAAGTTTCACTGCCAACCTTTACTTTGTTCACTTTACCTCCTACTACTGCTCACTTTTATTACCTTTGTCTACTACCCATTATTTCTCCCTCTTTCTGCTAATTTCTCACCTCTTATACTCCCTCTCTCTACCTATCTCCCACCTCTGTACTCTCACTACAACTTTAATTTCCACTACTTATATGGTCTTTCACCCAGGGCGGCCACGATGGTGCAGCGGTTAACATTGCTGCCTCACAGCAAGAGGTTCTCTGGTTCGATCCTCGTCTGGGGTGCCTTCTGTGTGGAGTCTGCATGTCCTCCCTGTGGTCGCGTGGGTTTCATCCAGGTGCTCCGGTTTCCTCCCACATCCCAAAGACATGCTGTATGTGGATTGGACACTCTAAATTGGCCCTAGGTGTGAGTGTGTGCCTTCTGTGGAAGGTTGGGTGACGGGCTGGCAACTTGACACCTTAAATTCTACTGCCAATCATGAGCAGACAAGTGATCCACTGTGGTGACCCCTAACTGGGAAAAAGCTGAAAGAAGAAGAAGAAGAAGATATGCTCTTTCACCCCAAATCCCACCCCCTTCCTCGCACTCTTCATAGCTAAAGCTTTCTAACCTGGTGTTCTCTCTTCCTTTCTTACAGTAAAGTGTTCTGGGCACTCCCTCCCTGCCACAAAAACTAAAAGGAAAACCACCTGCTAACCTGAAATCACCCCTGAAGATGACTGCTTGCCAGACTTCACAAAAAAGCTTATAGCCTAAAGTAAATGTACATGTATGTTGTTAATACCTATTTTATCTGAATGTCTACAGTGCTTGTGAACCCCTCCATGCTAGATTCAGCAGCCTACCACAGACTACTAGCCACTATCCTCCTCCAGTCTTTTTTCCCTAAGCCTATTTTTATTTTGATTGGAAGAACCCTCTTACTTACCTCTCCTAGTTGCTATTTCCCCACTGTCTACTAGGAGGCAGTATTCTACCAACTGAGCTTTTAACCTTCAATTCCCAAAGGTCTTAAACGTATTTTACAGTGACTATCTATAAATCTTTTCCCCCTGCTAAACTCTTAGGAAACTTCACTCTTACCACAATAACTAATCCTTATATTTTAGATAAGATAACACCCTTTTTCCCCCTATTTCACTCTCATTTCTACTTTATCTAGCTGCAAATTTAAAGACAGCTGATACTTTTTTCTGCTCTACCTACCTTATTGCTCTTGCCCGCTCTGTTCGTCCTGCGGGCTCACTCCGCTCCCCTACCCTACCCCCAAATTCCACCCACCCCTAGAACACCTAACCTTATACTTCCTTAGCCACGTCTCTACCCCTCATCAACCAATAGCTCACTTGATCTTGTTACATACTTATCTAATTAACACCAATTTACTCAAATTCCCAAATTTCATATCCTCCTCTTTGGATAGACACACCCTTATCTTATCCTTCCTTAATCACTGTTCTCCATCTTTTTACCCATACCACACCTCCTACTATGGCTATCACTGTCTTACAAAGATATCTTAACTTACTCCTCATGTCCACAGTCCTTATCACTCTTTTTCTCTCCCACAGCCTCTCCTGCTATGAATACCTAATCCTTACTAAATTTCACCAAGCCCTTAAAATAAACAACCCCTTTCTCTTCTCTAGCCTCACAAACCCATAGTAACATAACATCCTCATCATCGTACCTGCGACCACAGTTCCATAGACTAACCCATATTAAGCATTTCCAAACCAGGAAAACTGACCCCATCTTATGTAAACTCTGGAAACTTTCACAGAATCCCCAGCAGCACCTATTACTATATAGTGACATTCATCCAAACCCAGGTCCTAGCATTTCCACTTATAATTCCCAGTCTTACTACCGTTCCACCTCACATACCCCCACTAAAACCTCAAACTCTGTTCTCTTAGCTCACCTTAATATACGCAGCATAAATTATAAAATCACCTAACTGCACACCCTGCTAGATTTACATTCCTTCGAAATCCTATGTATAACAGAAACCTGGCTCAAACCAGTTACTAAAGACAATGATATTCTCCCATCTGGCTATAACATCCTGAGACTAGACCGTCTAAATAAAAAGGGTGGTAGGGTGGCAATATAGTTCAAATCTGAATTACAGGTCACCTCACTAGATACTCAACCACCCTCACCTAGTAATGCCGAGATCTTAATATCCAAGCTCCAAGTTAATACAAACAAATCCATATACATTATTTGCTCATACATCCCCCCAGGTAATAACATAAATACTCTTGAAAACACCCTTTGTTGGCCCTCCACATCCTTCCTACAAGAAACCATACTCTTTGGGGATTTTAATATAGACTGGAAATGTTGGACATCTGTAAATCCAACTACTCACATCAATCTTTATGGCTTTCATCAAACCATCACCTACCCTACCAGAACCCATAAACCTAGTAACAAACAAACCACCTTAGACTGGATACTAGTTAACAGTAGTCCCCAATTATACAAAACAGGCTTACTCCCTGATGATATTCATGACCATACCCTGACCTTTATATCCAGAGAAAAGACCTCAATTCCCAACCAAATTAACTTTAGAACTACAGGAAACAAGAAACATCTAAACCCAGTTAACTTTCAAGCTGAGCTTAAAGCTTGCAATTGGTCACCCCTAAAATCCCTACCTCTTGATAAAGCAGTCTCATACTTTAACAATAAATTCTTACAAATTCTGGAACACCATGCTCCCTCTCGCACTGTTAGAATTAGGAACAAACCTGCTCTTTGGCTCACAAAGGAGATTAGACAAAAAAATGAGACTGAGAAATCAAACCTGGTCCAAATGGAGAAAAACTAAAAACTCTACTGATCACCTAAATTTTAGACAGCTTAGAAATGCCACAAAAAATCAATATTCCTTGATAAAAGAAACTATTACCTCAAATTAGAACAGACCCAACATCAAAACCCACAAAAATTCTAGTCAGGAATAAATAAATTGCTACATGTTTTTGTGTACGCTACTATCTTGTTACTAATTGTATGCACGCTTACTCTTCTCTGTTTGTGAATATCGTTGCCCTGTATATACTTGTTCTCTATATATGTATCATTATTTCCACGTTGTGGTAACAAGAATGTATATATGTACAAACCCACCTTTTTCACTACCATATATTGAGCTTTTTATTACTATACACTAAGCTGGTAATGTTTTAAATCATCCTTTCTATGTATCTGTTCATAATAGTTTCCTGCATTTAGTTTCAGTTTTGTCTTTTTGTTGTTGAATATGCCTACCCTAATCCTATAGAATTCTTTCTAGGATTTAGCATGGAGTGTTATAAGTAGTGGTACCATTTATTAACTACTCCCTAACCCGATTTGTTCAGGTATTAGCACCCCCCGGATAGCGGGAACTTTGACGTTCCCATTATTATATGTGTATATTCATTTTGTAAGGTGCATATTCATTGTGGAAAATGCACATACTTTCTGGCGTCCAGGTAAATAAGCAGCCAAGGTAAATAAGCAGCCAGGATTTTCTTTTATAGTGAAAATAAGAACGTGTTTACATATGCCATGCCTGAACTGCAATTATACTTTGAGTAGGGGAGTCCGATTCCTGCTGACTTCATCCAAACTCCCTCGGCCTTGACTTCTGCTATTTTGAGTCATTTCTCCGGTTTTTATGAGAGGAAGTGGTTCTTAATTTTAAATTTTAAATTTTAAATTTTAACTTTAGTGCACTCTCTGTATAGTGTGGAAATAACCACTAGGCTATTGAATTATTTCAATCGTCTCCTTTAAATGCAAGCTGATGATGTTTCTATGAGTGCTGAGTGGTGTTTTTGGATAACGCACCACGTAAGGTTTGCAGAGTAGGAAGGAAACTTGGTTAGGTCTTTATGTAAAGATACTGCTCGTACATTCTTGAGCGGTAAGTGTACACTTAATCCAAACGCTTAGCATTGAGCTAAGCGTATTGTAATGTGTGTATGCTGCCCGGATGACCTGCCGGCAGAGAATGTTGTCGTCCTCAGAGAGGATCATTTTAAGTAAATGTTTTATTTGGGAATTTCAGACATGCATTTACGTTCCGTTTATGTTGTGAGTGCTTTGTGTAATTTCTGTTTCAGCACACTACTATATAATAGTATATAGAACGAAGTGCATATTATGTTTGTTTAGAAACTGTCTATATACCAGCATGACAGCAACGGACTTTGTTTAGAGTGTATTTTACACGTGATAGTAGGTTTTGCTTTTCATTGCATATGTGACGTTTTTGCTCAACCAATAGGAGGATGAGTAATGTTTTAAAAGTAGATGTTTGAATTGTTTTATTGTTATACAGTCTGAAGAAGCCGAATGGCGAAAGCGCTCACTGTTATTAAAAGAATTATTGCTCCACATTGCTACTGTTAGCGTGGTGATTTACTTTGATTTCTTGGAAACGAAGAGTGGTTTAGTGGAAGGCTTTCCTTTCACAAGTCTTATATTCCGTGTGGTCTATTTGTTGGTGTACACTGTTTCAAGGATTTGGATTTGGGCCTCCCTACACCAGCACCTGCTGCTATTTGGATTATCACTATTGACTCTGCTGGTGTATTCCTACTAATTCAGGTGTAATTTTTGACTTTATTTAGACTGGATACTAGTTAACAGTAGTCCCCAATTATACAAAACAGGCTTACTCCCTGATGATATTCATGACCATACCCTGACCTTTATATCCAGAGAAAAGACCTCAATTCCCAACCAAATTAACTTTAGAACTACAGGAAACAAGAAACATCTAAACCCAGTTAACTTTCAAGCTGAGCTTAAAGCTTGCAATTGGTCACCCCTAAAATCCCTACCTCTTGATAAAGCAGTCTCATACTTTAACAATAAATTCTTACAAATTCTGGAACACCATGCTCCCTCTCGCACTGTTAGAATTAGGAACAAACCTGCTCTTTGGCTCACAAAGGAGATTAGACAAAAAAATGAGACTGAGAAATCAAACCTGGTCCAAATGGAGAAAAACTAAAAACTCTACTGATCACCTAAATTTTAGACAGCTTAGAAATGCCACAAAAAATCAATATTCCTTGATAAAAGAAACTATTACCTCAAATTAGAACAGACCCAACATCAAAACCCACAAAAATTCTAGTCAGGAATAAATAAATTGCTACACCCTGGGCACTCCAAAACACCTACCCCCTCTAATTTGACTCAAAACTCTCCTAGCCAGATTGCTGATATTTTTAACAAAATTTTCTCTGAAATGGTCCAATCTTTAGCTAATACCTTACCCCACGTACCACCTGTTACCACTACTGAGTCTCCCCACCCAACAAATTTACCCCACACACTCCACCTCCAGCCTGTCCCAACATCCTTCATATGCACCCTACTCCTCAAACTTAAACCATGTACTCCATCAACGGACCTCCTTCTAGCTGAATACCTGCAAATGGCAGCTGAAGTACTTGCCTACCCAATTGCTATATTAATAAACAGAACCATTACAGAATGCTCCATCCCATATCTATGGAAAGTCTCACACATTATACCTCTCCATAAGGGATGTAACTCAAATGAACTCTCTAACGTCCGCCCCATAGCCCTACTTTCCCCACTAGCAAAAATTATGGAGAGATGTATTCATCGTCAAGTACTTGATTATCTCCTCCAAAACCACCTACTATTGGACTGCCAGCATGGCCTTAGGCCATTCCATAGTACAACAACAGCACTACTATCCTTTTCAGACTCCATTAATAGAAACCGTAACAACAACTTACTGTCCTCAGCCCTCTTTATTGACCTCTCAAAGGCATTTGACATGGTGAATCATCAACTATTGTAGGATACTCTTAAATCTTTCTCATTTTACACCCAAACAGTCAAGTGGTTTAAGTCCTACTTAGGAAATAGACAGCAAGCAGTCCATAAACTATCCACTCAGCTCCCTATCTCTCTTGGTGTCCCACAAGGTTCCATTCTGGGACCTCTTCTATTTACCATTTTCATTAATGATCTGAACACATCCATTCCACAGGCCACCTGCATACAATATGCTGATGACTTGACATTAATATGTAGCGCCTCCTCACCTGCAGAGCTTCAAACCAAGACCCAAACAGTATTTAACTTAGTTGAAAAATGGTTCCATCAATGCTGTCTCCTCCTTAACCCCCCAAAAAACAAAACTGTTATTGTTCACTACCATCCTAAAGTCCCCCACTATTAACTTTACAGTCACATCCAACAATGGTACTAAAATAACTCCCGACATGACCACCAAACTTCTAGGTGTAACAATTGATAATAATCTTAACTTTGACACACATATTAACCTAACTATTAAATCAGTTAATAAAAAACTTGGTTCCCTTTATAGACTTAAACGCTTTCTCACAGCTTCAACTAGTCAGCTTCTTATACAGCAACTTACAGTTATTCATAAAATTCTGCATCATCCCACAAATACTCCCATACTCTGTAACCTTATTAGCCCATACAAAAACCTAACAACCCTATGATCTGCCAATAAGGTACTAGTATCTACCTTAAAACCCAACAAGTTTGGGGATTGCCTGTTCACTAACTCTGTTGGTAACACTTGAAACAAGCTTCCAACTGAACTAACATCCCTTTCATCCACTCCACTATTTAAAAAACAGCTAAGAATCCTAATAAATTCACAATGGCTATGCCCTTGCACTAATCCAGACTGACAGTATTCACTTGTTCCATGACCA
The DNA here is from genome assembly GCF_019279795.1 of Protopterus annectens. NCBI lineage: Eukaryota > Metazoa > Chordata > Ceratodontiformes > Protopteridae > Protopterus > Protopterus annectens. The sequence continues at coordinate 1,775,649,128 of NC_056735.1, read as the reverse complement.
CCTCTATTGGCTATTATACCTACTCACTGTTGCTTTGTTTTTTTCTCTGTATTAATCTACTGAACAAACTCACTTCCTATGTAACCAATATATATATATATATATATATATATATATATATATATATATATATATATATATATGTCTTTAAAAAAAACAAACAAAAAAAAAAAAAAACAACAACACCTAAACTGTTTTTGTATCGGATATGTTTCACAAAATGTTCTGTAGCCATATATAACCATCAATAATGTGTATATTGTTAGTATGTAATCACTTTGTAATTTTTTGCAATGTCTTGGAGCTTTTCTCCCCGGGCCTCCACTGAAAATGGACATATATCCAGTCGGACTATCCTGGTCAACAAATGTAAAATAAAATAAATAAATAAATAAATTGCAAGTAAAAGCAAGTTTGACATTTTGTTGCAAGGAAATACTTTGCCGATGAATCACGATAATGGAAGACATCTTTAATACACACTCAATTTAAAGAACAGCATTGCACATAAAACTAAAAAAAAATAAAAATGGAGAGATCCTTTCATACTTAACATGGCCACTCTATTAAACAGCTTATTTATATTTAGACATTTTATATATGTACATACATACAAATATTTCAGGAGTGAGCGATAATGCCATTCTTACCCGTAAAGCTGTAGTTATAGTTTAACCTCATTTCCATTTCTTATATTTTTTTCAGCTACCATCTTGCTTGAATTCCACTTCTGCATTTTGCTAAACTGTTTGACATTCTTTCAGAAAGTTTCTTTATTCTATTTACAATTTTCTGTTTGTGTCTTGCACCATGGAGCTCAGGTTGTGACTCAAAAGGGTCTGTCAGCCACTCGCTAGCATAGTCATCAAGCTGAAATTAATAAGTAAACAAATAAACAAACAGCTGAATAAAGAAATAAGAGGAATAAATGAACTGATTTCAAACAGAGGTTAAGTTTAATTCATGGTATTTTGGAGAGTACACCGCACACCTGTTTGTTGTTTTCATTACTTATTAAAATAAAAATTTAAATGTTTGTTTACAGGTACCTTGTTATGTGTGGATGTAGTTAGTATTCTTACAGGATATAGTATTCAGAAAGGAAAAATAGCACAGAGTGTAAAGCTAAAGTGTGCAGTAAGTGTTGGCATGCAGGGCATGTAGCACAATCATGGTAGTATGAAAACTGGTGTGGTCAGTAGTATATACTAATGGCCATATAATGACATTCAAATGAGATGGATTACAGCAATACATTCATCAATAAATGGATGTTTTTGTCTGCAAATATATTCTATATATAGCATGCACATTTGTAAGATACTTGGTAATTATATATTAGGTTTATGAGTTCATAGGTAGATACTAAGCATGCAGTTCAAAAAACATTGATAAGCATAGCCAACGAAGCCCAAGCACTGTTCAGTGAGTTAAGCTCCATGGGCAAGAAGCACCAGGCTATATACCCTAAAGAGGATTTATGATGACCCGGCTATTCATTCAGAATATTATTGAATACAGACCATGTGTAGCATTACTTGACATGCATAGGAAGTTTAGTCGATAAGTATAGGATTCCTTGAGATAGAAATCTTTTGTGCCAGCCATGTTCTGTTTTTGTGTCTATAAATGATTACAGTCTTTGTTGTGGGTGTACATGGTGGTGTGTGTTTTGCATAGCTGTAAGAGGACAAGCAGGGTGGAATGGGCCATGCACCTTACTGATAGTCAGCACTCAGTCTGCTGAAGAATGGCATACATAGCAAGACCTGCACATATCAAAAATGCCATTTGAACCCTTGATATAATTATCACCATGAATACTAGGTAACACTAAGGAATGTGAAAGGGTGTACAGCTCAGCAAACTGTGTGGCCTCAGTGTAAATATCATAATATGGGCTTTAACACAAATTTTACATGTTATACTATACTATGTATATGCTATACTACACAATACATTGCAGGTACTGTCAGCATGTTCCAGGAGTGATATATAAGACAGCTGTTTCCATTCACATGGAAGAGCACCAGCAAGATACCAGGCAATCAAATATGCAGGAAGCTCCAGTCAACAAAAGTATTGTAGGAAGGTGCAAAGTGTGTCTTACAGGTAACACCTAGGTTCTGCTCAAGCTCAATGCCAAAAAGTGCATTGTCATCCCCTTTGATTAAAAACTCTGTACCCATGAACTACCACATAGGCGGCAGTCTACTTAACACCAAATGTGTGATAAGAGACCTTGGGACCCAGGTGGGCAGTAGTCTCTGCTTTGATAATCACATCACCACAGTAGCCAGGAAATCCTTCTACATGGCACACCTCATCACAAAAGGTTTCTCATCCAGGAAGAAAGAGGTCATTATTCCCCTCTACTCATCACTCATTAGATCCATTATAGAGTATAGCGCCCCTTTTGGTATGTATCTCACAAGACATCTACAACAACTGGAAAGGCCGCAGAAATACCTCATAAAGAGGATTACCGGCCTCAAACAAATGCCCTACACTGACCATCTCAAAAAACTCCAGCTTTACTCCATTGCATATTGCCTAGTCCAAGGTGATCTCTGCCTAACATATAAAGCTATGTCAAACCCAGAGCTGTTGGACATGCTACACTTAAAGAAATCCCAATCCTTCCAACCTACATGCTTTAAGGACCTAAACCTTGTTACCACAATAAACAGGACATGCTGGAGGGATAGATTCCTGTCCCAGAGACTTCCCATACTCTGGAACAAGCTACCCATCTATGTCAAGCCAAGTTCCTAATTAGCACTCTTCAAGAAAAATCTTGATGAGTGGATGGGAAATATGAAATACACCCCGGGGATCACTTCTGTGGCTCTGCTCGACAGGGGCACAGGAAAATAACTTTCTTGGGTGGCATAAGCCAGGGAACCTTGTTGGCTAGGCTACTTAGGCCCTTGGGCCGATAACCTAGTACCTACCTATGAACCTATGAAAGACAACAATGTTAGGCATTATAGAAGATTTTATTTTTCAGCTGTCTTTCACAAGCAATGGACTTCCATCTTTCTAATTTCTTGATGTTCTCCCATGATGTGCTTGCCCACTGCACGTGAGAAGCTGCCGCTATGCTAAATGAGCATGCAATCTAACTGAGAGTGGGGTATATATCTGGGGTCCCAGCATCATCAACCCACTGTTTTCTTCAATACAGCCCTCACCTGAAGCTGGGTAAGCAGGGTACCCTTCTCATGGCAGAAAACTACTCCTTCGTAAGTGCCAGTCTATGATAAAACTGTGTGAGTGGACTTCTGTGTTGGAGGTGCAGTGTTTGGTAATGTTGTAGGCATTGTACTACATTCCATTCTGTGGCCCTTGGGGCTGGAGCCAGCCACTGGTTCTTCACCTCCCAATCAGTCATAGGTTGCTCCTATTTATCCTTAGAATAATTTTGACCAGCAAAATGCTCCACATACAGTTGATAAACAACAGGCTATGAAAAATAATGTGTTGTATTGCTGATGACATATATTTTGGAGTTTGTCCCATAAGACTCGCACTGCCTCCCCATGGCTTTGTGCAGCCAGCTGATAGCTTGCCAGGTGTAATGCTGCCTTCGACTTGTTTTAATCAGCCTCTAACAGTAACAGGGTGTGTGCCCTCCACTGTTTTACTGCTATGAGCTATACAACTGGACATCCTTGCACCTTTCTAGTGTCTCTAAAGTGCTGTAGTACCATTTTGTAAGCCACCTAATTACCTGTACTGAGGGTGTTTTTTATCTGTTATTCTTATATGTCCACTGATACTGCAAATTAATTTGTACCCACACTGGTACTGGTGATGTTTTCAGTGCCACTCTCTTGAACTGAGCCCACTGTGAAAGCAACATAATGTGAAATGTCCAATTATTCTTCCCTTCACCCTATTTGCTGATTGTTCCCTGCCTGAACTATACATATGTTGTCCGATTTTGAGTTGGGAGTACCTTGTTTGCCTTCTGTTTGTATATCCAGGAAGAACTCCAACTCTGTAGTGGAAAATTGATGTCTACATGTAATTACTCATGGCGACCTGCTGCTGAGCTTGCTTTCTCCTAAGTACCTCCCCTACCAAATTGTTAGGGATATGGCAACAGTTATCCTAAAAAAATGCAGTGCAGTCTGAGAGTGTGCCAACATTCAAGTTAAGATTATCATCTCTAAAAATTTAGATAAGTGAAGGCAAGAATACTCCTGCTACTTGATTGGGTCATAGGTGGTTACTAGGCTACTGACCCAAAGGTCTTTATATGCCTAGTGCTGTGTACCCAATATAATATTAGAGAAACCCCATATAAAGGATCTAGCCTAAACTCATGATCATAGTTCGCAATGACTGCCCATATCTAGGAGGGTCATAGGTAAAATCCCCAGCAAGGAATTTATGTTTTCCCATCCAGTCATCCAACCTACATGTAAACAGGGTCATAGAGGGGCTCTGTTTGATGTGAACTAGTAGCTTATTCCAGAGGAGTGGCAACCTCTGAGAGACATATCTGTCTCTCCAGCATGTTCTAGTTATGTCACAAGCCAGGTTAAGGTCCCTGGAACAAGTGACCCTTATCCCATTTAACTTGTGGATGTGCAGCATTTCCATTAGGTTTGGATCTGAGATTGCTCTGTAGGCCAGGCACAAGTCTCCTCTAAGTAGTCTGTACACTATTGAGTACAGTGACAGTGACTTCAGTCTGTCAATGTATGACGTGCTGGAGATGCCGAATTTTCTTGGTTAGAAATCTCTGAGGTCTCTCAAGTTGCTGCAGGTGCCTGGTAAGGTACATACCAAAAGGTGCATTGTACTAAATTATTGGCCTGATGAGGATTGAGTAATGGGGAGTTATGACCTCTTTTGCTCTTGAGGCAATACCTTTGCTAATTAGATGAGCACTGTAGAATGCCTGCTTACCACAGTAGACACATGGCTGTCAAAGTTTAAGCTGCAGTCAACTTGCGTTCCCAAGTCTCTCACTACTGAGTTGTTATGTAGGGTATTATTATTTATATGATAGTCTGCAGGGATGTTATTTTAAGATAAAGCAATTTTTAGCTCTGAGTTTGAGTCCATGGCTTTGGCACCAATGACTGATTTATGTAAGTCCCTCTTGAAGTATATTGACATCATTTGGAGATTCAGTGATTGCACCTAATTTGCAGTCATCAACAGTTAGTCAGCCACAGCCCCTCTGTTTGACTTAAACCTTTGAGAAGCATTCCAAACAATAGGGGGTCCAGTGCTGACCCCTGTGGAACCCCACTGCTGACAAATCTGCTGGTTGAGGTAAAGTCCCCAAATTTGACTGAACGTGGTCTGTCAGTGAGCCAGTTAGCAACTCACCTGAAAACATAAGGGTTGATATTCAACTGGGAGAGTTTATCAATGATGCCCGAATGTGGGATTGTGTTGAAGGCCTTTGGCTAAGTCAAGGTAGGCTGCATGCACAGATTTGCCTTCAGTTATGGCTCTGGTGATGTTTTTGAAGAAGTCTACCAGGTTTAACAGGCATGACCTGCCTCTGACAAAACCAAACTGTGTCGGATTAAGGGTTTAGAAATCACCTATGTCCTTATTTATAGGGTCCATGATGATTCATTCCATAGCCTTACAGATAAGGCTCGTTAAGCTTATGGGTCTGTAGTTTCTGTAGTTTGAGTCACACTTTAAATACTCTTGTCAAGTGGAGTATGACAGATGGAAAAAAAATGTTACTTGTAAAACTAGCGATAAAGAGTCAGTGGCACGAATGCTGTTAGGAGAAGCTATACTGTCACTTTAGTCAAAATACCTCCTGCATACCAGCATCTGAGAGTGTACATGTATATATACACCAACACACCACACATATAGGTGTGTGTACATCTGTATACATAAACACAGATTCAGAGACAGATTTGTTTGTGTGTGTGTGTATGTGTGTGTGTGTGTGTGTGTGTGCGTGCGTGCGTGTGTGTGTGTGTGTGTGTGTGTGTGTGTGTGTGTGTGTGTGTGTGTGTGTGTGTGCATGTGTATATATATATATATATATATATATATTTGTGTGTGTATAGACATACAAATATATGTGGATCTATAAAGGCATAAAGATATACAGCAAATACATTTTAAACAAACAAAGCAATACATATGATAAACACATAATGACACATGACACGTGCATTTATTTATTTAAATTATTATCTATTTCCATCTTGATAAGAGGGTAAGTGGTCTCATCAACACAGCCATCTGAGTCACAAAAGAGGCAAGTTTGAGAAAAGTTATGAGAATTCCAATATTAAAAGTGAAGTAAACCACTAAAACAATCATGTGCACTGCATGCACAGTTTTAATAAAATAAATGCATTATCACATATCCAGCATATACAAATTTGACACACATTCAAGAATGGCTTGAACTGCAAGCTGGTCAGTAAGACATAGCAAGGCTGTGGTTTTACAACCACATGAATATAAACTTAGATTACATACTGCATACATACTTATACACACAGACAGGAAAATATGGGGAAATGTAGAGACTACATTTGCCTCAACTTTCAAATGGTAACCAGTGTAACTCTATTGCAGCCAAATATTCAGGAAAAGAGTAAAAGAGCCAAGCATTTTACCACAATGCAGGGAAGAAAAAAATAAATAAATTCAGTTGGATGGAATCAGTATTATACAGACAGTTGCTGTGTGATTCCTGAATGGTGTTAGCTAATGGGAAAGTACTTTTAGTACAGTAACAAGATTCGATTTCAAAGTTGTCTGACATGTTTTTTATTGAAACGTTATAAGATTTTATTTTTCTAGAATCTTAGGACATTTGCAACTCAGTGGGTTTGCTTCCAAGATGCAACTGTCCAAAGCAATGCTGTCTTGTGAAATGAGGGAAACTGTCTTATAAGTGTATGTCTGCATGAGTACATGCACAAATAAGCAACATTATTGCTGACCATTTGAATAACAATTACCAGTGAAGGGAAAAAAGCATGTAGCAACACGCATGAAAAAAACAAACAAAAGAAAATACAATTGCCTAGGCTGGGATAATCTTTCCACAAAAAACAACACGCCTATAAAACAACACTCCTATAAAACATTCAGAAACCTTACTGACTTCAGCCAAAATATATTCATATGTACCTTAAAAGCTCAGAATTGGACCTCAGTTAAAACACTACCTCTGGAAAGAGCTGTAAATTACTTCAATACCATCTTTCTCTCTACACTTAACAGCCTAGCCCTTATTCACACCAAAAGAACAAAAGTCAACCATGCCCCCTGGCTAACAAAACATACTAAACAAGCTCTTCTTTCCAGAGACCGAGCTTGGAAAGGATGGCAGAACATCAGGAACCATCAAAATGAGCTTAACTACAAGCAAATTTGTAATCAAGCCAAAAAAAATAGTCGTATAAGACAAGAAAAAATACTTCTCTCAACAATTATCCTGCCAAAAATATAACCTCCAAAAATTCTGGAAATCAGTCTCCACCCTCCTTAATCCTGGAACCATAAAGAGCCTAACACCCTCTCCTGAGAAAGACCCACAACAAATTGCCCACATGTTTAACTCACACTTTTATCAATACCATTTTAAAACTTGTCAATGATATATCACCTAACACTAATGCAAGCTGCAATAATCTACTGGACCATCTAAATCTCACTAAGAAAACCCCTACCCCTTTTCTTCCCATACTAGTGACACCTCCAGTAATCACCCACTAACTCCTGTATTCTCCATACAGCCAGTACCCACCTCTCTAGTTCATAAATTTCTTACTAAACTAAGACCTTGCACCCTCTCTGCTGACAGTCTTCCTTTGGAACAGCTAAAACTTGCAGCAGATGCAATAGGCCACCCGGTCAGCATTCTAATTAACCAATCGATCTTAGAATCCAATGTCCCCCAACTTTGGAAAAAATCTATAATCACTCCTTTACCCAAAAATGGCAGTACTGATGACCTTTCCAACTATCAGCCTATCTCTATACTTTCACCACTGTCTATAATCTTAGAAAAATGTATACATGTCCAACTTCTAAAGCATCTTTCCGATAATGACCTCTTTGCTCTGACCAAACATGGATTTCATCTGGCGCACAGTACTATTACAGCCCTACTTTAATTCACTAATACTGTGAACAAGGCTGTTGATACTGGTCTGTTAACTACAGTAATTTTATTAGACCTTTTCAAGGCTTTCGACACAGTATCACACACACTAAACTGTTACAACAATTACACAAACTAGGATTCTCCAAAAACTCCCAAACATAGTTTTACAGTTACCTAAACAATAGAAAACAATCTATCAGATGGCAAAATAAACAGTCTGATTATCTAGTTAATAACACAGGAGGTCCCCAAAGATCTATTCTGAGGCCTCTGCTTTTTAATATTTTTATTACTAATCTGCACAAAGCTTCCCAACAAAGTACACTTGTCCAATATGCTGACAACTCCACTATAATCTGCTCATCTAGTAACTTCCCTGATCTACTTAGGATAACAGAAAATGCTTTTACTTCCATAGAAACCTAGCTAAATGATGCACAACTATTATTGAACCAAAAAAACTTAGCTTTTATTATTCTCCACAAAACCACCACCCTCAGATTTTAAAATTTACTCACTAAACAATACAGAAACGGAACTAGTAAAGACTGCTAAGTTACTGGGCATCACTATTGATAACAAACTTAACTTTGAGCAATGTATTTTCAGTGCAATAAACAAAAAAAAAAAAAAAAAAACACTTCAAACTAGGCAAATTTTACAGATATACACTTACTTGGATAAGTCAACCAAAAACTTGCCAGCACCCTATTGATCCCTTCCCTCCCATATGTAAGTCCCATTTTTACCAGCCTTCCTACATCTCTTAGCAATAAATTGCAATCATGCTATTATAAAATAGCAAAATTTGCAACTGGGATGGCAAATCGCATTCATCATTAACAAGCTATTTCAGAACTGAAATGGTTTGAATTCCCCCGTTACCTATATTATACCTAACTGACTCTGGCCCACAAACTGATTTAAAAACCCAACACATGCCCTGCGCTTCACTCTACCCTAAAACCATACAGCCCAACCCAGAATTTTCAGTCTAACAACAAACAGTTTTTAAGTATAACGATACTCAACAAAAGAGCTGGACAAAGCCTATATTCATATTCTATTGCCAAATTATGAAATGCCCTACCTCCCACAATCACTCAGTTAGACTCATTAATTAAAAACTTTCAAATTGGCACTAAAAGGCCAATACCTCAATAATCATGTCTGTTCCTGTATGCAAAACTCTAAGCCACCATAAACATGTAAAATTTAATTAGACACTTCTTTCTCCTTTCCTCTATCACATAATGCCTCTCTCCCTTTCTAAGAACCTTTCCCTGTATTAACTAGGTAACTTCTATAACTATGTATTAACTACTGTTTATGTGTAGTGACGTACAACCTTTGTTTAAGACTTTTTCATAAAGTATTGTATAGCATAGTTACAACCACTGTCATTTTTGCAAAGTCCTCACTCATTGTCTAGTCTGCATTTTAAGATTCTCTGTATACAAGCAATTATTTTGTGGAGCTTTTCTCCCCAGGCCTCCACTGAAAATGGGTTTCTGACCCAGTGGACTTTCCCAGTCAACTAATGTTTTCAAAGATTCAAAGATTCAAAAGATTCAAAGAAAATGTATTGCCGTTTAGGACCACACAAGTGCAGTCTAAATGAAATTACAAATGTCAGCTCATGAGAGAAATGCAGTGCAAATAATATAGACACAGTGGTATCAGAGAATAACACAAGAAAGAAAATAACAACATGTATGCCATGCGAGAGGTAGTTCACATTACATAAACACGCTCAATACCCATTATCCAATGATAAATATAAATAGCAAATAAATACCCACCACCAAACTCCTTCACCGTTAAGACAGAGAATAAATGGAGACTAGTAAATAGCAACTGTTTAGTTACCGAGATGTGACTCAGTATAGCCATCATAATTGTGTAATAGTAATACTGTCAGTAATTGTTCAGAGCAGCAGGATTAAATAAAAAAAGAGGCTTGAATGTATCAGGTATTATGGTTTGTGTCCGTATTAATAAGTCTCACAGCTGTAGGATACAAACTGCTCCTGAATCTGGTACTCTACAGCAGAAACTGTGGTACCCCCTTCCAGACGCAAGGTGTGAGAACCAGTTGTGGGCCAGATGGGTCAAATCAGCTAGTATTTTGTATGTTCTCTTTCTTGCTCCTGTAAAGAAAAGCTCCTGAATAGAAGAGGCATTTATGCCCAAGATTTTCTCAGTCACTATCACCACCCCTTGTAATTTCATCTTCTCAGCAACTGTGCAGTTGCCAAACCATGGTATAAAGTTGCTAGTGAGGATGCTGTTGATAGCCCCCCTGTAAAAAGTGGTAAGAGCAGAGAGTGAGAGCCTGGTCTTTTTGAGCTTTCTCAGGAGGTGAAGCCTCTGTTGAGCCTTCTTGACTATATGGTTGGAAATAACAGTCTAGGAGAGGTCATCTGAGATTCGAAGACCCAGAAACTTGATTGTTTTGACTTTTTCTATTTCCAACCCTTTGATAGTGAGTGGTTGGTGAACTGTTATCTTTCCCCTGAAGTCTATAATAATGTATTTGGTCTTATTAACATTCAAGTCCAGATTGCTCCTGTCACACCAGGCAATCAAAGTGTTCATCACATCCCTATAGTTATGTTCATCCTCACCACTAATGAGGCCCACAACTGTGGTATCATCAGCAAAAGGTTTAAGTTATGTTTTTCAGTGCAGTCATGGGTGAGAATGGTGAAGAGCAAGGGGCTAAGCACACAACCTTGGGGAGGACCAGTATTCAGGATTATGCATTGAGAGATGGTGTTTCTAGCACATGTCCATTGGGATCTACCAGTCAGAAAGTCAAGAGTCTGGTTATATAGGTGCTTGTTTATTTCAAATTTCATGAGCTTATCCACCAGTGCATTGGTATCATGGTGTTGAATGCTGAGCTGAAGTTAATGTACAGCAGCCTTATGTAGTTATTCCTCCCTTCCAGATGTTTTAGTGAAAGGTGTAGTGTGACTGATATTGCATCTGCAGTTGATCTTTTTGCCTGGTATGCAAACTGGACAGGATCGAAGGACTTAGACAGACCAGCAGATAGATGTTTCTTCACAATCCTATGAAAGCACTTCATGACTTTTGAGGTTAAGACGACCAGTCTGAAGTCATTGAGGCAGGTAGGGTTGGGTTTCTTCAGAAGTGGGACAATACTAATTTCCTTTAAATGCAAGGGAACTTTCTCCATAGTAAGGGATGCGTTGAAGATATCTGTCAGTATCAGACATAACTGATCAGCACACTCCTTCAACACCTTGTCAGGTATGCTATCTGGTCCAGCAGCCTTCCTAGGATTCACCATCTTAAGCTGAAGTCTCACCTCCTCAGAGTTTAAGGTGAGCACTATCTCTTCTTTGTCAGTGTTTATTTTTGGAAGGCATGGTGGTGTTCATCTCCTCAAATCTGCCAAAGAAGGAGTTCAGTTCATTCAGGCATTCCAAGCTGTCATCACATTGAGGTGTTTTAGTCTTATAGTTCATGAGCTACTGTATCCCCTGCCATAGGCTTCTTGTGTCCCTCATGTCTTGGAAGCAGATCTGAATTTTCCTCGCATCCTCCCTCTTTGCCTCTCTGATGCCCTTTTTCAGATCTGACCTGGCCGCCTTTAACTTTTCTTTGTCATTTGCCTTGAAGGCTGTGTTTCTTTCCCTTAGTAGCTTGTAGACATTCCTGGTGAGTCAGGGCTTCTGATTAGCTCTTATAGTGATGGTTTTCATAGTGGTTACATCCTCCACACATTTATTCATGTAGGCAGGAAATGATTCAGTATAGGTGTTTATGTCTAACTGGAGGTTGTGCGTAGCTGCTTCTTTGAAGACCTCCCAGCAGGTGGTATTGAAACAGTCCTGAAGGCAATCCATGGAACTCTCCTGCCAGACTCTGATCTGTTTAGTTGTCATTTTTTTTCTCTGATCAAAGCCGTCTTATAGGCAGGCAGAGCAGGCAGAAGCAAGATGACAGTGTGATCAGAGTTGCCTATGTTGGAGTACTTCAAAGCTTTAAAGGCTCCTTTAAAATTACTGTTAGTTTTGTCTAAGGTATTCTCCCCCCTGGAGGAGAAATCCACATACTGATAAAAATGGGGTAGCACTTCCTTAAGGTTATCTCTGTTGAAATCACCCTCTATCACATGTGCAAATTCTGTGTTTCTGCTTTGTAGCTCACAGATAATATTATGGAGTTTATTTTGAGCTTCAGAGGTCAGAGTCGCGGGTGCCATGTCCGACTCTAAACCGGTTACAAGTGGCCTCCCACAGGGCTCAGTCCTGGGACCTCTCTTGTTCGGTATATACTTCTCTGAGGTACAGGCAAACATGGGAGGACTGTGGCTTACCAAGTTTGCAGATGATTGCAAGCTGGGAGCTATAATCGACTCTCCGGCTGACACAAGCATCCTCCAGATGGGCCTTACGGAGACGATTACCTGGTGTCAAAACCATGGCCTCAAGCTAAATGCCAAAAAGTGCATAGTCATCCCCTTTGGGAAAAATAAAGTACCCACAAACTACCACATAGGAGGTAATATACTAAGTATGGAAGAAGTAATTAGGGATCTGGGGACCCAAGTAGACAGTAACCTCTCCTTTGACAATCACATTGCCAAAGTGGTTAGAAAAACCTTCTATATAGCTCACCTAATCACAAAAGGGTTCACATCTAGATCAAGAGAGGTCATTGTGCCCCTCTACTCATCGCTCATCAGGCCCATAATTGAGTACAATGCCCCATTTGGGATGTACCTTACCCGACACCTGCAACAGCTGGAGAGACCTCAAAAATATCTCACCAAGAGGATAGTGGGCCTCAAACAGATGCCCTATGCAGCTCAACTAAAGAAACTCCAGCTCTACTCAGTTGCTTACCGCCTACTCAGAGGTGATCTCTGCCTGACGTTCAAGGCCATGTCTAACCCGGAATTGTTGGACATGCTCCACCTCAAGAAAAACAAATCCATTAGAGCTACATGCTCCAGGGATTTAAACCTTAGCACAACAATTAACAGGACATGCTGGAGGGATAGATTCATATCCCAAAGGCTTCCCTCGCTCTGGAATAAAATACCAGTCCATGTTAGGCAGAGCCCATCGCTGACCCTCTTCAAGAGAAATCTTGATGAGTGGATGGGAAATCATAATTTTACTCCTGAGATCACTTCTATGGCCCTGCTGGACAGAGGCCCAGAAATCTAGTCTAAAAGGTTGCCGAAAGCCAACAAATTCTGGCTAGGCTTATAAATGCCCTAGGGCAGATAGCCTAGTACCTACCTATGAACCTATGAACTAATGTTACTTTGCAGCCAAGTTTCAAAGAAAATGAACAAACGAGTCTCCCTCACCTTATTTTTTGTGAGCTCCATTCTCAGATAGTCCATCTTATTATCTAGTGAGCAAACATTTGCAAGTAATACTAAAGGTAATGCAGGCCTGTGGGGGCTTCTCTTCAGTCTAGCAGCAGCTACAACTCTGCAGCCTCTCTTTCTAGTTCTTTTGCATCTTTTCCTTTTGTAGCTGCTCCAGGGCATTGCAGAACCATCCCTGGGACGTTTCGGAGCTCTGATGGCATTCCTTTTTAAAATGCAGAGATCCAAGATTTATGCAAGTCAAGTAGGCCCCAAGTACTCCTTAGAGATTCAAGCCTGCAGCTCTTTGTAACTGTATCCACATATAAACATCTGAAAAGTGATTTTTTTTTAAATTTTTTTGTGTGCAAAAGAAGGAGGGATAAGGATTCTCCCTGATGAGCTAACAAAGCTGCAGTGTCCCTGGGTGCCACCATTTTTTAAATGATAATAAATAATAATAAATAGACATGCTAAAGATGCAATTTCATTGCTGCAAAGGCTGTAGATCTCAGTGTGATTAGAAAGTATCTCTGACTGAGGCTAAACCAGTCATGCAACTAGTCTAATAGCCTATGGGTGAGGGAGGAGAATACAAAAGGACAAACTGTAAACTCTTAGCACTTCCCATAATAACCATCCCCCACTGAAGTTTGTGAAATCTGACCTGCAGTATGCTAACAAGCTTCTCTGAAAATCCTACCTCTGTGTGAACATGTGACTTACCCTGCACTAAAATCCTCCTGCTCGGCATCTACTTCTCTGAAGTTCAGGCCAACACAGAAGGTCTATAGCAAGGTGACCATTTTGTTACAGGACCTAAACTGGGACACTTGAGGGTCACCCTGGGAAGCCAGGTCTGCAATCCCATTCTTCCAGCCCCCATGGGAGTGGAGATAGGGCCGCCATGTCATCTCGCTCCGGGGTAGGCAGGTTGGCCTCCCATCCTTCACCAGGCAATGTGGGGATGTCACTCTGTGAATAGCACCACCCAGGAGGCAAGAGGCCACATGCCAGGAGGCTTGAAGAAATGCACATTTGTCGGTGCCTGACACAATCGGGTTGAGAGACTGAGGTGTGCTGCAAAATGTGCAGAGATGGGGGGACCCAGGACCATCTCCCCTGTGATTTTGAAAGCCTTAGGTGCAAGTCAAAGTAGAGAACCAGTGTCACAGAAGTCTGGCTGAGGGACTGTCTGAGGCTTCATGGCCCAACAGAGTTCTTTGAGACTGGGAAGATCCCCTGAGAGGTTCCAAGAGCACACATGACACTGTATGCTTTGGCAGCAGTTAGGAGATACGTAACCCTGGAAAAGAGCTCTCTGTCCTGGGTAGAAGTGGAACCCCAGAGGGGGTCAGTCCCAATGGAAGTCTGGAAGGGAGAGAGAGAGGTTAAAAGTGAATGGTACAGGACAGCTCTCGCCTGGGTGAGGGGGTACAGACCATGCCCCATCTGGGACAGAAGTCTGGAAGGGGGAGAGAGGCAGATAGTGGCAGGGCTGGGCCAGCTTCTGTCTGGGTGAGGGGGGTCAGGTAGAGCTCCCAACAACAGAAGTCCTTAAGGGAGCACTAGGGTGGACAGCAGCGAGGTCTGGAGAGCTCCTGCCTAGGTGAGCAGGGTCAGGCACAGTCCCCCCATGATGGAAGTCCTTAAGGGAGCAACTGGCAGACAGTGGTGGGGCCTGGAGAGGTCCTGCCTGGGTGAGTGGGGTCAGGCAGAGTTTCCCATGATGGAAGTTCTTAAGAAAGTGCCAGGATGGATGGCAGAGGTGCCTGGAGAGCTCCTGCTGGGGCAAAGGCATCCAGTTCCACCCCATAACTGACAGCATCCTTGAAAAATCTCAAAGTCCCCAGAGCTGCTCTGGAAGGAATAGCAGGGGGACTCTGAAGCCTTCATGAGAGCAGATCTGCCCCTCAGTGCCCGAGGGCAGTTCCAGAGGAGTGGACAGAATTGGAGGGAAGCTCCCCTGAGAGGGTCTGATGGCATGAGCGATCTGGCATAATTTGGCAGCCTACAGGAGACATGCAGGCGGTGGAGTCCCCTGACATGGAGGCCACAGCCGGGGAAGGTCTCTTGGCCAGGTCAAAGGGGAGGACTGCAGGGTTTGGCCTGACAGAAGTCAGTACAGGAGCACCAGACAGATGGGTGTAGGGCCTGAAGAGCTCCTGAATGGGTGAGTGGGGTCAAGCAGAACCCCCCCACAATGGAAGTCCTTGATGGAGTGACTGACTGATGGCAACAGGGCCTGGATGGCTCCTGCCAGGGTGAAGGCATCCAACTTTACCCCATATCCAATAGCATACCTGAAAAATCACAAAGTCCCCAGAGCTGCTTAGGATGGGAAAGCAGGGGGACTGGCCACACTGGGAAGCCAAGTAACCATTCAGACTGAGCAGTCTAAACTGGGACATTTCTGTGTCCCAAAGACAATGTTTGGGATTCCAGGACAGAGACTTCCAAACTGGGACTTTCCTGGAAAAACTGGGACTGTTGGTCACCTTGGTCTATGGCTAACAAAGTTCACAGATGACTGCAAACTGGGAGTCATTATTGAATCCCCAAATGATGTGGACATTCTACAAAAGGGCCTCACTGAGACAGATGCCTCGTGTTATAGTCATGGCCTAAAGCTCTATGCCTTTCCCCTTTGGGAAAAACCCCTGTGCCCATGAAATACTATATAGGCAGGAGTCCACTTAACACCGAATGTGTGATAAGAGACCTAGGGACAAAGGTGGACAGTAGTCTCTCCTTCAATAACCACATCACCACAGTAGTCAGGAAATCCTTATATGTGACACACCTCATCACAAAAGGTTTCGCATCCAGAAAAAGAGATCATTGTTCCTCTCTACTCATCCATCATTAGACCTATTCTAGAGTACAACGCCCCATTTGGTATGTAACTCACAAGACATTTACAACAACTGGAAGAGCCACAGAAACACCTCACAAAGAGGATCACCAGCCTCAAACAGATGCCCTATGCAGACCGTCTCAAAAAACTCCAGCTCTACTCTGTCACATATCTTCTACTCAGAGACGATCTCTGCCTAACATACAAAGCCATGTCAAACCCAGAGCTGTTGGACATGTTACACTTACAGAAATCCCAATTCCTCCGAGCCACATGCTCCAGGAACCTAAACCTTGTCACCACAATAAACAAAACATGCTGGAGGGATATGTTCTTGTCCCAGAGACTCCCCATACTTTGAAACAGACTGCCCATTTATGTCAAGCAGAGCACCTTATTAACCCTCTTTAAGAAAAATATTGAAGACTGGATGGGAGATAGAAATTCACCCCAAGGATCACTTCTATGGCTCTGCTTGACAGGGGCACAGGAAAATAATTTTTGGGTCACTAAAGCCAGGGAATCTTTATGGCTAGGCTTCTACAGACCCTAGTGCCAATAGCCTAGTACCTACCTATGAACCTATGTAAACAAAGTACTCTAGCAAGCAACTGATTTTAGAAATTAGATAATGTCCTGTTAATAACTATGACTGTAAATTGGATGCTGTTATTTGATTTCCCACTGACTCACACTTGTTCAGACATGGATTAGTATCTGTTAATAACTGGTTCTTACCAGGCTGTTGGTTTGTGAGGACTGTAAGAAGCCATGCCTTACATTTCCATTGTAGTTTTTAGTCTTTCTGTTTTGCATACAAATAATCCAGAGACAGGATGAACAAGGATATGTTGGGACATTGACATTTTTCCTCTATCCATAAAGGACAGAAGTGCTAAACCAGAAGTGAATTTGGAGTTATCCATCTATTATTCCAAATTACATTTGAATATAATAAAATAAGTGTTTTGCTTTATGTGGGGTGGAAGATTTTACCATTAAGGAAGTATCCCTAATCCTTTAACCATTCTACTTATTTTGGAAAACAGATTGAGATCCCTTAAGTGGGTGTTTAGGATACCATTGGAAATGCAAATGTGTAATAGGTATGACAGACTATGGGCTGTTGAAGATCTACGCATGAAGCAGAGGTCAATTCTCAGAAGCCTGTATGATACTGAGAAAAGGGACAAGGCTTTGCAATGGTCTGCATAGTTTTTACAATTTAAGCCCTTTATTTTATTTTTTTTTTTGTGAGGAAGTGTTATGGTTGTTCCATCTGTGACAGGTGTTTGGACAGGTGCTTACTGAAAGGAAATTATATTCAGTGATTGGCCTAATAAGTGCCAAGTAGAGTAGAATAATCATATCCCTGGATCTGGACTTAGTACCAATAGATAAAAGCTGTGCAATGAAAAAGGACTTCCTTACAACAGTGGATAACTGGTGAGCAAAGAATAGCTCATAATTTACATAGGTTCCCAGATCCCTAACCATGGGATCAATTTTCAGGGGTGTGTTGCCAATGTGCTGGTTACACAGGGGAGTCATGCTTGCCAAAAAATATGATTAGGTACTTCTTGGCATTTAATTTTAGTCCATTGTTTTGGCATCAGCTATTGGTTTGGGACAGGTCCTTTTGCAGGTTCTTGGTGCCCCCTGGGGAGTTTATGATGACACCAAGTTTGTTGTCTATAAATGTATTTAGCCACAAACCCTTAACATTAGCTTTGACCTTTGGAAAATAAATGCCAAAGAGGAGTGACCTAGGAACTGACCCCTGGAGTGCACAGCTAGTGACAAGTCTTTTAGAGAAGGTAACACTGCTCATCATAACTTTCTGGGTTCTCTTTGTGAGCCAATTTGCTATCTAATGAGTTACAAAGGGACTGACATTTAGATGGGCGAGTTTATATATGATAACTGAGTGTGAAATGGTGTCAAATGCCTCTGCAAGGTATAGATATTCATTGTGCGCTGCTTTGCTCTCATTTGTTGCTTCAGTAACTGTTTTAGAGAAGTCAGCCAGGTTAAGTAGGTATGACTTGCTTTTGATAAATCTGAACTGGAGTGAGTTGAGAGTTTGTAGGTTACCTATATTATTGTTTATTAATTCCATACTAATGCTTTCCATAGCCTCACAGTTGAGACTTGTCAGGTTTATTGGTCGAATAATTACCAAAGACTGTTCAAGCTCTACCTTTGTGTGAGGGAAGGTCTGTTGCTTTCCTCCATTCATCCAACATGAAGTATCTATTCAGGCAAATATTAAACAACTTCTGTAGAGGGTCAGACAAGTCATGTTTCAGGCTGCAGGCAGCCTGGTATGTTATCTGGTTCCAAAGATGTATGTCTAAGACAGTGCCTTGAGAGCTGGTTCTTGAGAGATTTTGGGATGTAGATGTGAGTATGATCTGAAGATATTAGAGAGGAGAAGAGAGGAGGGTAAAGTTTAAGTTAAATGTGTCCGCTAGTAGATTGGCTATGCCCACTTGGTTCAAATATGTGATATCATTTACTAGTAGCTAGCTTAGTGCTGGGCATTGTTTCTGAAATTTCTAGCATAACTAAAAAAGAGCTTTCTGTTTATCATTCAGCTGGGTGGCATTTTTAACTCATATCTATCTTTGGTTGATTTGCTTAGCATTTGGAGTTCCTTGTTTAGTTTAACAAGAGTGTTTTGGGCATCTTGAGAGATAAATAAATTTTTTTGTGTATAATGAGTTTTTTATTTTATTTTATTTTATTATATGGACTGTATATATTTGAGTTACACCACAGGGGGCTTATTTTTGTATTTGATGTATTGAGAGGAGAAGATGCAGCTATGTAGCTAGTCAGATGTGCATATAATTTTGCAGTGAATGATTCTGCATAAGCAATGCATTCATTAAGATGGAAGTTGCTTTTGGATTTAGCCATGTCATCACTTGGTTTTAGAAGATTAGCCTTTACATAATCCCTGAATACCAAAGTATTGAAAGATGCTTCAGGCTTATGGTGAATGAGATTGACTTGTGATATGAATTGACCAAGGAAGAAATTACAATCAGTGTGTGTGGGGGGTGGGGGGGGGAGGGGGCAAAGCTGCTCCATATTGGTAAGGCTCAAGTCCTGGATTTTATCATCTCATGGTTGGGGGTGCAGATTAACTGATCCAGAAATATCTGGGTACACATTTCTGAGAATCTGTAAGTCTTCTAGTTTATGGAGGGGTATTTGACATCTCCTAGGAAAATAGTGTTTGACTTAATACATAGAGACTACATATTAGGTAGGAGGTATGGGCTAAGGTGGATCTAGAGGGGGGCCCTATAGTCAGCTATGATATGGTAAGGGGCTTTGTTAATAGTGAATTGAATTTGAAGGAGTTCTAGGTCATTTTCCTGTTTAACAATGCTCAAAATAAAGCATTTTCTTAAGTATAATGAGATACCACCACCCTTAGTGCCTTCATCTAATGAGGTGAGCATGAACATGTGATAGGCATTGAAGCCCTGCACTGATGGAGTGCTTTCAAGGGTCTTGAACCAAATGTTTGCGATGATACATATATTCATGTTTTCCATGTTAAGGCGTGCTTTTAGGGAGTGGAGTTTTTTTTTTGTTAAGGCTCCTAGTATTGAGCAGAAATATATTAATGCTATCTGAATTCTGTTTAGCAAAGTTGGAATCTTTGGAAGACTTTCATTGCCTAAAAAGATACTAAAGATACTGTGGAGGTTGATAAGGATTTAGCCAATGTGCAAAAACTTCAGGGGACAGGTTGCATGCCATCCCTGGCATAATACATGACTTAAGAGAACTTGGAGATTCCTCACTAAAATGATCAATGGCCTGAAGACCCTCAATTATCTACACAGACTTGGCAGTCCTGTGTATTTGCTTAGTCTCTTATAGACTTCTTTATGGGTATCTGTGCCTAGCCTTTTGAGCCATGAATATTCCAGCACACTATGAACTCCTATTACCTTGCAGAACAAACGGTTCCTCAAAATCTAGTTAAAAGAACTAAACTGTCATCATCATAAATAAGATACTTTGGTATGATAGATTCATATCACAATTTACCCCGCCATCTGGAGAAACTTCCACTATATTTCAAGTAGAGTAGCACCTTTGCCACCTTCAAGGTAAACCCATATGATTGAATTGTCAGCCTCAGATTCTCCCCAGGTCTGTTTTGTAATGCCCGTATAAGGTTGGAAATTACTTTTGAGTCTGGTTTATTGGCTCAGCTTATAAAGGAATACAATGTCCCCATCAGTACGCCTTGTGTTGTCAAGGTGCACCACCTTATACTTTCCATTGTTCTGATTAATTGCCTAGTGCTTCCTGTGAGCCTATGCACTCATGACACCAAAAACACTGACAAAGTTTTAGTAACTTTCACAACTAAACTTCTGATGAAGTGATATCCTTTGTTTTCATACACTAGCTATTTAAAATTTGATTAATGCAGCTTTGATAAATAAAACATCTAATTAATGACATACTCATTTTAACTTAGATAATAGGAAGTCATTTGTAGTGAGATGGTAGAGAATAAGTGGAATAAATTTCCAGAATGGATAGTAGAGGCTGAGACAGATGGGATCTTTATTGCTAGAATGGGTAGTAGAGGCCAGGACAAATGGGATAGTTATTGCTAGAATGGGTAGTACAGGCCAGGACAGATGGGAACTTTATTGCGAGAATGGGTAGTAGACGCCAGGACAGATGTGATCTTTACTGCTAGAATGGGTAGTAGAGGCCAGGACAGCTGATTCCAGAAGGAGTGGTATGGAAAAAGGAGTGTGACGGGCAAACAGTCATGTTTGGGCAGAATAGAAAGACCCACAGTCTCTTCCTGCCTGCTGCTGTATAATATAATGATATGAGGGATAATAAGGAGAAATAGCAAAAGGTATATTTGAAAAGGTAATACAGAATTAAGTTAACACTGGCAAGAAGGGATGAAAAACCTATTGAGACTATAGCAAGGGTGGTATAATGGCCCATTGCTTAGCATTGCTTCATAGAATTTGGTTCTCAGGTTTGTTTGCTTCTTGGCTGGATTGCCTTCTGTGTGGTGCATGCAGACTTTCCCTTTGTCTTTGTGAGTATGTGCTAAGTTCAGTTTACTGCCATATCCAGAGAAATGCCAATAGTTGAATTTGATCTCTCCTAAACTACCCATTAATGTTTTGCAGTGTGCCTCTGTACATGTCCTTTAATAGACTGATATTCTTCCCAGGACTGGTTCTTCTCCTTCCTTCCTTCCTTCCTTCCTTCCTTCCTTCCTTCCTTCCGTCTTCTCTCTCTCTAACTCTATTTTCTATATTAGACATAGTTTCATAGGTGTATACTAGGCTAATGACCACTGAAGCCTTTATAATCCTAGCAATGCAACCCAGATGTGTCATACAAGTTATTGTAATATTTTAAGGGGGTGTATGTTAGTTAGTATTATTGTTCTGTAGAAAGCACATTAGGCTTTTCTTTATTACGCTATGGATCTTGGCTTTCAGGCTAATGGGACTATGATCTATAAAAAGGAAAATACGTGTAAGGGCCATGATTTTCACAATTGAGCACTGGGTAGCAAAAGAAAGATTTAACTTATTCTAGTCTGCAAGTTTCATTTGCTAGGAAGAGTATTATAACTGATTTTGATCAGTTAACCCAAAGTTATTTGGGAGGCCGACAGATAATAAACTGCTGTTTGATGGACAATTCACAAAGGCAGTTCTCTGAAAGTCACTTTGTGCAGTCATAAACTATGCAATCTTCCCCAATGCTGTGCAACAGCAGAGCTGGAATACTTAAGTCAGAGGGTGTGGGATCTCACTTAATATGGGATATATAGGTTGCTTGCAATTTTTTTTTTATTTGCTGAAAGAGACCATTATTGAATTGCCTTCACTGTATTGTCCATCTGAGATTTTTTCTTCACTTGAAAATCATGAACCCAGATATTTAACCAAAGATATTTTAATAAAAGCTTAAGCTGCTACAGTTCCTTATTCATCTTAGAAGAGAAGAGACCGATTAATTGCATACTGTTCAGAGTAACAAGGTATTTTAATAATAAATACTTTTGTCTCCCATTTCCCCACATCCCATTGACCATCAAGCCATTGTCCCTTGTTATCCCATTTGTTCCATTTGACCAATGCTGTCCTAGGACACTTGGAGATGGATGTAGATCTATAGATAGTGGTCGTCATCCACCATGGGTTAGCAGTTTTTTCTATATGATCCTAATGACCCCTCCCATTAGGTGCAAAATGTGCTACACCTGGCTATAAAGGCCTATGAAATTACATGCTTCTGCACATCAAGAATTCCATTCCATATAGATTGTATGAGCAGTCTGTGGTAGTGTCCTGTTTCTTGGAGACCCTGATACCAAATGATGCATTACCAAACCTTTTCCCATTTGGAGATGTTGTAGGAGCTCTCCTCCTCTACCTTTTTTCTAGGATTAGCAATCCAGCATCATCAGCTCATTTTCTTTTTCCTGGCCAGCTCATCCGGAATCTGGGCCACATGTGCAGCATTGGTCATCAAGGGCATTCATGTCCAGAACATCTGTGTTTTAGGGTAACCACTAGCTGTTTTGGTTTCATTGACACTCAACCCATAACATTTGCCAAGGTGAGTGCTTTGGATGAATTCCATACATCTGGCAAGATTTTGGAATATTACAGAATTGTCATCTGTTAACAGCTAAATACAGTTCAGCTCGGGCACAAATATGGAATCAAGGCCTTCAAAAAGCTAGTGAAGTTGAAAAGAAAATGGCTTAGTAGTTGACAGAACAACAATGGGTGCAGGAGACAATCTGAGTAGTGCATCTGGCAATGTGAAGAGGGACAATTCAGAAAAGGTGGATTAGTATAGCTAATGGAGGATTGTATGTGACTTTCAGCAGTTATTCAATGGTAGTTACTAGCAAGAATACCTGAAGTACTTAAATTTCATTTTAGAATGTCAGCTGTTTTATGAACCTCAAGTAATAAGGGATAGGCAGGAGGGGGTAAAGACTGAACAGTCCATATGCTGATGTTTAATGTCTACCAGTGATCAATAACCATTCCCTTAACTCATTTATGCCATTAATACAATTCTTTGCAGACAGGAAGGTACTCAGCCTTCTAGGGCTTTTTGCACTGAGTCTTATGTCAGCACTATGTTTAGGAATTAAGGTGAGTGCAGCCTCTCTTGTTGGGTCAGGCAATAACCCCACCAGAAAGGCAACATGCTGAACTTTCAGAGGATGTTATGCTAAAATAAAAGGAAATGATTTTATATCAATCAGTGAGATGTTCACCCTCCTGTTACAGATTTGTAACTTTTCAGGTTTCTAATGGCAATTGTAGGTATTTGTTACCTTTCATGTTTCAGCTAGCAATTAAAATTTCAGCACTAGTGACAGATGTATCCCCAAGGTCTGAGTTTCTTCAGCTTTCATGGTTTGAAGATTCTGAAAAAAGGATTAATTGATTGACAGCTGATGTCTTGTCCTAGTAAGCTGATGTAGAATAGCTAAAGTTTAAGTTTTTTTTCTCGCATTTTGATGGCTTGTCAGAAGGCAAGCCATATATCAAGAATTACTGAGGCTAGTACCTTATCCATTTACTGGCTTTTAGCTTCCATGCTGTTTCCTGTCCTAGCACTTATTTTCCAGTACCTTCTACCCACCTTAGCTTGGGCTAACTCAACGTTCTGGACAATTCTGAATAATTATGTCATCACAGATTTTTTTTATCTAGTTTTTCCTGTCCATTTTCTTTGAAGTAGTAGGTGATTGCTTGATTTGTTAAAGCAAACTCTCTAGCTGAATTGTTATGTTTGAGCTGCTTACTTTTAGTTTTAAGGGTAACTTAAGTGAAGTATTTGACTCTCAGCCAGTACATGAAGCCCTCACAGAAGATTTTTGTGAAATAATTCATGTAAATAATTGTGAAAATATTCTGGACATCTTTCCAGTAGAGACAGAATGAAAACTGAATCATTTGCTATTAGTAGATGTAATTGCTGTAGCACATTCACATAAAAGCACTAGCCCACTAACTTAACTAGTTCCATTTCAGCCTGGTCAGTAAGGAATGATTCAAAGACATCAAAACAGTTACCAAGCTGGAGTCGTTGCTCAGGAATTTAAAAAAAGTCTGCATGAGTTCCCTCTCCTACCCTTTAGGGCAAAACAAATGAAAAGCTCTGCACTGTAGGAATGGAGGTGTCCTTATCCATCTACTGTGCCTGACACATTAACCAACTATGCAGATCTTTAGAAATGTTCTTGTGGATGTCAGGAGACCTCTGGGCTGTCATAGATTTCATCCATCATGCTACTGAGTACAACTCCAAAATAAATATGCACCAGTTTATTTTGCTGTGTTTGAATACTTTGAAACCAGCTGTTATGAAGAGATCAGAGTGGGGCTATAGCAATTCTCTTCAAGTACATTCTCTGGTTGAGCAGTAGAAATGGCCACAGTGGTCTTAATTATCTACTGAGGACTGTTGAAGTTCCCACTCATAAACTGTGTTCAACATAGCAGTTACCTACTTCAGACCTCTCATCTGAAGCTTGACTGTTTCCTTACTTATGAGTTTAGTATTTGAAACAATCAAATATCAACTCCGGATCTTAATATCTGTGGTGGTGGTGGTGCTGCGGTAGCGTTGTCGCCTCACAGTAAGATGCTGTCCGGTTCGATTCTTAGGTAGAGTGTCATCTGCATGAAAACATGTGTGAATGGGCATACCTTCGTTGAAGGTTGTGCATCAGGGCTGGTAACTTGGCATCAACTACCAATCCGGAGTTCTGCTGTGGCGACCCCTAACCAGGAAAAGCCGAAAGACACAAACAAAATCTGAAAGATTGTTGGTTTCTGTATAAAAGAATAGAATCCACATACATTCGTAGGTATGAATAAGAGTAGTTACTTTTCCTGCAGTACTGTATGTGTGACCAATGAATTTCTGTTTTATACAGTGGTACTGTGTTAGGAAGAATATTAGATAACAAAATAAGCACTTACCTTTTCTCATGTGCAATGTAGATGAACCAGAATTGCACAGAAGTGTTAACACTGAACAACCATGGCCAAGAGATGCCCTGTGTAAGACTGATACCAAGTCCTGCATGTGGCACTGGTTTCTTATATATGAGAGAGACAGTGTCCTCCCCCAACCCTGGAATGATACAAACAGAGACATCAGGTAAGCAAAATATAACAAAAAATAGTAAAAATACCGGTCTAAATGCTGCAAGGAATTACAGGAACACCATACGTATTTACATCATTTGTATTTTATTTTACCTGTAGTATCGAAATTGCCTTCCAAAGACCTAGGTGGGTGTAACAATATCATATTAGCTTGGGGCTAGAAAAGGTGATACAAAATGGCTGCAGTGAATTCCTTTTTAGCACATTTGGCTTTTTGCTAAGAGGAAAAAATATTAATATCTTAATCCAGGCATGCAGCACTTACATATGTTTGCTGGAGTCATGTAGTGGCTTGTTCTGGCCTGGGGGCAGTATGGAGGAGACATCTTACATAAACATCATATATCTGAAAGCATAGTTGGAAAGCTGTAACTTGAGAAAATGTAAATTATACTAGTGTTTTTGCAGGCAGATTGATGAGCTAATAAGAAGGGTCTTTACTCATGTGAACAACGTGCACCCTTAACAGGTTTAACAATTCAACTGAAAGTTATGCATTCATACTAGTTTTTGTATGAGGACTGTACACCAAATGATACCAAAGGTTACACAGTTATTTATTTTATTATTTATTTATTTTATTTTACATTTATTGACAGGGGTAGTCCGATTGGATTAATGTCCATTTTCAGCAGAGGCCTGGGGAGAAAAGCTCCAAGGTAGACAGATACAGTAATAACAAAGAAGACATATTACAGATATGGTATTTACAAAGAATTATAATTAAAATGTATTTCCTTAATTTTCTTAATTTCCAGTTTGCCAATGCGGGACATGAAGCATAAAATATAACCATTATTGGCAGGTGTAGTTGACAGCATTACACATTTGTGCGAGACTATGGCATTGCACAATATTCTCTTAAATGGTGTGGTAGGGTTCCTAAGTGTTCTGAATAACTTTTCTTAGACAGAAGCTAATACACATGTTGGTTATGAATCTCAAAATGCCTTGTACATCTATAATGGTTAATTACATCTTATTTTGCCCACATTGACTTGCAAGTCGCAATAGCTAGCCTAACTAAATAAAATGAAACAAAAATAGGGCAAATAACACCTATAATTTTTATTGGCAAGTTACTAAAGCCAGACTATATATATATATATATATATATATATATATATATGTGTGTGTGTCTGTGTGTGTGTAATCTATAAAATGGTGTTTCACTTTTTTTGTACTGTATTACAAATGATTGCATTAAGCAGGTAGGTTAATTCCAATGTTATGTTTGCATGTACTGAATGAGTAATGATGTCTAATACTGCTATATTCTCTTTGAATTAAGCTAGAGGCTTCCCTTTACAGTGATTTAATACTTTTTGTGAATCCCAGCCCATAAGCATTACAGGACAATAAGTTATTTCTGCTTCCACTGCTTGGCCATTACACCATTGTAGTAGCAGTGCCAGGCTAAGTAGAGGACAGAGCATAAAAGGTACCACAAGATTAACCAAACTGTTACCTAACTCCTAGGTACTATATAGGCATTAAGGTATGCATTTGTGAATTTTGTTAAAATGTGACCTCTGTGACAAATGGAGCCTGTTCAGATAAAATCTCTATCTGTAAAGAACTCTCAAGCTGTCATGTTTCCCCCTTGGAGCTTTGAAATTTATATCTGGTTCACACTGGGCTTCAGAATAGCTGGCAATGGAAATCGCTGCTTGGAATCAATCTTTTCTTGCATATGAAGGAAGCAGCTCTTGTAATCTTTCTTGCCAGGAAAACATGTTAACTGTGAATTTACCAATGATACTAGTCATAGCTTTGACCACTTAGTAGCTGTCATCCATCCATCCATAACCCTCTTTTTCACATTTTGCATATGGGGTCACAGTGTCACAAGAGAAGTGGCCCTCATCTATTGCCAATGTTCATATCACCAGGTGGTTAGCTCTGCCTTGGTTGTTCTTCCATAACACACACACACACACACACACACACACACACACACACACACACACACACACACACACACACACACACACACACACATGCCCTCACACCTACAACTAATTTAGAGTGCCTGATCCACCTACTGTATGTCCTTGGAATGCGGGACAAAACTGGAGCACCCTTAAGAAAACGCACACAAACACAGGGAGGACATACAGACTCCACACAGAAGAAACCCCAGGTGAGAACTGAGCTGTGAAGCAACAATGCTACTTGCTCTCACTTTTCCTCTTTCTGGTTCAGAAAGCTTTCTGACGTTCTTCCTCTACACACATACACAAAAAGGACTATGGTGGACCAGAAGGAAATCTTGGACAAATATAAATGCTTCTTTTTTTCTCAAGCTGTCAAATACCAGGAACTGAGACAAATTCTGAGTTTAATACCTTATTAAATGAGTTGAAGTACTGTTTAAATGAAGATATTATATTGCAACTAAGGTGAAGACGAATAGTCATGGGCTATTAATGGATGAGTCATGCAAAAAAGAGAGACCAGCACTCGATAGCAACAGATGAAAGTATGTTTATTAGGATTGTAAAAACAACCTAATATTAGTGCACAAACCGGTTTCGGCTTAAGAAAGCCTTTTTCAATGTGACTTACTAATCAAAAACAGTTTCAAACCATAATGCATCCTGCTCAATATTTTATACCCATTTATTAAAGTGATATTACCCATATTCAATTATTAGTCCATAATACTGACGACTAAATTATTAACATTAAATAGGTATGATGACTTCCTGAAAAATATAGATTCACCACTTTTTATATATTTGTACAACTAGTAATATTCAAAATATATTGAAAAAAATTTTTTATATAACTAGATATTCAGATTATACTGTGGTGAAATCTAATTGTACCAACTCAAAATATTACAAATATAACAGTTTCCAAACACACTGCCTAGTAATAGTTATAAGTAAAAGGTGTGTCCATAATAATATACTTATTTTACATTGTTTTCCAAACGCATGATATTATTATTAATCATATATTAAGGAGTTTAGATGTTTTAATTGACTTTTAGACCAAAATTCGTGTTTCTATTGATGACAAATATGTGGTTCTGAAAAATGCTCTTTAAATTGTTATGAAAAATGAGCCTGATGTCTGATATGTCAGGAGTTATAATAATATACTGCCTAAATATATTACTTGGTATTGCTTTTAAATACCTAGAGCTTATCCTTCGTGTACATGGTACTCATTAAGTCTGGGTTTAAAGAGAGCCCCAAGTGTAGTGATCCATCTTTGTTCCATATTGTTAAGTTTGGTATGCCACCCCATCTTGAAGTTTCTGTGTGATTGTATTCTATCAATAATTATGAACTGAAATGAAGCTGCTGTATGTTGTTTAGTGTGTTTATATAGGGCATTGGTTATACGCCTGTTTCTAATCGAACTAAGATGTTCGCTGATTCTAATTCTGATTGGCCTGGAAGTCTGCCCTACATAGAACGCTGAACAAGAACATTGAGCCAAATATACCACCCAATCTGAATTGCAGTTGCCAAAAGTTCTTATGTTGAAAATCTTGGATGTATTTTTACTAGTAAATTCTTTAGTTTTCCAAATGTGTTGACATAAACTGCAGTGTCCACATGGGTAACAACCAACAAGTGTGTCCCCAAACAATGTAGTTTGATGTTTCATACCCGGAACATACCTTTTGTAATGTGCAAAATTAGACTGAATTGTCCGTCCTCTACGATAGGAAAAGGAGCAGGTGTCAGGAAGAATATCCCGAAGAAATGAATTGGATTGTAATGTATTCCAATATTTATTAACAATTTGTCTAAACCAATTGGTGTTATTGCCATACGTAGTAACAAGCCTGATCGGTTGTTTAGCTGGCTGAGGCTTTCCATCAGATCTATTGTATTTGAGCAAATTCTCTCGACTTTTTGTGTCAATTTGTGCAACTGTTTGGTTTAACCTATTTATGTTATATCCTCTATCTACAAATCTAGTCGTTAGTTCAGCTGTTCTTATGGAATATTCTGTAGATCAACTAATGATTGGCAGTAGATTTTTACATGCTGGCTTGGGAATGCCGGCAACATCTTACTAACATGCAAAAATACTACAGAAAAGTCATCTTATCTAATATGCAGATGCAAATGGCTTAAGCATCATTTTATCATATGTGAACAACCTCAAAATCACCACTAAGCTTCAGGATGACTTAAAGTGCAGCACTGAATACACAGGTTTACACTTGCTCATTCCCACCCTGCTGCCTATCATCATGACATCTCAAGTATGTCTGTTTGAGTTATTACGAGACTAGTTGAAATCACTTTATTACCTCTCACTATTACATGATTGCAATATCAGATTCCAGGTTAGACTGACTTCAGCCTCTGATCTCATGTAACAAATGCTTCATGTTTATCATTTACTGATACTACCTGTGAGCAGTAAAATAAATTTGAAGTCTGACCTCATACTCTTCTAAATATTAATGCTGTTTGAGACCCTGCAAAAGCTTAGTATCAACCTATGAACCTTATATGCTGTCAACCAGTATAAACCTGAAACACCACCATTCTAGACCTGGAGATAAGTAACATAAAACACAGGTGCCTAGCTATGGGAAAACTATGTTTTTAAAAACAGAACAACCACCACCTCCCCACACCCATTAATGGTTGATCAGTATCTGAAAGTGAAGAGGGCAACCTACTTAAAGTGAAAAACACAAACTGGACACTTTTTACATTTAGTCATCCCTAACAACATTCTTACTTGTTGTACAGAACAATTATTCCAGATACAGGGCACTATTAGGCAAATGATACCCTTCCTTGACTATTAAATGAGATAATATCATTCATTGGGTAGAGAAACTAAGCACTGAGAGAGGAAGAAATCTCATGACAATCAACCAAATATATACAGAACAAAAGACAGTCAGAATAGCAACTATTTCAACCAAAGTAACCTATCTTAAAAACAACTAACACCACCAAGTCTGAAAAATAAAACAATTAATTTGGAAGGCCATGGGCACTAGAATTAATAGTTAATGATTCAGGAGCCATCATGTAATTAGAAAATACAGAAAATTTCTGCTGTCAACACAGCAAATAATAGTAAACCAACTACCTTATGTAGAGAACTCCATTCAGCCTTCCATTTCAATTTAAAGAAAAATAGTAGCAAAGTGCACTTTGAAACTCTTACAATAATAATATTCAAGATAAAGAACAAGGACAACATTCTGCAAACTCCATTCAGCTTTCCAGAGAATGGCTGCTTCACTGATAGTAAGACCATTGCCACTTATAGTCAAACAACGCTTTGCTGCAGAAATATTTCTGACCCATTTAAGATCACTTTAATACTGTCTATAAAAAGTTAAATTTGAATTTAAACACTCCTGCTGTAGATAATGAACAAATCCTTTTAAGGCGCATATATTGTGATTTGGGAATGTTAGTAATAATGTGGCGGGGGTGGGAACTTGTTGCATGCAAAATTGTGTTGTACTGCGGAAACTTTCTATGGATGGTTGTCGATAAAGTATGATCCGCTAATCTTTTGATTAGAACATCCAAAAACACAATTTCTTTATATCCAATGTTGATCGTTAATTCTATATCAAATGGATTTTGATTGAGATATTCCACAAACTTGGTAAGAACATCCTTATTGCCCCGCCACACCAACCAACAGTCATCCAAACACCTCCGCCATATGTCCATGTGTTCCAAATAGATGTTCCGGTGAGATCATATATGAAATGTAATTCAAAATATCCCATAAAGAGATCGGCATAGATTGGAGCAAAAGACGCCCCCATGGCTGTGCCTTTAATCTGCCAATAAGGGATCCCTTCAAAATAAAAAAATGTTTTTTTGTAACACAAACTCGGTTAACTGGATAAGAAAATTGTTGAACCCTGTTGAATATAATTTTGATTCCTTTAACCAATATGTTACAGCCAAAATACCAGCTTTATGTGGGATGCTTGTATATAATGATGTTACATCTAAAGTGCACAAAAGCCAGTCTTCCTCCAGTTGGGAATCTTCAATAATATTTAGGAATTGTGTCGTATCTTGAATACGGGATCTGACCATGGACAATAAAGGTTTAAGATACTCAGTCAAGAAAGCAGATAAAGGCTCCGTTAATGACCCATGACCAGACACTATTGGTCTCCCCGGAGGGTTGTTTAGATCTTTATGTGTCTTAGATATTAGATAAAAATATTGGGGCATTGGTTCTGGAACTTTAAGTTGGTTGGCCACTTGTGAAGTGATGATTTCTTCTTCTGCAGCTAACTCTAAGAATGAATCAATTTCTAATTTAAAATTAGAAGTTGGATCCACTACCATCCTAATATAGAATTGAGTTTCAGATAGCTGTCTCATGGCTTCTGCCTTGTATTTGGTATAGTCCATGACCACAATGCCCCCACCTTTATCTGCATTAGTAATCACAATGTTTTTATTTTGTTGTAATTGCCTTAGCGCTTCACGTTCTTGTTGATTCAAATTACTCCGAAAACTGTCCATGTTTTTGGAAAAATGTAAATCCCTCAATACACATTCCTTGAATGTAGACACATATTTGTCCATTGGTGGCATAAAGGAAGATTTACCAAATTTGAAACCAATAGATCTTTGAGAACTAGTTGTATCTGAAAAAAACAACTTTAAATTAAGGGTTCTACAAAAATTGTTAATATCTTCTACCAATGAATGTTCAGACACCGGTGCTGTGGGTACAAAATTTAGTCCTTTATTTAGCACATTGTATTGAAATTCCGTTAATGTAACTGATGAAATATTTAGTACATTCTTTATTGTGTTGTGATTTGTTTCAAAAGTGTCTGTAAACTGGTTGTGACTCGTTCTGTACCCACGCTTGTGCTTCCTGCCTGCTCTGCGTTTCTTGCTCCTAAAGGGAGGGACTGCTTTCTTTTACCCACTGGGGACGCCTGGTTGGAGGAGACATCTCCTTCCATAGTGGATGAATAATCATCATCCGTGGTGACCTGATTTCTGTAATCTTGGTTTTTTAGAATGGATCTGGGTTGCTTCTTGCCCCTGGGAGGTCTATATGTGCTTTCGTTAAATCTCACATTTTTACTAGTGACAAAAGGTATACCTTGTTCATAGTCCCCTAAGTCCCGATTGAATTTGTGTAGTTTTCTTTTTTTTAAGTTCTGTTTCTATATTATCTAATTCCTTAGATAATTGTGTTAACTGATCTTGATAATGGCTAGAGTCAGAAAAAATTTCCACTTCAGAACAAGTGGTTTGTAATTCTTGAGTAAGGGTCCCAATATTTCTTTCATAATACTTAATAAGACAATCTACAAATAACAATGATGCTTGATGTTGTGCCCTAGCCCAATCTTGCCTTAATTCTTGATCAATGTTGGACACTAGGGGTTGTAACTTAATACGAAGTCCTCTTGGTGTTATGTCCTTAATTTTGTATGCCTTAAGTGACTTCAAATGCCAAATATTAGTTCTAAAAACTTTCATTTGTCATTGTAACTTGGTGAAAACCTGTATACATTTATCTTTAGAAATACCACTATTTTCATTCATGGGAGTATGGTCCATATTCAACCCAAAAACTTCTAAATTGTCCTTATCTGCAGACAAGCCTTTTAGATATTATATTGCAACTAAGGTGAAGATGAATAGTCATGGGCTATTAATGGATGAGAACATTTTTTTCTGGATTGTTCAGTTGTACATTTTCTTTATATCTGAAGTCCAGAACCTTGGTAATAAAATGCTGTTGGTAACTTTATTTTTGGGAGGGGGTGATTTCCTAGTAACACTTCAGAGAACTCTTTTAATGCTTATCAATGACTGTACTTGCAGCCAAGTTGACAGAAAGTTAAAGGCAATGGTTAAAAGGCTGAGACCTTCTAAGTTATCACTCAGACATAGATTTCTTATGCTATTTCATCATCTTATATTTTTTCAGGTCATTTTCTTTGGAAGCAGGAACCTTAAGCTTAATTTATAGGTTCATAGGTGTATATTAGACTAATGACCACTGGGGCCTTTAGAGGCCTAGCCAAACATCCCAATTATATGTCTAAAATAGTATGTGCCTTAGAGGTTATTTTACGGGGTATATGTAAATTAGGGCAAGATTTACAGGCTGTCTTTGTCCATTTGAGATGTAGTTGCTAGACATAGGGTATATTTCTAATTTTGCATTTAATAGTACAGGTTAATCTTGATTTGGGGTAGAGAAGAGCTCTGTTTCACATATATGGGAAGCCTGTTCCAGAGAAGGGGAATTCTCTAACACACATATATGTCCCACTAACATGTCCTATTTATGCTGCAAGCAAAGTTTAAATCCCTAGATTGAGTAGTTTTGATGCTGTTCATTTTGTGGATATGCAAAACGTCCATCAGAATGGGAACTAAGGAATGGTTTTATTGTTAGGCATAGATTGCATCTCTACAGCATGTAGGAAGCCGAGTATACAGATAGGGTTTGAAAAGAACTGCATAGGACATCCTGTTTACATCCTGTATTCTTTTTGTGAGGAACATCTATGGAATTCCAGTTGTTGCATATACCTGGCCAGGTACACACTGATAGGGACACTGTACTCAGTGATGGACCTAGATGCCACACACTTTAGATGAAAGCCAGGTAACTATTTACATGCATACTCAAGTCCCTGACTACTGGTTCTACTCTTAGTGGTATGCAATCAATGAGGTAATTTCCTAGGTTTGCTGACTTCCCAAAGGGTACTATTAAGCATTTCTTGACATTGAGTTTTAACCCATGGCTTTGGCACCAATCGTTTGTTTGTGCTAGTACTTCCTGTAAGATTTTAGTGTCTTGGAGTGATTCTCTGATTGCTCCTAGTGTGCAACCAACTGCAAACTTGGTCAGCCAGAGGTCTTTGACACTGGCCATGACTTCTGAGAAGTAGATTCCAAAAAAGGGTAGGCTCAGCACAGAGCCCTGAGGGACTTTGCTAGTGACCAGCCTCTTTGTGGAGGTGGTCTCCCATATCTTAACTTCCTGTGCCTAACTGAGATCCAGCTGGCAAGCCACGACATAACAAAGAGGTTTATATCTACATCCATGAGTCTGTCTAAAATGCCTGAGTGGGGTATTGTATTAAATGCCTTAGTAAGGACTAGAAAGGCAGTATGCATCATTTTACCCTCATCCATTGCCTGGGTGACCTTCTCAAAGAAGTCCTCAGGTTAAGTAGATATGATATGCCCTTGATGAAACCAAAGTGGGTTGAATCCAGTGTTTGAAAGTTTTCTATGTCCTTATTAATCATTTTCATGATTATTCTTTAAATGGCTTTGCATATGAGACCAGTGAGACTTATTGGTTTGTAGTTCCTCTATTCTGTTGATGGCCCACCTTTGTGCAGAGGGATGACCCTTGCAGTTCTCCATTCACATGGCACAAAGCCTGTCTAGAGACTATGGTTAAACAGTGACAATAGTGGTCCAAAAAGGACATATTTCAGGGTAATTTGTAGGCATTCTAGGTGGTGTTATCAGGGCGTATTGATGCTGTACTTTTGGTCTTAAGGGGAGCATCTAGGACCTGCTCCCCACTGATAGTTGGGGGTAGTTTTGCTTGATGGTGTTTCCTGTAGGGCAGCTGGGGGTGACATGAGGGTAAAACTGCAGATGAATTTGCTTGACAGTATATTTGATATATCTTTTGGTTCTATGTAGGTGGTTCCATTTACAATCAGTTCTGCACACTACTGTGTGCTACCTTTGAAGTTTTAGACACAGCTAAAGAAAAATCTTGCAATTGTCCTTTGTCTGGGAGGCTATCTTTACCTCAAATTTGATTGAAGTCTTCTTAATTTGCTCTCTTAGTTGTTTGTTTAGATTAATGAGAGTGTTTTTATCATGCTGGGCATAGCACTTCCTAATCTTGGCTATGACTTTTTTGTGTTGTACTACTTGTTTATGTTCGAAATTCCACGAAGTTAATTTGTTTTTCTAAGTTAGTTCTGGTCTTATTTCTGGTGGGCACAGCTGTCTTTATGCATTTATTGACATGATTGTGTAGGCTTTCTGTGAACAATTCTGCACAGGCAGCTGTGTTCTCAGGGTTTGGTAGGATTTGAAATTTTGATAGGTTATCAGTAGTAGGAAGTCTTCCTTTGAACAGTTCCTAAAATGTTACTTGGTTAGCCAGGGGTAACAGAATTGTTTTTTATTATGAAAGAGATAGCTTTGTGGTGTGATCTTACTAAAGAGGACACTACACTGTGTGTGTGTGTGTGTGTGTGTGTGTGTGTGTGTGTGTGTGGGGGGGGGGCATCATTCTCCCATGTTTGTGAGTACCATATGCAGTATGTTTGCTCTTCTAGTGGGTGTATGGACTATCCGGTCCAAGGTATTTGTATTTACAAAGTGCAGAATTATATGTGTCTGTAAGTTTATGGTCATGTAAGTATCCCAGTTTATAATGGGAAAGTTGAAGTAACCCATTAATATAGAACTGGGTTGAATGGTGAGGGCTTCCAGTAAGTCTTAAGTATGAATTATGGGTTTCTTAGATCATAGAGACTGACCTATAACTTGCAAGGATATGATATGAGACATTGGCTATGGAAATCTGGACATGGAGAAGCTAAAGTGTATCATCCTGTATGACTGTTCTTGTGGTGAGTCTGTTGTTTATATACTAAGACATCTTCATCTTTGGTCCCTTTCTGTGCAGTAGCTAACTCAAAGGCATTGTAGCCTTGCACTGCCAGTATGCTGTCCATGGCTTTAAACCATGTCTCAGTAACTGCATAGATATCCAGATTCTCCAGGTTGAGGAGAGCCTGGAGGGAGAGGAATTTCTTGTTCAGGCCTCTGGCATTGAGTGGTAACATCTTTAGATTTCCTTGAAATGATTTTGCTATGTTGGAAAATTTGTCAGTTTGGCATTACCTAAAAATAGGGAGAACAATGTTTTAGCCAATATTCGAAAGACTGGAGGAGAGAAGTGCAGACAATCCTTGGCAAACAATGTAGTCTGTTGACCATATCCTCCATTGCTGGCAAATATTGTACCCCCTTGAAATGATACCAGAAACTAAGCTAATTACTGAATTCAATCATCTTTTGTTCATATTGTGGCATCATCTTTGTTGAAGGTAAAATGCTGCTCAGAGTTGGGCGTATACTAGCCTAGGATACATAGCCCAGGAGCTCCGTAATGTCTGTCTTCATATAGTCTAGAGAGGTATGTCTCATGTCATTTACACCTACATGGACTGTAACTGAGTCATGCTGGTATTTGTGGTCTAATCACTTGACTGTGTGGGTGATTTGGTGAATCCTGGCCCTGGTGGACAACCAACTGTGATTTTTCTCCTTATTCAGCCTGGTGAATGGGACATCTGTATGTCTCACAATGGAATTCCCTATCATTAAAATATTGGGTAATATGTTGGCTTGCCTTATGAGCCTTGTAGTTGATGCTCCAAAAGGTGTGGTTGTATGTGCTGTATAGGGTGTTGTTTTAATGGAGTGCTTTTGGGGTTTCTGATGATTCTTTTTGTAGGACAAATGTCTTTGAGGTTTATGAAAGTTGCTCTTAAGTGCCATTGCATATGTTGGTCTATGTGCTGTGTCTGTACTATATTCTCCTCTTAGTTTGCAGGATGTTGTTGTATTGATCCAATGCAACAACCTTCAGCTGTGTAGTTGAGGCCAACAAATCCATCCAGCCATCCATCCTCAACCCCTTTTCCCATTTTGCACATGGGGTCGGGGTGTCACTTCCACAGTGATATCATCTTGAGCTAAGGTTTACATGGCTGGATGGCTAGCCCTGCCATGGTAGCTTATTTGCACCACTCACTCACACTCACACACACACACACACACACACACACACACACACACACACACACACACACACACACACACACACACACACACACATACACTCTCACCTACAGCCAATTTAGAGTGTCCAATCCACCTACTGCATGTCTTTGTAATGTGGGAGGAAACTGGAGCACCCAGAGGAAACCCACGTGACTGCAAGGAGGACATACAGACTCCGCACAGAAGGCACCCCAGCCAAGAATTGAACAGAAGAACCTCTTGCTGTGAGACAACTCTTAACTGCTGCACCCCGGTTATACCCCCCCTACTGCGGTCACTCCCAACAAATCATTAGCTCTGAAACAATCCTTATCATGCAATACTGCAGTCAGCCTGCATTTGGTTGGCGGTGCTATCAACTAATTACTCTGACCCCAAAAGTACTCACACATGTCTGGAGGTTCAGCTTTGCTAGCAAAGTCAAAGAATAAATGTTTTATAATCCTTTACTAATACAGCCATTTAACAATTCAAACCAACAAAAACACCACAGCAGTACTACCCAGAACTTACTTATTTTAGTTAAATTGCATTATTCTGGACTGTGGGGTTGTTCAATTTTATAAATCATGACCTGTGTTTTCACTTAAGTAGCCATTAGAGATAAATGCCAAGTTTTGAGCCTGCATCATATTTGGAGAATCTTTTCTGTTGTTACTTATATTGAAGGTCTTCTTTAAGATTATCTAAAAATGGTTAAAAGTGCTTTTTTCTTTAGATCACTAGCTCCTAATAGGCCTTATAAATAATTAGGATGGTTAAAACCCTGGAATACAGTCAAAAAGCAAAGAATTTCAGAGGGTACCACTTACAGATTACAGTGTTCTTTTATTTTACAGATAGTGGAAAAAAAACACAATTGGACAAATAATACAGTATGTTGTGTTGCCTAAGTGTCATGTGTATGCTGGAGGGCTGACAGAGTGCCACACAACCCAATATTTCTAACTGCTTTCTCCTGTATGTGCGTAATATATGCAGTGTCTTGACATGACCCCTGATAGAATCTCCGGTGTTTTGTGTGTGTGTGTGTGTGTGTGTGTGTGTGTGTGTGTGTGTGTGTGTGTGTGTGTGTGTGTGTGTGTGTGTGTTAGTATCCCTAAGAGATTCAAACTATATGATTGGTGGATGCACACAATATCATCGTTTATTGACTTATAGTACCTTTTTATTTAAATTGTTTATGTTGCATTATTTTCATAACATATGTGATGCCGCTGCACTGGCCCAGTAATCAAGGAGCCTCACTCCTCACCACTAACACCAGTGAGGGATGTGCACATTGGGAGGATAGCAATTACTCACACAGTAAAGTACAATTTCCTTTAAGAGCACACAGAGATCACAGTCAGTCTGGGGCTGGTTTTACCTCTCTCCAGATCCCCAATAAGACTCCCCACGGGCACAGCTATAGGGTTCAGATCTCAGACAAGCCAAAACCTGCAGCACCCTCTCTGTCCAACCAGTGCTTTGTGGCCCTGCCCAAGTAGCTGACACATACACACTTTGAGATTTGATTTCTATACAAACACACAGACACTCCTAGGAAAGGCCAGCACTGGTTCTCTAGCTATGCCTCCTTCTGCCGAGACTATACAGTAGTACCACCTGCCACCAACCACCCTTATTAGCTACTATAAAGGCCCTTACCAAAGGGTACTGAATTTTACTGTGTAATGTTACTGTTATCCAAATAGTAAGTGTGACCAGAACTTTTAAGTCTATTTAGGAGTGGCCTATACAGTATCACCAAATATATATGCAAGTAGCCTAAGAGCTTAAACATCTCTAAACAAAACCAGTCACCATTAAAAGCTTTAAATAGATTTAATAATAAATAATAAAAGCACAAGACAATATTCATTAACTCAAGACAGTGACAGTAGAGAACAGAATAACAGGAAATACTTTAAAACAACATTGCAAGACAGTCTCACAAAACTACAGAAAACATCTACACTAATCTTGTTATAGTCCTATCTATCACTAAGAAAAAACATGTTCTAAATAACTTCTTACAGAGTAAGGCAAATACAGATGAGAGATGCTGAAGAGATCTTTTCAGGTCCAGAACAAGCTACAAAATGCACAGACTTTCTCTCTGAGATAGTTCTTAAGTTACTAACAAAGATTTCTGCTGAATCATCTCAGATTACATCATTCTTGTCACCTCTGCCTTAGTTCCCAGGCTAGCAGGAACTTAAAATTTAACATGTATCTGTTAAAAATACTTATCTCTCAGAAGCTGACACTTCTCTCTTAGAAGGTGGCCTGAAACTGGAAGTCGTAAAACAATTACCTTGGAAACCTGTAATTACCTCTGTTTCCAGACAATAGGAAAGCCTACAACTCTCTTGTGTCTGCTTTGAGCTGAAACAGAGATATCAAATTCATAAACAAGTTCCAGTTATTTTCTTAGAGTTTGCAAGTTAACGCTGTATATTCCAGCCTTTACCATCAACACATACATTTGCATAAGCATGTAGTGTATACACATTTCTGCTCTTTTCCAGCAGGGTGCACTGTGGTTACAATCTTGAAGATCAGTACAGAACATATAGTTTTCTTACATTTCTAAGGCAAGCATACAAATCACATTACTATTCACAAATGACAGAATTATCTACAAAATTATATGGTAGCTCGGCTGGCAGCCTTCACAATATATATATATATATATATATATATATATATATATATATATATATATATATATATATATATAGTTGGCTATTATGTTTTCATTATATTACCTTTTTAGCCTATAGAAATAATCTCTTAAAAAAAAATAATATGATAAAGACTAAATATTTTGTAGTGCTTCAACTCCTTTAATTTATCCCATTTATATCAGTAGTATTTTCTTGTAGTACGTTTTCTTCTGATTTGTTTATGCTGTATTATTTTCATGATTCATAGATTCATAGACTGTTATTAGGCTAATGACCATAGGGGCCTTTCTAAGTCTAGCCAAGTTTTCCCAAAAGAAAAAAAGATGTCCTGCATCCAAACAGGACATTGAAGGTTAGGCATTTATAAGCTACATCTGTCCATAGGTGACACGGGTGCCAAGCCTGGTGTACGTTTCCTATTCCTCATCCACTTGTCTAGGTTGTGCTTAAACTGGGTAATAGACAAACTCAGCTTCACATGGGTGGGAAGCCTGTTCCATAGGAGATGCAGTCTATGGAGCCCATATCTCTCTCTCTCCAGCATGTTTTGTTTATGTCACAGACAAAATTCAGGTCACTAAACCTTGTATTTGTGGAACTCTTTGACTTATGAATGTGTAGGAGAGTCATATGTGTGGGGTTCATGGACGCCTTGTAAGCCAGGCATAGAGCACCCCTAAGCAAGCTATAGGAGACTGAATAAAGGAAAAGGGCTTTAAGGCACCCTGCATGAGGCAGGTTTGTTACGCCTTGTATTCTTTTTGTAAGGAAACTTTGAGGTTGCTCTAGTTGCTGCATATGCCTGGTCAGGTACATACCAAAGGGAGCATTGTACTCTATGATTGGTCTGATAAGGGTGGAGTGCAGTGGGAAAATGACCTCTTTGGACCTAGATGCTATGCCCTTACTTATAAGTTGTGCAGTATCACCATTGTGGCCACATGGTGGTCAAAGGTAAGTCTACTGTCTACATGCTCACTCAGATATCTGATCACTGGTTTGACTCTTAGGGGTGCATTATAAACATAGTAATAGCCGGGATGGTTGATTTCCCAAAGAGTACAACTATGCATTTCTTAACATTGAGTTTAAGACCATGGCTTTGACACCATTTATTAGTCAGAGCTAGGCCTTCTTGAAGAATGCTAGTGTCTGCAGGGGAGTTGATGATTACCCCCAGCTTGTAATCATCTGCAAACTTAGTCAGCCATAAACCTTCAACATTTGTTTCCATTTCAGAGAAATAGATGCCAAAAAGGAGTGCCTAGTACTGAGCCCTGTGAGACTCCACTAGTGACTGGCCTCACCTATTTTGACCTCTTGGACATTGAAGGTTAGGCATTTATACAGCAGGTGATAACAGGGTTTATACCTAAATTAGTGAGCTTGTCTATAATACCTGAGTGATTTATTGTATCAAAAGCCTTAGGCAGGTCAAGGTAAGCTGTGTGCACAATCTTACCTTCATCCAATGCATTAATGACCCTCTCAAAAAAGTCCACCGGATTTAATAGGCATGACATTCTTTTAACAAAGCCGAACTGTGATAGGTCCAGTGTTTGCAGGTTACCTATGTCCTCATTTATCATGTCCATGATGATTCTTTCCACTGCATTGTATATGAGGTTGGTAAGACTTATGGACTTGTAGTTACCTGGATCAGTGGTTCGACCTCCTTTATGCAGGGGAATGACTGTAACCATCTTCCATTCCTTGGGCAGAAAACCTGACTGAAGGCACCAGTTGAAAAGTGATTCAAGTGGACCAGAGAGGTCATGTTTCATGCTATTTGTTAAACATTCCAGGATGTTATTGGTGCCCATCAATGCAGTATTTTTGGCCTTGGATAGTGCATTAATGGCCTGTTCTCTAGTAATGGCTGGGAGATTGCATTATGTGGTATTTCCTTTGGACTATGGGGAGCCGGGGTGGTGTCAGTACATTGTTGTGTATTTCCTCTGAGGTTACAGGCGTAGCTGTAGAAAGCTTTGTGGTTGTCCTTTGCCTGAGAAGCTATTTTTTCTTCAAATTTAGCCTTTGAAGTATTAAGTAACTGTCTTAGCTGCCTGTTTAGATTGGTCATTGGGCTTTTAGTATGTATGACTTTGTTTCCTGCTACACTAGGCCAAGATTTTTTTTTCTTTTTTCGTATAACCGATTGATAGTGTGACTCCACTAGGGTGGCTTATCTTTTGAGTTTTTTTTTTTTTATTCTTAATACGAGTGGCCACAGCTCACTCTATACAGCTATTAATATGACTGTACAGAGGTTTTATAAATAGCTCAATGCATTCTATGGTGTGGTTAGCCTTGGAATAGTTCTTACAGGTTTTTGGTTTTGCTGGATCCCCAGATTTACTTTTTATTTCAGGTAATACTGCCTTATCGTCAGATCTGTTGAGCAAAGATATTACATTGGGTGATGAACATTGCGCCCCCCCATGTTCATGAGTA
The DNA here is from genome assembly GCF_019279795.1 of Protopterus annectens. Classification (NCBI taxonomy): domain Eukaryota; kingdom Metazoa; phylum Chordata; order Ceratodontiformes; family Protopteridae; genus Protopterus; species Protopterus annectens. The sequence goes on along the minus strand of NC_056735.1, from coordinate 1,775,606,609 downwards.
CAAGGTCAAAGATGTCTGTACCCCTAGTAGGAGAATGGAACAACTGTTCCAGGATATTGCTACTAAAAAAGTTTAGGAATCACTGGACTTGTGCATTAGAAGTGGAGCAGGATTCCCAATCTATAGAGGAGTAGTGGAGCTCACCCATGAATATCGTATTTGGTTGAACAGTGAAAGACTCTAGTACATTGAGATATGTAATGGATTTTTTGGGACATGGAGGGGGACCTATATGTTGCAAGGATATAGTACAGCATCCTGTTTATGGTGAGGTGCACATGTATGAGTTCTAGTGAGTCATGCACTTTAACTAGTCTGCTTGTGAGATTAGTCTTAATATAGACTGACACTCCTCCACCTTTAGTTTCCATCTGTGCGGTAGTTGTTCTAAGGGTGTGAAAGGCACTAGAACCTTGCATTGCTGGGGTACTCTCAGTGACTTTAAACAATGTCTCTTTTACTTTACAGACGTCTATACATTTTTGGCTAAATAACTTCACTTTATGTCTTTCAAACCTGCAAAGGTAATCTGTTAACAAAAGAACAAAAGCAAGGTGTTAAAGACTAAATATTTTGGAATGTTTCAGAACATCTAATTTGTCCTGCTATATTTTATTTGTTGTTTTGTTAACAGATATTTATATATTTTATTTATCTATAGCTGTGGTACAGTGGTACCGGTAGCGTTGTTGCCTCACAACAAGAGGTTCTCCTGTTCAATTCTTGGCTGGAGTGCCTTCTGTGTGGAGTCTGCATGTCCTCCCCATAGTTGTGTGGTCTCTGAAAGACATGTGTAAATGGGCATGCCTTCGCTGAAGGTTGGGTGTCGGGCTGGCAACTCGGCACCATAAAAAAAATCTACTGCCAATCATTAGCAGACCGGAGTTCCGCTGTGGTGACCCATAGCTGGGGAAAAGACAAACAACATATATTTTATTTATATGAAGTCTGCTCTGCTCTGATATCTAGCACAACTTTCAAGTTACAATGTTCTTTTAGTCTATAGAGACTGAAAATAAATCCAAAAACTCCTTTTGTGGGTATCCCATATATTTTGAAAGATTTGTTTTGATTGTATTCATTATATGGGACGTACTGAAGAAACATAGTTCGGCAGGAGAAAATGCAGTTAACAGTAATAGTTTACTCAGTGTTTACTGCCTTATTTGTCTAGCAAGCTGCCTGTAAATGTTCAGAGGTTCATAGGTAAGTGCCAGGCTAGCTGCCATTGTGGGCCATTTTAAGTCTAGCCAATTTTCTTTTTTTGTGGTCAAATTAACCTATCCTAGTTTATTACAGATTGGCATGTAGGAGCTGCCTTTCTCCATTAATAGTACAGAAGGCACTCCTAGGGTAAATTTTCTGTTCCCATCCATAGATCTAAGCTGCTTTTGAATATGGACAGTGATGAATTTTGGTAAATGCAGATGAAGAGTCTGTTCCAGAGCAGCAGTATCCTCTGTTAGAGATACCTGTCCATCCAAACTGTTCTGTAGATGTCGAACTTCCACAATGTTGCAAAAATGAAGAAAAACAAATACCTGCTCAGCTGTGAAGCAGTATTACCACTTTATTCGCAATAAAAACAAATAAAAAAAGATAAAAAACACATGAACTAATTGCTCTCACCCCTTATAGGGCTTCTTCAGAGTCAAAGTGTTAAATAAACATTCATTTTTTGTTTCCTATGCAGCGTGACATCATATCCTAAGAGAAAAACCCAAAACAATACATTCTTAAAAATCTCATCTAAGTGCAGTATATACATGAAATTTACTATCCAACTGATGGTTAAGGAAAAATAAAAAAATCTCTCTTTTACCATAGTGTAATAAAAAAACTAGTAAAACATATGCATAGAGAAAAAATATCTTCAAAAGTTGTAACATCCAATTTGTGTCACTAGGTGGCATACTTGTTAGTTATATAACTGTTGCCCTTCTCTATAGAATGGGTTTAATTGATATATAGTCATTGATCCCTGGGCTTTTATGGGCATTTAATCTTATCTGCCATTCAACCTCTCTGATGTCTACTTCAAGCTTAGGGTCACCTCCCCCCCTCACATCAACCTTCATTTTGCCTATAATGCCTTTAGATCACTTATGAGTAAGTGTGGTTTCTGCAGATTTTGTGAGTACATTAATGATGGACCGTACATTTCTATCCCTGGCTTCTATAGGAATTTGGAATGCCCTGGCAGATGCAACTGTGAGACAAAATGTGTGGTATATGTTTCATCTTGCACTGCATTTCCAGCGTTTTACGTCAGTAAAACTGTTAGAAAATTAAAAGAAAGGATCTCAGAACATGTCCGGGACATTAGGAACAAAAAGTCTGTTAGTTCCTTGTATATGCACAGTACACAATGCAGGAATTTTAAAAAGTTCCTGTTTTTCATTATAGACAAAGTGAAGGTTGATGTGGGGGGTGACCCTAAGCTTGAAGTAGAGATCGGAGAGGTTGAATGGCAAATAAGATTAAATGCCCATAAAAGCCCAGGGATCAATGACTACATATCAATTAAACCCATTCTAAAGAGAAGGGCAACAGTTATATAACTAACAAGTATGCCACCTAGTGACACAGATGGCTGTTACAACTTTTATAAGATGTTCATTCTGTTTGCATATGTTTTACTAGTGTTTTTATTACACTATGGTAAAAGAGATTCATGCAGAGTCTGTGATTTTTTTATTTTTCATTAACCATCATTTGGATAGTAAATTTCATGTATATACTGCAGTTAGATGAGATTTTTAAGAATGCATTTTTTTAGGGGGTGTTTTCTCAGGATATGATGTCATGCTGCATAGGAAATAAAAAAATGACTGTTTATTTAACACGTTGGCTCTGAAGAAGCACTATAAGAGGTGAAAGTGCTTAGTTCATGTGTTTTTTTATCTATTTTTATTGCAAATAAAGTGGTAAGCCGTAGTGGTGCAGCGGTAGCGTTGTCGCCTCACAGCAAGAGGTTCTCCCGTTTGATTCTCGGCTGGAGCACCTTCTGTGTTGAGTCTGCATGTCCTCCCCTCGTTTGAAAGACATGCATGAATGGGTATGCCTTTATTGAAGTTTGGGCACCAAGCTGGCACCTTGGCACCATAAAATCTACTACCAATCATTAGTGGATCAGAGTTCTGCTGTGGCAACCCCTAACCAGGAAAAGCCGAAAGAAGAACATTGTGAATAAAGTGGCATTACTGCTTCACAGCTGAGCAGGTATTTGTTTTTCTTCATTTTTGCAGCATTGTGGAAGTTTGGTGTCCTGGTTCTTGGTTTACCTGGAAGCTGTGATACTGGGAGATACCACTATGGAAGCTCTCATCAAGGAATTAATGTTGGCAGTGCAGGAACTATTGTGTAGATTGGTCACTAATCATGGTGACAATATTCCACAAGCAATGAATAATACACAAACAGATACGTTTACTTTGCACACTCCTATGGCAACAGAGGCATCAGAAAGAAATATCTCAGAAGTGAGAAATACCCCCCAGTGAGAAGGTATGTAAATGGTTTGTTCCAAACTCCAAAGTTGATAGCAGAGTGCCTGCAGGCAACAATGAGCAGGCTCTGTCACTGGAAGGCCAGATTTCAACTTTTGAATGTTTGTCTAGGAAATTCAAAGTTTTTCAGTTGGATAATGAATTTTTTCTCAATTCCATTGCAAAAAAACAAGTTCCAAAGGGTTTACAACTTTGGAAGTATCCAAATGGGACAGTAAATGGGTCGCAGATGCACAAGGAATTAATGGAGCTATCTGACAATACTGGGTTGGAACTCATGAGAATCATCACTCGGGAGAATGACTGTGAGTTGATTGATTTGCAAAAAGGTATTTTGGAATTGCATGAAAGCATTACTAGTGATGTGTTATTTGAACACAGGGTTGAACAGTTTAACAAGGTATTCATTGATTTGGATAAATGTGTCACTGACAAATATCAGTAGAAAAGTTAATAAATTGGATAGAGATGCCAAAGAATATGCTGAGCACAGGGCATATCCTATCCCCCCACCCCCCCTGACAAGATACTGATTCTTGAGTACAAACTGAGGCCATGCAACATGTTAATCATGATAGAAGGGAGAATGCACATCTGAATGAATCAGAAAGTAGAAATGCTGGCAATGGTGAACATGTTTTAGTGAATTCACCCCAAGTACATCGATCAGAGTGACTGAGGAACAGAAGCCAGCAGTCTTGGAGAGGGCAGAACAATTGGTCGGTGCAGGGACCAAAATGGAGGGGAAGAGGGAGGGGGGAGATGGACCTGAGGCTTAAAAGTAATCAAGAAATTGTTCTTGGACATTTCAGCACTGATACTGACTCTACTCAAGAATGTACCAATTTTTTTCTGGACATGACAAGTGACAAAATGTATGTGGATTCTAATGTGGTAGACAATCATGTTTCCACTGTCAGTGTATCAACATATCAGAATTTTGCATTGTATAACCTGAGTGATCTTGAAACTAGTGAAACACATTTAAGGGTGCTGTGCAAGGGTCTTATTTATGTACCAAGCTTTAACACTGATATAAAAAGAATGATACTTAACTTGAAATTGTACACCAGACAGTTGAATTTAAGATTATACTTTGATGAAAGAGGTACACCACACACAATGGACCAAACCTGTCTAAAGAGAAAAAGCACATTCATTCCCCCTAGTAATCCAATTGTAGTTGCATTTGAAAGGTTATGTGAGGGGGAGATACGGAGGATCTGTAATGCTAGAAATATGTCACAAGATAATTTGACAACAGATGAGAGAAAATGTTTGCGTGACCTAGTGTAAAACAAGCACTATAGGGTCATGAAGCCAGACAAGGGAGGGGATCTGGTTATAATGAGTCAGTTAGATTACACTATTAAGATGTATGACATTCTGAATGGCAGCACTACATATGAAAGGGTATCCCGAAATGAAATCTACATGGCTTCTGCAAAAGTTGATCTGTTTTTAAATGATTCCTTTTTTCAAGGAATTATTAGTAAGGCGGACCTGGATTATTTACAAGTAGAGGCACCTATAATTCCAGCCATGTTTGGGATACCCAAGGTTCACAAAAAACAGAATGACCCCCCCCCCCTTTAGACCCATAGTCACGGCTAGGAAATCAAAAACAGAATCTCTGGCTGTATACATAGATTTGTGGTCCAAACAGGTAGTGCAGGAACTGAAACAGATCTTGAGAGACTCATGACACTGCCTAGAGGTACTGAGGGAAATCAAAACACATGATGACTACTTTTTCGTGGCAGTGGATGTAGTGAATTTATTTGGTGTCATCCCTCATCAAGGAGGTCTGGAACATTATAGACAGATGTTAACCCAATCCAGAAAATATGAACCTACTAAGGTGATTATTTTGGGCTGAAGTAATGGAGGTGGCACTAACTAATAATTTTGTATTCCTTGAGGGAAAGTTCTTCTGCCAGAAGATAGGATAGGAGTTGCCATGGGTACCAAGTGTGCACCACCTTTTGCAAACTTGGTGATGGCAGGCTGGGAAGCACAGCACGTAATGGATTCCACATACATGGACAAAATAAAGTGTTATTTACGCTTTTTGGATGATGTCCTAATATTGCGGAAAAGGTCGGTAGATGAAGCACTAGAGTTTGTGGATTAGATAGGACAGTAGGGTACCTTAAATTTACATCCAGAACAAGTGAAATTGAAATAGATTTTCTGGATATTTTGATCAGGAAAGAACTGTTAGGCAGCAAAATTACATCTACCACCTTCAGAAAGAAAACATATTCAAATTCCCTATTGAGGTTTGACAGTTGCCATCCTATTCAGCATAAAAAAAGTGTTGCGAAACACCAGATGGTGAGATTAAGTAGGCTCATTAGTGAGGATGAACATTTTGTAGAGGAAACGAATATACTAATAGACATGTTAATGGATAGAGGTTATCCTTTGGAATTTTTGATAAAAATAAAAAGGGAAGTGGCAAGGAAAAGAGATGCAATACACAGACCTATACTGAGAATGCAAGGTAGCCTGAGTGACACTAGTTTAAATGTGGCAACACATTCGGGAAAGGATGTCATGGTTGCAGAATACAATGACTGTTCTCAGATGATAATCTCCGGACTGAATAGATTTTGGGAAGGAACATTTGATACTTAGCTCAAACTGAAGCTGGGCAGTAGACCCATAACCACCCTTGGTAGAGGTAGAAACTTGAAGGTAATTTTAGAATCAGGTGGCAAGGAGAGGTCCACTGCCTTTAGATCACTAATGCGTAAGTGTGGTTTCTGCAGATTTTGTAAGTACATTAATGATGGACCGTACATTCCTATCCCTGGCTTCTATAGGAATTTGGAATGCCCTGGCAAATTCAACTGTGAGACAAAAATGTGTGGCTGGTATATGTTGCATCTTGCATGGCATGTGCGGCGTTTTACATCAGTAAAACTGTTAGAAAATTAAAAGAAAGGATCTCAGAACATGTCTGGGACATTAGAAACAAAAAGTCTGTTAATTCCTTGTTTAGGCACGGAACTCAATGCAGGAATTTTAAGTTCCTTTTCTTCATTATAGACAAAGTGAAGGTTGTTGTGACGGGGGGGGGGGGGGTTGACCCTAAGCTTGAAGTACAGATCAGAGAGGTTGAATGGCAAATATGATTAAATGCCCATAAAAACCCAGGGATCAATGACTATATATTAATTAAACCCATTCTAAACAGTTATATAACTAACAAGTATGTCACCTAGTGACACACGTTGGATGTTACAACTTTTGAAGATGATCATTCTGTATGCATATGTTTAACTAGTGTTTTTATTACACTATGGTAAAAAAAGAGATTAACCATCAGTTGGATAGTAAATTTCATGTATATACTGCAGTTAGATGAGATTTTTTAGAATGTATTTTTTAGGGGTGTTTCCACAGGATATGATGTCCCGCTGCATAGGAAATAAAAAAAAATGAATGTTTATTTAATACGTTGACTCTAAAGAAGTTCTATAAGTAATAAAAGTGCTCTGTTCACATTTTTTTATCTATTTTTATTTGTTTGTATTGTAAATAAAGTGGTATTACTGCTTCACAGCTGAGCAGGTATTTGTTTTTCTTCATTTTTGCAATGTTCTCTAGATGTCACCGACGAGGGTTAGATCCTGGACTGAGTATTTATAATGTCATTTGACTTGCTGATGTGCAATAAATTGATCAGTATTGGGTTGGATGATGCCTTGTATGCCAGACATGGGTCACCTCTGAACAGTCTGTATGATATCAAGAATAGTGACAGGGATATGAGTCTGTCCTTGTTTGACATGTTGTTTATGCCTTTTATGCTTTTGGTAAGGTATCTCTGTGGGCATTCCAGTTGTTGCGTATGTCTGGATAGATACATGTCAAAGGGGTTATTGTATTCAGTGACTGGCCTAATAAGAGCTGAGTAAAGAGGAACAATGACATCCCTAGAGCTAAACACAATCCCTTTGTTTATAAGCTGTGCAATATAGAAGGACTTTCTTACAATGGGTACATGTTGTTCAAAAGTTACATTACTGTCCATATAAGTTGTTTGGATTTGGAAGCAGTGTCAACTCTTAGGGGTTTATTGTCAATATGGTAGCTCCCTGAGGTAGAAGACTTTCCAAAAGATACAATAATGTATTTTTTTGGCACTTAGTTTCAGTCCATAATTTTGACACCAGCTATGTATTTGTGACAAACCTTTCTGCAGGATGTCTAAGCCATTTGTGGAGTCGATGACTACTTCTAGCTTGCAGTTATCTGCAAACGTAGTCAGCCATAACCCTTTGTTATTGGGTTTTACTTCAGAAAAGTAAATGCCAAATAAGAGGGGTCCCAGCACAAAGCCCTGGGGACTGGTCTCTGTGAAGGTATCTCCTCCTATTCTGATTTAATTAGCTTTTCTACCATGCCTGAATGGGGAATCATGTCAAAAGCTGTAACCAGATCAAGATATGTGATGTGCATTGTTTTGCCTCCATCCATTGCTTTGGAGATCTTGTAAAAAAAAAAGCCACCAGGTTGAGTAAGTAAGTTTAACCTGCCCTTGATAAAAACAAATCGAGATGGGTCCAGTGTTTGGAGTTTCCCTGTGTCCTGATTGATTAGTTCCATAAGTGTTTCCATGGCTTTGCATATGGAACTGGTCAGACTTTTATGAGTCTGTAATTGCCTGGGTCTGTGGAAGGTCCTCCTTTATACAGGGAAATAAATGTAGCTGTTCTCCATTCACTTGGTAAAAAAAAACCTTCTAAGAAGGCTGAGATTGAATAGTGTTGTTAGGAGTGTGGCTAAATCTTGCTTCATGGTATTTAAGATGCACCCAAGGATATTGTCAGGACCCTTTAATGCAGTATTTGTAGCTTTTGTTAAGACTTGTTCTTGTGATAGCTGAAGCTGAGCCAGTCTCAAGTATACCTTGAGGGACAGACTGAGGAGCAGACAAGGGTCAAGTTACAGCTAAGTTTACTGGCCAGTTGGTTCACTGTATCTTCAGTCTCAATGCAGGTAACATTGTTCACAATCAGCGAAGCACACTTTTGCATTGTGCTTTTGAGAATACAAACAGCTAAAAATGCTTTGTGATTGTCTTTGGCTTGGGTAGCTGTTTTAGCCTCAAACTTGGCTTTGGTGGATTTTGTTAAGCTTCTGATTTGTTTGTTTATTTCAGTGACAAGGACTCAAACATTCTTGGAATTGCTGTTTTACCTTTGTCAAAATTATGTTATAAAGCTTGTTGATGTGGTTCCACCATGGGGAATGCACTTGCTCCTATGGGGTACAGCTGCTTTGTTTATATGCTGGTATAGTGTGGTGGTGTACGTTTCTGCATATTTAGTGATTTGATAGTGATTGGAAGCTTGCCACTGTATCACTTAGGAGTAGATAGTTTGTCTTAAAGAAATTTCTAAATGTACCTTGGATATTCGTGTTATAGAAAACCTGTTTTTGAACTGCAAAGATCTACACCAATGAAAATTTGTAAATATTGCCAATCAGAATGGCATACAGTAAGAACAGAGTTATTTGCAAATTTATGGACAACTGATACAACACCATAATCCATGGAAGTTTCCATCTGATTGCTCCAGAGTCCAAGATTTAGTACTAGTCTGCATTTATTGCCAATGTGGAGTCTGCATATTCTTGTTGTATTTAGAAGTATTTTCTCTGGGTACTCCGGTTTCTTCTGAAAAGCATGGTGGCTGACTGCCTACTATAAATTTTCCATTTTTACTGCATTTATCTTTGCTCTTGTACCCAAAATAACAGCTTATAAAAGTCTGTGAATGACCAGTTCGGTTACATGATTAACACATTTATAACACATTTAACTGAATACAAAGCAGTCCATATAGATCTTAAATGCTATGTTTTCTTTAGAAATACTGTAGTTACATTGAATATGGAATGATCATGTTTTCACTGTTAATTTCAATTCATAAAAATAATAAACATTTGTCTTCTTATTCTTTTACAGATGGCTTATTTCTTGTTTCAAGCTAAGACACTGATTTTTATTGCACTTTTCGTATTAATTTATCTGTACCTAGGGACACAGTCGCATACCGAGGGGACTGCAGCTCATGTATTTGCCAGGTGGAAGAGAAAAGCAGATTTTCTGCTGGTGCCAGAAATAAACTGTAAGGTAGACACTCCATTTCTTGTGATTCTTGTAACCTCAACGTATGATCAACTGGATGCTCGCATGGCCATACGAGAAACATGGGGCAAAGAAAGACTAATCCAGTACAGAAAAGTTGTGACTTTTTTTCTACTTGGAACTACAACAAATAATACTCATCAGACTCTATTAGCCAAAGAAAATAAACAGTACGGAGATCTTATTCAAAAAAATTTCCTCGACACCTATCGAAACCTAACTTTAAAGACTTTAATGGGTATAGAGTGGGCCCATCAATTCTGTTCTTCTTCTAGCTTTGTTATGAAGACTGATACAGATATGTTTGTCAATATATTTTATCTTGTAGAACTTTTGCTAAAGAGGAAAAGCAAGACAAGCCTTTTTACTGGATTTATAAAGTTACATGAAAAACCATTAAGGGGAGCATCAAGTAAGTGGTATATCAGTGAGGCCGAATACCCTGATAAGCTGTTCCCACCCTTTTGTTCTGGAACAGGTTATGTTTTCTCTACAGATTTAGCACATAAGATTTACAATGTGTCACTTAGCGTTCCAAAGATAAGCTTGGAAGATGTATATATTGGACTCTGTCTTTCAGAGTTAAATATAATTCCAGAACCTCTCTCCACCAAACGTATATTCTTTTCGGAAAAAGTTACATTTTCTGTATGTGGTTTTCGTAATATTGTGACTAGCCATCGGATCAAACCATATGAGCTGCTGCTCTATTGGAAAGAACTAGAAAATTCTGCAGATCTTGAGTGCAAAAGTGGCAGTGATGATTTAGCATAACCAAAACTAACATTATGCGTATTTCACAAAGACAGAAGTTTTAATATCACATGCATTGAAATGATAGTTTGAAATAGATTTTTAAAGGTATGCCTACAATTTTGAAAAGACACTGCCATAATTTAGAATGAATAAATACCTATCAAATATGTGTGCCTTGTGAATGTTTTATCTCTAAGCACAGTACCTCACATTTTCTTCCAGTTCAGAAATTCATTGGAGAAAAGAAGTCTTAAATTAACACCAAATTAAGAGAGAAGTGCATTAGTGTAAATTTTACTGTTTACACATCACCTCTGTTTTGGTGATTTCTGATGCATTTTATGTTGTTTTATCCTTTAGTAATGCGAATATACTTTTATTGTAAGTAACAGCCAGTAGCTGATTCTTGGATAATCATGGCAGTAAACTGAAATTTTAAATGATGCTGCACCCCCAGAAGCCAAGAATTTTGTAATTGTGTTTCTTACTGATGTATAGTTCTTACCTGAAAAGGATGCTTATTATTTACAGCTCAACAATGGATTTTTAGAATTTTGGTGATGCGGTCATTTGCTTAGTTTTGGACATCAGACAAAAGTTCTTTTAATTGTTCGTAATTTTTAAGAGAAGCAAAATGGTTGACATTTTGTAGCAAAATAATCATAATAATAATAAAAAAAATGTCATAATATTCTATAAAAGGTATAGGGATATCAAAATTACCTATACTCTGTTGACAAGATTCTTCAACCATTCATCATCAGGATATTAAAGCAGCAACAGGGAAAAAAAATCACAGCAGTTCTATTTAAAAATTTAATAAGTACTTGCTGATATGATTGCCATCTCATACTAACTCCATAACATGAGTTCTTTGGTGTGTATAGCACCAACATTTTGATATTAAATACAAAGACTGGAATTCACTTAGGAGACAAAAACTAGGGCACAACATTTAATACTCACTGGCATATAATGTGATATGTATTAGATTCATTGAATACATCGCCTGTGAAGTCTCAGACATGACAACTATGGCTAAATGTTTTGCACCCATGGTTCTAAAATGGAAGTATCTAAAACACAAACATAGAGTAATATTTTACCCTTATGAAATGGTTCTCTACAAGTTAAAACAAAATGACATGGTCTTTTTCCCTTTGCAGCTGCCATCTTTCACATGTTATCCAAGACTCTTTTTCTACCTCATTTCTCCTCACTACCATGTTACATGCAGGTAAGATAAACAGGGTGAAGGCAAGATCACAATAATCCTATAGAGGTAGGACAGGGCCAAGATAAACTGAGAATTAACTGGGGTGCACATATTTTTCTACTTATATAGAACTGTAAACTTTTTTGGCTCATACCAACCTGATCTTCAAGCCTTCCTTGTCCTTTCTTGGCTCCTTGTTAACTTCTTTTCTCCATTGTGCTTGGCTTTAGGATCACACACACACCCACTGGAGCATCTCATGTTTTGTGTGGTGACCATCTTTTCATAAGCACATTTTTCTTTTTCATGCAATGGGAAGGTGAACGTTTGGTTATTCTGATGATCCCTAAGGTCGGCTTCAATTTTTTTTTTAATATGCAACGTTCCCTTTACTTGCTGTCTGGAATGTCATATGTAATGTCTGTCACATCAAATTTGCATATCAACTTGTGTTCAGGCTGCTGTGAGGCCCCTTTAACTACAGTATAGTGCACATGTTGGCAGGCTGATTCCCACCAAAGCTCACTGCATATTGAGTGGATTCCTTCTTGCAGGAGCAAGTGTCTAAATCACAGGTTTATAACTTGCAGTCTTCCCTACAGGATGGGTGAATTGGGCATTTATTGCTTACTCCCATCTGCAACCCTGGCCAACTCCTTTGGCATTTGAGCCTGCTAGTTGACCCCAGGTTGAATAAGATTCAGTCAGGGCTCTATCCTTTTATGTTGCAAGCCGAACTTTATTTTATTCACACTTACAGGAACTTTTTCATGTAATTCCACTTTACAATAAATCTCCTTATGGTGTCATGGTATTGCTTTGAAATGTATTCCTTACTCAAGTGACTTGCCAATTAATAATAAGCAACGTGTGAAAGGGTAGGCTGTGAGGAACAAAATAAAACTAAAGATTTTTTGTCTAGGTTACATTGCAATGGTGATATCAGCCATTGTTTTTAATTTATTACAAATAATTTCACATTCATATTAATACTTTCATAACCTGATGAACTGTGCATTGTTGAAGGGCATTGTGTAACATATTGTGGTGGAAGGCAGAAAAAATGATGTATTACTGTACTGGAAATGCTGCCAGTTGTGTTTTACATTATGAACGCATGCAGTGTTTTACATTATGAATGCATGCAGTGTTTTACATTATGAACGCATGCAGTGTTTTACATTATGAACGGAACGCATGCAGTGTTTTACATTATGAACGCATGCAGTGTTTCCATATTTTCATTATTTCCTAATCCAAATGATTTTCAAACCATTGTATGGTGCCAGCAGAAATCTTAGATGATGCCGAAGAAAACTATCACAGAAACTTGTACTGTAATTGATTCATCTTGAGAGTTATTGAATGTTGTTTACACTGTTAATTATATGTATAAGCGGCATTCATATTTCAGTAAATATCTGAAGAAGCAAACACTCAGGAATTGTTTGCCTTCATATATGAAACTGTTAGAATGGCTGAACATATGTGTTGCAAATACTGTGTGTCCAGGAGGCATTGTTTCCAAGGTATGAGAAGATGATTGTGAAAGCTCAGCGAAAATATGTCTGGATTTCTTTTGTATTATAATATGTTACTGTATTGATATAAAGACTTTGAATGCATTGAGTTCAATTGTTGAAAAATGTTATTAAACAATATTAATGTTTGCACATTTTATAAAGCATTTACTGTTCACAATATGTTTATATTTGTTTGACTTTAACTTCATTTAAACAATGGTTAGGAATGTAAGGTTATAGTTAGGTTGCCAGAGGTATGATATTCTACAGGTACTAGGCGTGAACAATTTATACAGACTTTGGTAGCAGACTACTTGGCCTACCTAGTCTACTGTATTTCTTTTACTGGATCTATGCAGGTGTTACTTAATATTTAAAGCTTTTGTCATCTACCCCATCATAAGAACTGTTTTGTCTCCAATCCATGATGACCTTTGCTCTGTTCCCTCAAAAAGTTAGACATTCATTTTTACCCACACTGACCTGGAATCTAACATTACAATAGTGAGGGGTCCCCCATGTGGGGATATGAAGTCCAGTGAATAATCTTTGCCAGTAGGTGATGGCAGGAATTTGGGTTGTGACTAGACTGTGCAGCTATCATAGTGCAGGCAGCTTGCATTATGCCCAGCTTGCTCCCAAGGACTGGAATGGCAGTGATTTCAACACACGCCCATGCTCAGTGTGGTGGGCACCTTAGTTATTTACTGCTCTAAAACAGTGCTTCATACAACTTTTGAAAAAATGCAGTAACAGTATAAGCTAAAGACTGGAACAGTCATGCTTACAAATTTTGTCTTTAGCTTCTGTTATCTAGCATATACTTCCTTCTAATTCTGTTTTGATAAATGCATCATCTGTTGTTCATAGCATTCATTTTTCCTGATAGATAATACTACAATGATACTATTGCATTTTCATACTCAACCTTAGTTTAACAGATCAGGAGTATACCAATGTACAGATAAACAGCTGTGTGACTAAGTGAGTATACTTAATTTTCCACAGACTTTTAAATAACTGCAAGTTGTAACCGTATACTAAAGAAAAAATCAGTTAGTAAAAAGAATTAAATAAGCCAGTACCATGTCAATGAGGTAAAGTTCTGAATATGGTGCAGGTGGCCTGGACTGGCTAAGTGGCTCTTGTGCCTGAGTCGGGAGAAAGCATGCACTTGCATGTACCTCATGGTCTATTTCTGGAGGAGGTTGGGATGCATGGACAGTGTGTTACCAGCAGGGGGGTTAAGCTGAGGACATTGGCTAAATCACTGCAGACTTGGGGTGATATGCCAGCATGACCCCATTGCATGTCAACTCCAGGATGTCCAACAAGTGTGCAGAGAGGGAGAGGAAAGGTTAGGGCATAACTAAAACACACCCTGGAAGCGATATGATGCTACATCAGCATCCTTGATTTCCACTGGGGATCAGGTAGTGTCCAGGTGAGGCAATGCCAGGTCTGGTCCACCAGGTGAATTAGGAGATGAGATTGTGGCAGGCAATGATCAGCTACAGGGAGCCAAAATAAATGCAACAAAATATAACCATCTACAAAAGACTATCGGTACAATCAAACTATTTAATGATAAGAGATATTCACATAATGTAGTGCATGACAACCTAGTGAGAATGTCTTTGCAATACAGCATACAGTCTTCACTATAATGATGGCACACAACATGCAGCTTTTTGTAAATACAACTGAATATTTCACTACCCTTTCATAGGTGTGTAATAGGCTAATGGCCCTGGAGCCTTTATAAGCCTAGCCCATAGGATTACCCTGGCATTGTGCTACCCAACCTTAGTTCCTAGTGCCTCTGTCGCGTAGAGCCACTGGAGTGATCCCTGGGTGAACATTCTATTTTCCATCCACTTCTCAAGATTTCTCTTGAAGAGTGCCAGGGAGGTGGTCTGCTTGATATGTATGGGAAGTCTATTCCATAGCATGGGCAGTCTCTGGTTTATGAACCTGTCCCTCCAGCATGTTCTGTTGATTGTGGTAATGAGGTTGAGGTCTCTGGAGTGTGTGGTGCTGAGGGATTGGGATTTCTTTAGATGTAGCATTTCTAACAGAGCTGGGTCAGACATGGCTTTGTAAGTCAAGCAGAGATCGCCTCTAAGTAGGTGATATGAGACAGAGAATAGTTGGAGTTTTTTGAGTCTGTCCATATAGGACAAGTGTTTAAGGCCTAGGCTCCACTTTGTGAGGTACTTTTGCGGCCTCTTCAGTTGTTGCAGGTGTCTAGTGAGGTACATGCCAAATGGGGAACTGTACTCGATGATTGGCCTGATGAGGGAAGAGTAGAGGGAGACAATGACCTCTTTCTTCCTGGATGCAAAGCCCTTAGTAATGAGATGAGCTACACAGAAGGTCTTTCTGACCACAGAGGCAATGTGCTGGTCAAAAGAGAGGTTGCTGTCAACCTGTGTTCCCAGGTCTCTTATAATGCCTTCTGTGTTCAGTGAACTACCATTGATGTGGTAATTCAAGGGAACCGGGTTTTTCCCAATGGGAATGACAACACATTTTTTTGGCATTAAGCATAAGGCCATGGTTCTGACACCAGTCATTGGTCTCAGTGAGGCCTTTCTGTAGGATGTCAACATCAAATTGAGAGTTAATAATAGCTGACAACTTGCAATCATCTGCGAACGTTGTCAGCCAGAGTCCCGTCATGTTGGCCTGGACTTCAGAGAAGAAGATATCAAACAGGAGAGGACCAAGGACCGAACCCTGTGGGACTCCAATCGTGACTGCTCTGTAGTCTGACTTGGAGTCAGCTACTTTCACACTGTGAGTTCTAACTGTGAGCCAGTTTGCAACCCACCTAGTGATATAGAGGTTGATGCCTAGCTTAGAGAGTTTTTCTCTGATTCCTCAGTCGGGAAAGGTTTCAAAGGCCTTGGCCAGATCAAGATAGGCTGTATGAACCACCTTGCCATTATCCACAGCTCTGGTGACTGACTCAAAGAAGTCGACCAAGTTGAGCAGACATGATCTAGCCTTCACAAAACCAAACTGTGTAGGATCCAGAGTTTGGAGATTCCCTATATCCTTGTTTATTAGGTCCATGATGATGCGTTCCATAGCTTTGCATATCAGACACGTCAGGCTAACGGGGTGATAGTTCCCAGGGTCTGTAGTCACTCCTCCTTTGTGGAGAGGGATGACTATAGCAGTGTGCCATTTGGTAGGGACAAAGCCTGAGGTGAGGCTGTGATTGAACAGAGCACACAGGTGAGGTGTCACTTCACTCTGTAGTTCATGTAGAACACAGCCAGGGATAGTGTCAGATCCCATAGAAGCTGTATTCTTGGCCTTGGACAGTGCTGTTTTAACCTGTGCAGCAGTAAAACTGGGTGCCTGGCAATCTACTGGTATTGTAACTGGTCCTTTGGGGGGGGGTAAAGTTGGCACTGAATCTGTCGGCTAGTATATTGGCAATATCTGTTGGCTCTGTATAGGAGGTACCATTATGCAGTAGCTCAGAGAAAATCTGGGTATTGCCATGGAGATTCTTTGCATAACTATAGAAGGCCTTGTGGTTGTCTTTGCTATCTGCTGCAATTCTGTTTTCATAGCTAGCTTTAGAGGATTTGATGAGGGATCTCAACTTTTTGTTAAGGCTGATAAGGGAGTTTTTCCAGTCTTGGGACTTCACCTTATTCTGCATCAGTTTCCTCCTTCTGTTGTAGAGTTTGTTTGACAGGAGACCACCAGATTGGCTTCCTTTTTTTGGAGGAGAGTGTCTTTGTTCTATTGGGTATGGGGAAATCCCTTTATTTGTGTATGCGTTCATACAGTGCATTGGTGTATGATTCGGCAGTCATGCAACTATTCTCCATTTGCATGGGTGTCATGAAGTTAGCCACCTCTGTTTTTAGGAACCCAAAATTAGCTTTGGAGAAGTTTTTCATGGTGGTTAACTTTGCAGCTGGGGGGGGGGGGGGGCGTGGATTTCGAAGATGATTCGTTTGTGATGAGCTCTAATCAGAGAGAAGTTGACTACTGGTGCAGAGCAATGGTCGCCCATGTTAGTAATGACCAGGTCAAGGATATTGCTACCTCTAGTGGAGGTAAGAATGAGCTGGTCCGGGGCACTGGAATTAATGAATTCCAGGAAACGTTGGGCAAGTGTATTGGTACATGAGTAGTTTTCCCAGTTAATGCAGGGGTAGTTGAAGTCATCCAGTATGAGAGTGTTAGGTTGGACCCTAATATTCTCCACTGTGTTTAGGAATGTGGAGTGTGAGTCTTGGGACATGGCTGGGGACCTATAGCAGGCTATGACCTGAATCACTGTCTTACCCAATGTTAGCTGCATCTGAAGTATCTCAGATGTGTTATGTTGAACTATCAGTCTAGAGGTGTGTGCATCCTTTATGACTATGGAAACACCACTGCCTTTGGAGCTTCAGTCCAAGTTCTGGGGCCAAAAGGTGTGGAATGAGTTATAGCCTGGTAATGCAGGGGTACTTTCTGCTGCCTTGAACCAGGTCTCTGTTACAACACAAATGTCGATGTTCTCCATTTTAAGGAGTGCTTTGAGCAAGTGCATTTTGAGATTTAGCATTGAGCAGCATGACCCTCATATTGCATTTCAGATAAGAAGTTCTGGATGAAGAAGATACAGTGTAATGTAACAAAAGGCACCTTGGTATAGTACTATGTAACTATATACAGATGCAGAACATGATGCAGATGTTTCAGATTCACTCATCTGATGTAGGATCCAATCATGTCATTAGACAGCATCGCTGTTCACTTGATTAATGTAGGATCCAGTCGTGTTGTTAGATGATATCAGGCATCCATCTAGAAATGGCATTTTGAATGTGTTTTTAGAGAATGTTCTCCGTGATTCTGTTACCTACACCGAGCATGTTAAGAGAAAAGACTGTAACAGCTATGGATGTGGTGCATGTTCTAAAACGCCAAGGCAGGACCCTTTATTGCTTTGGAGGCTAATGTGTTAGTAGCTAAAATAAAGTTAATTTTTTTATTTTATTTGGAATTGTGTTCTTTGCACACCAATGTTGCCACGCTGCTCATCCCTTACACCTAGTATAAATAAAACAGATGTTTGTTATTCATCCAGCCAAGTCCATTCTGAATGACATACAAGTTGGTGATTTCATCGTCACTGTGAAATTATCACAACTCTTTTGCTAAATGCTGCCTGTACAGCTTCATGCCTATCTATATGCTTGTACACAAATCTCTTCCTCTGTATATAAATATATGTATGATCTTATGCTCACACATACACATATATGGATTTGTATTACTTCACTGACACCCATTTCACGGACACCAAATCACCTAAAGTTCATTTCACTGACAAGTAGTACTCTAAGGCAAGTCAAAGGTATATGTTCTTTTCCCCACTGTAGTGCTATCCTGGTGTTAGTATATATAGTTGGGGGGGTGTGGGGGGCACAGCTATTGGTTTAGTTTACCTTGCAACACACACAAATTGTTAAAGTTTTTATATAGGGAAAACTGTTAGAAAACTGTCCAACAGAATTAAAGAACACTTGTAAGGCATTAGGAAACATGATACTAACAATGCTTTGGCAAAGCACAGCTTGAATTGTACCATTTTCAGGAAATGTTAATTTTTAGTGTTAGGAAAAGTGGATCCTAAGTTATCTGTTCATTCATTTAACAGCTATTTGGAAAAACGGGAGTTATAGTGGCAAGTGTTTCTTTGAGTGGATTTTCCGCCAGCTGTTAATGAAACTGTTAGTGTTAAAAATGTGCTAAAATATAAGATTTTATGAAGCTGTATTGTCTCAACTGTCTCTTTAAGCTTAAGAGAAGTCAAATGTAGGTGTGTATTTTTTAAAACTAAGTCAATGGATGTTTTAAAAGTTTGATGTCATTTCCTGATGTATTTAAATGGAATTATGTGGATTTTATTCAGTTTCTGATGAAATACAAAATTAAATTAACAAAAGCAATAAAACTGTATTCCTGTGGCACTGTATTCTTTTATTTGTTGGTTTAACAAGATTTGTTTGTGTGGGCAGCTGTGTGGCAAGGTGTTTTGCAGTTAAGTTTTGTTGTTTGTACCCTTTGAAGCTTTTTCAGTTTTATACAGTATAGGAAAGTGTAGTGCAAGAAAAAGTGGGAAATACAAAATATGGACCAGGCTAACCAAAAGGCTAAAGGAGCAGTCACGGTGACAAAGAACATGACATTAGAGGCACTCTACCATCTTATGGAAAGTGACTCAACAGAAGACAGAAAAATAAAGAAGATAGTCACCAGGCACAGTTCATAGGGTTCCCTAGCAACAGCCTGCTTGTCAGTCTAAAGGACACCAAAGGAAGATGGAAGGAGTATTCTAGTAGCTGACACTGCATGAAAGTAATAGAGAGGGTGATTTACAAATGAATATGCAGAATAGTATAAAGTACGATGGGAGGTGAGCAGATCATATCCACATCAGGATACAGCAAAACTGTCCCAATGTCTGCAGTGATGCAGATGGTGGAGAAGAAGCTAGAGATGACTAAAGAATCCAACTGGGCACTCTTAATCACACAGAAAGCTTATGGCAAGGTTCCAAGAAAGCTGGTTTGGGCAGTCCTGTGATGGTGTGAACTCCCAGAAACACAGGTAAAATGAATGTAGGCTACATACAATGACCCGAGTACAAACAATGCTCAGACTCGAAGAGGGGGTTCCTGGGGGAGTGGGTGCACAACAAGGTTCAGCTCTGAGCCTACTTCTGTTCATACTGTCGATGGGTACATTAGCAAACAGGTTTGCAGGGAAAGAATACAAAAAGCTGCTGTATGCAGATGGTGTGACATTACAAGCAGAGTTTGAACAGGAACTTTAGGGAATGTAAAACTGAAGGTACATGGAATGAAACTAAGAATAGTCAACATAGTTGTCATGGCAGCAAATGGGAGAATCAGAAGCTGATAAGATAGGAAAATAGTGGAGTAGGTTAACAGCTTCTAGTATCAAGGCGAGATGGTTGAAGAGAAGTGAAATCTGAATGAGGAGGTCAAAGCTAGAATAAGAGGGGTTGCAGCCAAATGGCACAGTGTGTCAGGGCAGTGTGTGAAAAGAAGCCGAAAAGTAACATGTACAAAACCATGGTGCGACCTATACTTTTATATGGTAAAAAAAACCTGGGCAGTGGAGGCAGAACAGTTGAGAAAGCTAAAAGTGATGATAATGAGATACCTGTCAGATGCACACTGAGGGACAGACAAAGAAGTGACTTCATCATAGTAGAGGCCAGAGTAGTTCCATTGCAAACAAGATCTAAGAGAACACATGATGGTGGTTCAGGAACATGTGCAGGAAAGCAGATGACAATTTGGTGAAGAGGACTTGGGTTAGACAGGAAGAAGGCAAGAGGAAAAGAAGATGTACAGTAAAGAGATGGATGGATTGTATGAAAGATGACTGTCAAAATAATTATGAAAGTGGCACTGAATCAAGATAGGCGTCAATAGTTTGTGAAACTTCCCAACCCCATGTAG
The DNA here is from genome assembly GCF_019279795.1 of Protopterus annectens. Taxonomy (NCBI): domain Eukaryota; kingdom Metazoa; phylum Chordata; order Ceratodontiformes; family Protopteridae; genus Protopterus; species Protopterus annectens. The sequence continues at coordinate 1,775,585,928 of NC_056735.1, read as the reverse complement.
AAAAAACTGAGGAAGGGAAGGTTGATGATGATGATGATAATGGCATACTTTTACTACATTTGAATGGAAGGCTTGTGCAAGGTCCATCTATTATAGCGGTCTTTCCATCTGTAACTGCAAACGTTTGCAAAGTGGTTTTATAAGTGTTCCTGCTTACATAAGTTCCATAACTGGATGTCCAGTTCAAAAGGACAGCATGGAGTGGGCCTATTCGAAAGAATGCATCTTGGTCAAACTTAAAAGGCTGAAAACGCAAAATATCAAAGCGGCTGTTAAACGAACTCTTTCCCTGGGAAAGCATTTGCTTGGCCACTTTGGTATTTTGCCATTTTCAGCACTGCAGTGCGGTCTCGGAGTTGGTATATTTAAGTAGGGGGGGGTTGGGGGGGCACAGGGCACAGCCCCCACAAATCAGGGATGTGGGAGGTGAAGCCCCCCACTTAATGTAATGTTTGAAATTGAATTTTTTTTTTTTGGTTGGAACAGGGATTTTTTTCCCTTGGGAAAAAAATCGTTGTTCTGACACTTCGACATTGTAAGCTTTTGCTTACATAGGGTTGATTAAACACTGTTCACTTTTTTAAGCATTCGGTGATTTAATATAGACCCCATGTAGCTGATAACAGCAAATCACCTGTGGTTGAAGATGATGGCAACATGCATGTAGCAATATCCAGTGGCACAGTACCACTGTCTGTAATACTGTAGTGGGTGTGGTCACCCACATTATACATTGCAGAGGTCTATCTAGAGCTTCAGCCTGAGCACTTCTCGAGTGTACCCTGTCTCACTGTGTTTCAGTCATTTGCCATTGTATTCCTCTGTCTGTGCAAGTAATGATGACAGTGTCCTGCTTATTCCCTAACATGTGCGATATAAGGGTATGGTAATGTTTGATGCACAGCATGCCCACTACATTCACTGTCCTTCATAGCCCAGATGTAACAACACATGCCTCCTTCTGTTTTTGTCTTGGCCCATGGTTGTAGACAGATATAGCTTATTTGCCAGTGCAGCAATGTGCAGAGTCTGCCTCTGACTAGGCTGTGGTACTTCTGCTGTATGTTCCTCATCTGAATCCCACTATGTTCCTCATCTGAATCTCACTCTGCCCTTCCACTGATCTTACAACTACTATAAAATATCCTACCAGACATTCACCTGCTATTCTAGCTGTTGTTAAAATGCTGTGTTGTGCAGTATGACAAAGCAATGATCATGCTCAAAATTTCTCCCTCCTAATGTATCTAAGCAATGGCATCATCTTTGGACTAGGACAAGCAGTAGCTATTGATACCATGAACTATGACAACACACCTGAGACATCTGCAGTTGTAAGTCTCTGGGGCCTGTCCAGCTATGCCTCAACAACCATCAACACATTGCGGGACTCCTTGGAGGTGGTGCTGCTTTTAAATGAGGCCAGGGACCCTTCCTCCATAAGGGGTGTTTCATTTGACAACCCACTACCTGTTGCCCTACATTTTCTTGCCAGGGTTTTAGCTCTGTGGTAGCAGCATGGATTATATCCAGGGCTCTCTGACGGAGCATTTTGTATGCATAGTTCTGACCACCCAAAACATTAACATTGCTAACAATTTCTGCTCAGGCACAGTCACTGGCGATCTGATAGGCAGAATGAACAGCAAAGAAAAGTCGCTCATGAAGATGGATGTGCTACCTCATTCTCAGGATCGGTAAACTTGGGTTTGTGGGTGGATGTGGAAGCACCAGCAGATGCAGTACTTTTCCTTAGGACCTGTTTTCTAGGCAAGGAATTAACAGCTGTGTTGCAGCATGGATCGTAATAATCCATTCACTATTACTATCACAGTAAGCCATATTCTAAGCTGTAGTAGTGACCAGCAGTGAGATATCTGTACCCACAATCATTAAGTAAATGTCAAGGTACATATGTACAGGGCACATATTTTTCAACAACACAAGCATGTAACTGCAACTGAGCACCATCACCTGACCATTACAATAATATAGTAAAAAATGTTAAGGCTAATCACATATGTGTAAGACAATTTATTCCAACATGACAAAAAAAACTTGGTTAAGCGCTTTCATCCACACATCCGTGGACTTCTTCAGAACAAATCAGAAATACAATAGGTTCCTTAAATATGTACATTTTTAGTGCCAAAATTGCCAGTGTCCTTAAAAACAACTAATTTAAAGACATATCATACTAAAAAACTGCCATATATTCAATGTACGTAAATATAAAATGCATATACGCATGAATCAATCATCCTAACCACAAACAAAATATAAAATATAATAATAAATAAATCTCAATATTCTTTAAAATCATTATTTTTTAAAAATTCATTTGTGTCCCCTAAAAAATATATTCATCTGTACAACAATTGTTCCGTTGAAAACACATACCCATAATCTTACGTTATTTTGTAATGTATACATTTCTTTAGTAACCAATTTCTTGTATAAAGCCACACTGGGATGAGTGGGAGGAAGGTAAGTACTTATTTTCTTTAAGGTATCATTAGCTCCGAAGGTAGTCTTGTTCTGAAAAGTAAGTGCCAGACTGATCTGTCTTTTGTTTCTGGTAGCTTGTTTCTATATAGGAAAAACCGAGAGATGTTTTAAAAAAAGAATTTATGACCATCTTTATAGTATTAGGCAGAAGGACAAAAGCAACACCCTGTATAGACATGTTGAAGGACTAGGTGAGTTACATATATTTAAATTTGCTGTAGTAGAACAAGTAACCACCGGGCCAAGGGGAGGTCATTATAAGGCTATTTTAGGACAGAGGGAAGTAAAATGGCAGTTATTAACTGACACATCTAATGAACTAGGGTTGAATAATTGCATAACAGTTAAGTCAATATTACTACTTAAGACTTACCCCGGGATTCATGAAGCTCGGCGCAAGGCCGGCGGTAGGCTTGCGCCGACAGTGCGGCATGAAGATGGCGCAGTAGCGCCAAATGCATATTAATGAAGACGTGCTGCCGCCACAGCATAGGAAAGGAGCGCAAGTGCATAGGGCGTGTCGAAGTGCCGCACAGAGGCGTGGAAATGCCAGCTGTCGATGTGCAACATAAAATGCTTGCATATAACAACTTGCAAGATAGTAATCACATCTGTCAGTGTCCGTGGATACTGAAACATATGCAAAGCATGCAAGATAGTTCCTGCGAACACAAAATGAAGAAGCAAACACAAATGCATGGTAGGGAATAATGGGTCCCTATCCCGCGAAAAAATGACATGGAAAACTGTGTGCCCGTAATCCAACACAGTAAAGATAGCTATACTAAGTGGAAGTGAAACGCATCATATGTTAGCACGCCGCCAATAGGTACGTCCAGCCCAATGGTTAGGGTCACCAGCTGACCCATATTGTGAGGGAAGGTACACAGCTGGGCAGATGTGTCCATAACAAAATACACGATAAATGTACATATCTAGCGACCGTATGACCGAATCATATCCCACAAGGCATGTAATAGTCACATACAAAAGGTATGTCTGTATTTCACATACCAAATGTGACAGGAAATAGAATAAGCATATAAATGAAACAGAAGGAGCATATAAACTGCTACAACAATAAGGCAACATGTAGGCTGAAAGGAACAGTATTATCCATACCGTTGACTGTGGGTACGTGTTGCCCAGTACATTCAGATATGTGTCCAGAATATATCCCATCCTGGACATAGGAAAAGGTGGCATCCTACCAATGATTAGAACAGTATGCCAAAATCCGCACATCAGCGGTACAAGCCGAACTTGTCAGGATGTGTCACAGTTGAACGGGTATTACCCAGGTATACCAACCATGTAATGAAAGTTAAGTATGGGCATGTACCTATGTGCGTGAGGTATAGCATGTGGAAAGCAAACATGGCAGGGTAGTCCACACAACCATACAGGTACCTGACGTGTAGGGTATGCAATGTGTTACTCTGGCTGTGTCATGGGCCAACAACCAAAGCAGTGATGGATGGAGTGTCAGGAATATGTGTGTGTGTGTGTGTGTGTGGGGGGGTGGGTAATGGTAAAATCCTCCAAGGTGATACTGTGTCATATGCAGAATAGGTGAACCGGAGGTGTATGAGGGAGCAGCAGGTGAAGCAGAAAGAAACACAAAAACATGTATAAACATCTGCAATACAACCAGACAGGCCATACTGTAGAACACAATCCTACAAACATATGAATATTAAAATGTGCGATACAAATGTATAGACATGTCACCGGCACATACCCACAGATTGGTCCTGATGGAACTGGCCATATCAAATGCAACACACCTGGATGCATAATGGACTACCCAGCATCTCCTTCACAACACACAACCTGCTCCCATACCTGAATGTCCACCAAATCCAGCCAGACTTGGCCTACTGGTTTGGTGCAGCCACATCTACACATAGTGACCACTACACATATATAGTAGGTAGTGTCACCCTAGGCAGTTTCAGGATTGCAAACTATGTATCCCTTGCATGTAAAACCCCCAGCACATTTTCCTAATGCCAGAAGAATGTTCGGTATTTTTCTTGTTTCAGTCTTGTTCAATTTTTGGGATATCCCTCATGGGATAAGTAACCTGTGTAAACATTAGAATGGAGGACACGAAGTCCAGTCCTGTAGATATCTGGACACAAGTTTTAATGTTCAGTAGTGGTGCATGAGACTGTCCAGCCCTAGATGGTCATGCAGAACCTACTACCCGGGATCAAACACCTGCCCGTGATGCACGTGTCCCAACACGAATAAGCGAGAGAATATATTGCACACATTTGCATAGTGGCACATGGTATAAGGGTGATGAAGGCACTGACATAAACAGGATACCCCCTGATCCACTGTGTGAGGGACAATTAATGTGTGTGTAGGTGTGACCTGACCAACAATGATACAATGCCAAATGTCCTGTGATTGTAGGAAATAACTATGTACCATACTGCATGTAACAGTTGCCTAAAGTGGTCACATCAGGATAGAATAAACGTAATTCGTACAAGAAACAGGCAAACAACAAAAGTGCCAAAAGTATAAGGCTCACAGCTAGGAAACAAATGAATCTTCTAAACCTGCACTGACTGTGGCTATGTGTTGGCCCAAACAATCTGGTGTCCGCAGTAGGGTTACCATCTGTCCCGCTTTGCGAGGGACAGTCCCTCTTTGGACAGTTGTGTCCTGACAAAATACATTACAAATGGCAAATGTCCTGGAATTGTAGGACATAATTATGTCCCATATGTTATGTAATAGTTGCAGAAAATAATTATTGCAGTATCTAAAATACCTAAATGTTACAAGAAACAGAATAAGCAACTAAACTGCTACAACGATAGGCTTTTATGTAGGCAAATAAGTAAAGTTCTATCCGTTGTACTGACCATGGGTATGTGTCAGCTTGTAAAATCTGATGTTTGTTCTGAAAATATCCCATCTTGGCCATTTGAAAAGGTGGCAACCCTAGTCCCCAGAATACATCCCAACCTGTACATATGACAATGTCAATGCTACCAATGGTCAGAGCATTCGCACAATAACTGGCCAGCCCCTTAACCACTCACAAAGCCAGTGACCTTTGGGGGAAAGGTGTTGAATGAGAATGACTACTTACAACAATGAAGAGTAATAGACACATTTAACTGCAGAAAATTAGTAGTATTATGAATCTGTCAACACGTTCCAAGTTAATAGTACTAATATGGTAGAAGTGTCCGTGATTGTCCCGGAGTTGTCATAGCCTTGTCCCTGTCACTATAGACAGGACTATTGCATACCTGTAGTGAATTTATAACAGATGTCCAGAATAATATTCATTGTATCTATAAATGAATGAAATAGTCAAATGGGAAGGGAAATATGTGGAAATCACCCCCCAACCTGCATTATGTAGTGGAACCACTCCCCGCCCTAAATTATGTAGCACCAGCCCAATAATGTGGTAAGAGGTGCCCAAACACCTGTGTCTGTAAACACAGGTAGAATGTTAAACTCTGGACTAGCTCTGTCCATGTGCTACGTCTGATCTTTGAACAGCGCCAGGGCAGTTCTAGTCACCAGTCGGCCGAACCTAAACCCAGGCCAGCACATGAACACCCTGACAATCAAACATGTGTATGTGCGAGGACTATAAGCGTAGGAGTTCTGAATATCCTTGGAGTGAGTAGATTTGCAGCACGGGTCCAGAGCAGTAGGAAACAGGGAATGTCCTAATTGTAGTACTGCGGTTTTCCCAGCAGGAGAATGGATGCCTGCTGTGTAAGGGAAGCGGTGAGGTGTATGTCAGAGTAGCTATGAACCATGGGTATACATATAAATGAGCCAGAACACCAATAGTGTAGTGGTTACAGCATCCGCCCAATGTAAAGGCATTCCCGGTTCAAGTACGACTATAGCACATATTAATTGTGTAATGAATGCCTCTGTGCTGTAAAGCCAACATTTATACATGTAAAGGTGACCGCGTTCGCATGGTTCCGTTAACTGGATTCCATCAAAGTGGTACTGTCATAAGGAATAAGGCACATGTAATCCCAAAGAAGTGCTTGTAAACATATGTAACTCAGAATAAGTAGATGCAAGTGGGCCTGCGCGGGTGTACACAGCTATTAGCATAGCAAATGTATGTTGTCTTGTACAGCTGTAACTTTTATATATATATATAGATAGATGTGTGTATAGATAAATATCCACAGACATAACAGAAATATGCAATTATATATCTACATATTTATCTATATATACGCATATAAAAAAAAAATATATATATATATATATATATATATATATATATATATATATATATATATATATATATATATATACTCCAATTGGAATAACACTCTCCTGGTTAAGCGCTTTCATCTGAAGGACTCAGATTTCATCAGAAGGGTCTGATGAAATCTGAGTCCTTCAGATGAAAGCGCTTAACCAGGAGAGTGTTATTCCAATTGGAGTTCGTTTTATGTGGACTGTGTGGATCGTGTGAATAAAGTATTTCTTTTTATCCAAAAGAAGTGTTTGGTGGATTACATATTTGGTCCTGTTCGAGCTAAGGAGAGGTTTTCGCCTATTTGCTTTTGAGTTTTTACCTACGGGTTATTCTCTTTATATATATATATATATATATATATATATATATATATATATATATATATATATATATATATATATATATATATATATATATATATATATATATATATATATATATATATATATATATATATATATAAATAAGGAACGCCGAAAGATGAAACCAAACATAAGGGTTGTGAAGGGAATCCAGAGCAAGTAAGGAATTATGAAGTGCTCGCAGCATATGTCACATAAAGCTGCACAAGTGTGAGTAGAGCACCGCTCTTCACACCAGAGGCAGGGCTATACCAGTGGCCATAACATCGTTGAAGTGCTATGTAAACATTGTAAACAGACGGAATGTAGTACATGTTGCGACCACCTACACTTGTAACCCGCAAATCGTTCGTAATCCATAACACCAGGAAAGGCACGTATGTGCAAATATGAATGGATGCTGAGCCTGTGAATACACGAGGCGGTACAAAATGTATTTAGGGCCCCCAACGCTCATGAGAGGGCAATGTGTAAAGGTGTGTCATGGCTGCGATATCAGGTGTATAATGGCTGTTATGTGTGGAAACTCAAGACGGGTGTGCAGGAGAAACTATGGATATGCGATTATGGACACAGGAGTGCTAGGGTATGTTGCACTGGGTGCAATGGAGCGGCCCGTGGAGGTCAGCTAGTACGTAGGTGTGATTCCCAGACAGAGTGTCATTTGTGTGGAGACATGCGTGAATGGGTGAGTCGTTGTCGGATGTTGTTCATCAGGTCTGGCAGCCCGGCATGTGAAACCTATACACCACCCATGAGCGGAACGGAGTTCTGCTGTGACAACCCCAAACCGGGAAAAGCAGAAAGACACAACTACATGAAGACAACAATATGTTGACGTACAGTCACAGTAACACAAACACACATCCTATCAACAGTAATAATATGAATGTGCACAGAAACAAACACAGTAGCAGGAATAATAGGCTGCGCATATGAGTAATAGGTCGAATGACACTGTATCACATCCCAGTTAGCAGCGGCACCCCAGATATGAAAAATGTGTGAAATCTGTCCGCTGCATAACGTGCAATATACTGAGCACAAGTTCACCGGAGTGAAGTGTCGGTGTCAGAATGACTAAGGCAATAGTATGCTGTTGAAGCAGAGATAAAACCAATACGCATGTGTAAGAGTCCATGTCCAGGAAATGTATATGTTAATGGACACACAGATGTATATATAGATAAAAACGTATATATACATATATCTATATTAATTTACATACACATATATATTCATACGGATATATATATATATATATATATATATATATATATATATACACACACACAAGGATATACTACGGATATATATATATATATATATATATATATATATATATATATATATATATATAGATATATATACACAAACAACAGGTAATGATATATACACATACACACAAAACAAAATATATACGTCAGTGTAGATATACACATGTACATAAATAGGTTACTTCACAGCAATTAGGGGTAACATATTTACAGCCTGGGCATATGTGACTGGGAGGTCCAATAAATAAACGTTGTACCCCCCACATTGCCCAGCTAGTCCGGACAGACATACAGACAGGCAATACAGATCAATACACTGCCGCTGTCCAAAACACCGGTAGGAAAGGACCAGTGGGAGAGTTCTGCAAGGTCTACACTTTAAACATGGATAACGGTGTCCCTTGCGGGACCCCAAAAATTCAGGGTACGTGTGAATCTGCTGACATTATTATGAGCAGGATGTAGGTGTACATGGAACAGTAGGTTGTGCAAGTGTGATAATACATGGGTGGACAAAACGTACGACATGTGTCCCGAGATGGGGAGAGTAGGCAATGTGTAGGGGTGTGCTCATACCCCAGCTGTGCTCACAGTAAGTATTTGTCACAACTGCTGTAGAGGGGTGCCAGGTAGGTGGACCATGGGTATGCATTCATGGGCTTAAGTGTGCAGGTGCTGGTTGGCAAAGATGTAGTAGGCCCACCCAGTGGAAGTCATTAATATCCCTATGTGGGCATAGCATATGCCTACACCTCCCAAACCTGAAGAGCACATCTACCTGATAGTCTGTAAACCATCGGGGGAATACATAGAGGCCTAATCAGTGCCGTGTACCCGATTAGCATGGACGTTCATAGTTATGTATCAGAATGTCACAAAGTCCAACTAAACACTGCCAGAACTAGTGATATTAGGTGAACAGGTGGCTGAATACAGGTAATGACAGATGACAACATGTATGAGTCATAAGCAGCATGTACCTCGACAAATGTGAATGAATACATATGCTCTGTGACTGTGAATGTGTCTGGTTAATAGAACCAATCATCTAAATGTGTCCCACAGGGTGTTATGCATTGTTCCTGACACAGTGTTCATTCACACCCATTGGTATGTGAGTTCTGCTACTGACGGAAAGTGCATAATTTGCTGACCACCTCAGGTAGATGATAGCATAATAGAAGAGGTTCAACACCTGTATGCCTGTGAGGCACACACCCGTCTGGGTAGATGTGTCCTGCAAAATGACAGTTATGGCACATGGCCTGTGAGTTCGGGAATGGTGGCTATATAGTGTGTAGAGTGGTGTCAGACATCAATTTGTTGTATCAGTAACAGCTACATGTAATAGGAAACAGTATTATCAATTATAATGCTACATGAATAACCTTAACGTATGCAAACCGTGGAAGTCGTCCGTTTACTACTGGCTGTGGGTATGTGTTGCCTTGACACATGTGATAGCTCTACATATAGGGTCTATAGGGCCGCCACCATTCTGAATGGCCAAAGTGGAACCTGCTCTGTAGAACTGTCAGATGTACCAGGGCAGAACATACCTACAGCCATGCATAGTACAGAAATATACATATAGGAACAAATCAAAGTGTAGTCTAGCAGCAGTATAGTTGCTTATGCTACTACATATGACATATCGACTTGTCAGGTATCCAAGACCTGTAACAAGCAACCAGTACAGACAACTACAACATGAGAATGTCCCCTAATCAGGACAGTTGCAATGACTAGAGTATTGTCCATACCACTCAACTGTCCCTGAATGTCAGGTACGTCCCTGAGTTTGACGGAAAGTTTAACTCTGTCCCTCTTAATCCCTCCTAAAATTAGTTGCTGTTGAAGGAAAGGTGGTGAATTACACTTACTGACTAATGACAATAAGTAAGAGTTATAAACAACTGTTACTTCAGAATATGTGTATTAAGTCATATGCTCTGATTCTGTCAATGTTTCAAGTTAATAGCACTACTTTTGTAAAAGTGTCCCTGATTTTTCTTGACCTGTCCCTGATTCTGCAGAAATGTGTCCCCGATTGGTGGAGAGTTCTGGTATTGTCACATGAGATATGTATGATGAGGGACTGGCCCTATGTAAAGTGGGAAAGGTGTCACTCCTACAGTCTCCCATCGTGCAATCTGACAGGTGGTCAACGTGCAGTAGGTATGCGGTAGCATGACTCGGCAGACAGTAGCGTTAATAAACTCAAGTCACATGTCAGCATTGCAGAGTATTGGTTCCCATGTATCAGGCAGATGGGAGCGGTTCCCATGTATCAGGCAGATGGGAGCAGATCATATGAGGAGCATGCATATAATATGATTACATCACTGGACAGGCCGCCGAGTCCGTACAGTCGAACGCCTGCCGTTGCAAAATGGTTACACATACCTGATACTGTAGTCATGTAGTCCGATGTAATACGCATCACAAGGGATCGCACACACCCAACGTGAGTGACAAATGTAAGTGGAAATGTCAGAGAGCGAGCAGCTGTAAGCGTGTTTGTCTACCAGTATGCCAGTAGTGCACTGTCAAAGAAATGTGGAGTCTAAGCGTGTATAAGGTGCTGTGACCAGAAGTCAGCAGTGCTTAACACTGTGCAAACCCATGCACAACAGCTCCCACCTGCTGGACTGTGCCTTACCCGGTCTGTATCCAAAGGCATCAGCCTGTCCGCAAACAAAGAACTGCCCTATACACGTGATGGTAGAAGTACCCTGCGCACATAGCTCATGTGAATTAACAATAGACCATGGCATATGTGCAGACAATAGACCACACACACACCATACAGCGGAGACATCCAACAGTATAGCAATGTACTGGCAGATATGTCCGGACCACTGGTGTATGTATGCCTGGCCATCCTGTATTTCAGTGTGTAAGCATGCCCAGTATGACTGTTACGCATGTTGTCGACCGACAATACCATCATACCGTCATGTGTGTGAGCATGCAAAGTATGGTCAACTGTATTGCATGTGTCACATGTCCAGATAGTTAGTACTGTGTTGCTGACCCCTCCATTCTACACAGACAGGTGTCATGCTGTGTCTGCAGGGTAGCTAATGGTCATGTGGCATTGACAGTTGCTACATGTCTGCAGAGCATGGGGGGACATGCAACCACAACCACAGTCCTACACAGCACCGTGGGTGGTGCACATGACTCTCACATGTGTAGGTGTGACAGGGGGCACAGCCAACAGTTGTACACATCTGCTGCTACTGTACTGGTATGCCGGGTACTCCATGTCAGTGTGTGGACCTCCCTAAATTGCTGGTTGGAGGGATACCAGGGTACATCAGTTCCCAGCTTTAATTACCAGCACAGTGGTGTTGGACGTCCTAGCTTACACAACCTACATCAAACTCCCTGGCCTGCTTTTGTCTGTGTGTGTCTTAGGGGGTTGGGGTCATTCATTGGGCATATCCATAGGCCATCATATATCATTTGTCTGTATTGGTCCACATCTGTCCAGCTGCATGGAACGTTTGTGGGCTGTACAGAGACACATGAGGGTTAGCCCATAATCTGCAGTGGGTTAGGACACCCTGTGTACTACAGGCTACCATTATGACCCCCGTATGTGCTACAGAGGTCATGGTGCTACTATGGATGTGTACTGTCTGCTGCCCTAACATTTGGCCACCACAGTCACTTGTATGCTCACATACATACCATAGCAATGGGCAACTACACATTCTAATACAAATGCCACTTGTTAGGTCAATAGACATACCCTGGGTGTGTTCTGGACTTGAGGACGGTGCTGGAGTGCTGCCTATGTCAGATGCACACAGTGCACCTCCTATACATGGCCGAGCACAGGTAATGTCATGTTTGGCATCCATTGTACTGTGTGCGGGTCAGAAAGGGGAAACCCGTGGGTACCTACTGTGTCAGTGCACATGCCTTGTGTTGCCTCTTTGCCGAAGGCAGGTCATACTGTGCAAGGGCTTTCGCCGACTGTGCCCTGCTCAGGTAGTTCCTTCACCAAGTCACACTGTGCCTGTACAGGCCTTGGCAGTGGTGTTGGGCTGTGTGGCCCTGCCCCATGCTGTTCCTGCTGCAACTGTTACTGCAGGATAACATTGTGTAGCATAGCAAATACCATAACAACTTGTATGCATGTAGCTTGTGAATACTGCAGAGCTCCAATGGATGTGTCCGGATACCAGAACTGTGAACTGAGCATCCCACACACATGCACAAGTATATGTCTTGCCTGTGCATCCGCCTCAGTATGGTGTGAGTGTTCAGGTGTGTGTGCATTGCTGATGGGTGTAATCAGCCACTACACCAGTGTTTACCCAGCATCCCCCACTAGGAGACTGTAGGGGATGTCCATATAGGCATTGGTGTGCTACAGCTGTGTCCAAAGCCATATATCGGACACATCATAGCTTCCAGGGCAGACAGCACACACATTCAATCTCATGCCCTGGCCATCGCATATGGCTTAGCTGTTGGAGGGTATGCCCCTGCAGTGACTGTAGGCCCTACCCCGCCCCCCCGGGTAATGCTACGTGTGCAGGCTATAGCACCCAGTACCCCAGGGTAGTAATCCATGTGGTTGAACAGATGCATATTGCTGGTCTACTAATCACGTGTGTTGAGGACATGTACGTGCTCACTAGCATGTGTTGACATGGCATCTGTGAACTGGTGCAATACTCTGGATGCAGATGCCTGTGAGATACCCATGATATCCCCAGTTGTGCTGTGTGAGGTACCTGTGGCTAGTACACCTAGGCCAACACATCCAATGGTATGTGTCAGGTGTGGCAGGTACAGGTCAACAAGCTGCTGTAGGAGGTCTCTGTCCATCCCATAGTGCTCCAACATCCCCAGCCCATGTAGCCCCTGGTAAGTCACCCTCAGTCTATAAAGTATTATGTCACCCCAGTAAGGGTTGTTCAGCAGCATACACATCCTCTCTGCCTCAGCCTCCTGCACATGTTGGTATATGTTGCCTGCTTCAGCCCGTGTCATTTGGTTGGACTGTGTCGTGAAATGTCCCTGCAGGTATACACCGGTGGTGTAGAGTGCGGACGAAACCTGTGTGTATGCTGCTTGCTCGCATTAATGTACTGTTCATGTGCGGGCTGGCCATGTCATCGGCTGATTGTGCTGATCAACACCTGTTTGTGCAGCCTGTGCACCCTGACTACCCCACCATTGCTGTCATCCCACCCAATGTCACCAGGCAGGTATAGACACACCCCTAGCTTAGGTGTACTAAGGCAGGAGCACTCCCGAGGCACAGTTCTGCAATGTACGTACAGTATGCCTGACCCCCCTCCCATGCTGTCAACTATATTCGAGACCTGCACCCAGCTGACTACACACACACATACACTCCAGGGACCAGCAGCACACCCTGGTGACAAATATGATACACTATAGTCAACCTCATCTGCATAGTATAGTCTTCTAATGAATAGTTATATGACCCATACCGAACCTCCAAATTAATAACCACTGCTCAGTGTCACTCAGATCCATACACAACTGGCAACAGGTGCCTTACTATCACCATATTCGATGTCCCATGGTCTTCCCAGCAACAAAATAACCGGTGTCTACATGACTACAACCCGTGGCCCTGCACACTACAGACAATGTGCATTACCACCACGCCATGGCAGATGTACATAGATCCCAGGTTATCACGTACAGATCATCTGGCACAAGCATTCAATAGTGCTGATGTCCCCAGACATATATGGTCACATCTATGTCCACCTCTACATCTACATATATCATATATATTATTTGTATACATATATACATGGACATATATATATATATATATATATATATATATATATATATATATATATATATATATATATATATATATATATATATATATACACACATACACACATATCCATGTACACACATATGTAGATATGGCATTTATATCACAACAGCGGACCACATGATAGCAATGCATTAGACAGGAATGAAAAGGAAACTACATGTGCCACTTGCATCATGTGGTGTTGTTACTATCAAGGCATGTGTGTTATGTTGCGTCACACGGGTCAGACCGTATCAAGGGTAAGAGTAGGGCTGCTGACAGTTACTCACCAGACCTATTGTCGAATGTATGTGTTGACAACCCAGTGTCTTGGCAGAATATGCCGGCTGTGGACACTATATAGGTCAGCAGCAAAACACACTGAACATATCCCGCAGCTAGCCACCCACAGATACCAACACATACAGTATAACTTCCAAACACACACACCTGCCATGCCTTGGAATCGAGCACCTACCTGTCTAGTCTACCACACTACAGCATTATGCAGTAACAGAACGCGCTACCAAGTTCCGGCATCACCGCACTCCCACAGGCATACATCTAGGTGGATGACATAATCCGCAAAGGCAAAGACGCCGATAGGGAATGTATGTGGAGTGAGCCATCTAAAAGCATTACTATGTCCCCTGGCAGCTGGAAAAATACACACACACACACACACACACACACACACACACTTGGCAGGGCTGGGAGTCGGACATACACCTAACTACCTTATCACACTACAGCATTACGCAGTTACAGAACACGCTATCGAGATTACTGGAACACAGCACTCCCAGAGGCATACTTCTAGGTGGATGACATCATCCGCAAAGGCAAAGACGCCGATAGGGAATGTATGTGGAGTGAGCCGTCTAAAAGCATTACTCTGTCCCCAGGCAGCTGGAAACACACACACACACACACACACACACACACACACACACACACACACACACACACACACACACTTGGCAGGGCTGGGAGTCGAACATACACCTAACTACCTTATCACACTACAGCATTACGCAGTTACAGAATGCACTACCGAGATTACTGGAACACAGCACTCCCAGAGGCATACTTCTAGGTGGATGACATCATCCGCAAAGGCAAAGACGCCAATAGGGAATGTATAGAGCGTGAGCAGTCTTAAAGCATATTACTGTCCCAAGGGAGACGTAGACAAACGCGCGGCAGTGGTGTGAGCGGGACAACTACCTATCTACGGAGCACTATTACAACACTACATAGATACGAGACACGCCACAGACAGTACACCCTTCAAGATAGTCAACCAGTGTGTTCAATGTAGGCATCCATCCTGACTTGGAAAAGGGACATCTGTTGCCTGGATGACCACTATCGCTATACAGGATGTCAATGGCCATGCCCATATACAGAGGCACATCACCAACACAAGGTATCACTGGGCATGCTCACACACTTAGTATCACACGTCCGTTTGGAATGTACTGTGTGTCAATCTACACAACGGTGTACTGGGCATGCTCACACACTTAGCAGTAGCAAAGCGCTGTCTTGCATGCACACGGATTCTAAACACGGAAGGGCACAGTTTGGAATGTACTGTGTGTCCATCTACACAATGACGTACTGGGCATGCTCACACATTTAGCAGTAGCAAAGGGCTGTCTTGCATGCACATGGATTCTAAACACGGAAGGGCACAGTATGGTGTTACTGTCCCCACGTACATGAAGGCCACTCACATGTACTGACCAGTACACACTCAAGAGCCATCACAGATGTCTCAGGTGCAGATCACAGAGGTAAATGCCGCATTCTACTATGTAGCCCTCAGACATCACCATGTCGTTGGACCAGCAACACACAGACATAGATTACCACAACACCGTGTGACTCATGACCAGTGGACTGTACATAGGTCTACAGCAACTGTGCAGACTACACATGTACTGACAGGGTTCCATCATGTGTTATGCAATGCAATGATACCACTGTACATAACCAGGTCGGCTCTACACATAACAGGGGCCTTGGGTCTTACACAGCTGTGACAGATGACTGTCGCTGTACA
>NC_056735.1:1775537116-1775564616 GCF_019279795.1 Protopterus annectens | reverse complement strand
AACTGATGTTGGGACACCTAGGGCAGACTCCTTTGGACCATTATCAGAAGATAAGTCTTCACCTCCCCTCCCCCTCCTCCAAGAAACAGTCATAGAGAGCATCCATGAACACTCCAGGTGATCTCCAGCAAGGGAACAATTGTCCATATGCACTAATTCATGTATATGTAAAACATTTGGGATACTGGAAGACAATAGTACTGCTAAAAATATGCTGACAGTAGAAATCTTGTTGTCTCTCCCTAATGCCTGGCTCTCACTGTCCAAGGAGGTCAAGGTAGCATCAGTTCAGCTCATTTGTAGCATCATTCACCATCCTGACAAGCTGATGTCAGACATCCATTCTCTGCAGGGGCCATAGCAGGTGCCCCTAAAACCTTCTGTCAAGGAAAAACAAGAAATTCTTGCTTTACTTTGCACTTTAAGCTGGCACTCTACATTCTACAGTGCATTAAGAGCCTGTGGCAACTCACTCAGGTCTGCTTGAGGAGCAAATGATAGTCCCATACATGGACGTACATTTGAAGAGAACATGTCATACAATATAGTCCTGCCTCATAGTGCTAATGCATGTCTTATATAATGCTGTAGTGTTGCACTGCTGGTATACACATGCCTTATGCATCAGCATACTGGTCATATGTTGCCTGATCACTATAATGTACATGGCCACCACCAGTACATCTGGCAGCAAAGTATGTTTTGGCAGTGATTCAGAATCTATGGTACTTAATATCTATTAGCGTAACTGCCATGCTTATTGGCCCATGACAGCACATAGTAAAGAATCAATACCATTTCATGCAACAACACTCATCATACAACTGTGGAATAGAAGAACTTCACTAAAATTCTGTAGAACTGCAGCTTTACAGAGTTAAGGAAAAATTTACAAAGTTAGGGAAAGAACACTGCCTGGTGAAGTACCTCAACAACAATAGCAAACCACGTGGTGGATGTCAGTCACATTGAGACAAAAGCATTGGGAACTCAGGACGCTGACATGTCAACTGCATCCTCTGCTGTGGTTTTGTGGGGGAAAATCATGTACAATGAAAATCTCATGATGGTCATGCTACAGGAGGTTTATGGTTACAAGACCACATGCAGAAGCATTATTACAGTATGTAATTGTGAGGGGAACCGCTGCATACCATTCACTGTGCATAAAGGGGTGAAGGAGGCTATGTATAACACTAATTACAACTGATAACACATGACAACAATGCATAATAGGGTCAGACTGTGTACAGCGCTGACTACAACTGATAACACATGGCAACAATACATAATGGGGCAGAGTGTATATTTCACTAACTACAACTGATAACACATGGCTATAGTACATAATAGGAGTAGACTGTGTATTTCACTAACTACAACTGATAACACATGGTAACAATACATAATAGTGGTAGAGTATGTATTTCACTAACTACAACTGATAACATGTGGCTACAGTGAAAAATAGGGGTAGACTGTGTACAGCACTAACTACAACTGATAACACATGGCTGCAGTACATATTAGGGATAGACTGTACAGCACTAACTACAACTGATAATGTGGCTACAGTACATAATAGGGTCAGACTGTGTACAGCACTAACTACAACTGATAACACATGACTACATATATATTAGGGGTAGAGTGTGTATAGCACTAACTACAACTGATAGCACATGACTACATATATATTAGGGGTAGAGTGTGTATAGCACTAACTACAACTGATAACACGTGGCTACAGTACATGATAGAGATATACTATGTATAGCACTAACTAAAACTGATAACACACGGCTACATATATAATAAGGTTAGACTGTCTATAGCACTAACTACAATTGATAACACGTGGCTATAGTACATAATATGGTTAGACTGTTTACAGCACTAACTACAACTGCTAACACATGGCTACAGTACATAATAGGGTTAGACTGTGTGTAGTTTTAACTGCAACTGATAACACATGGCTACAGTACATAATAGGGGTAGACTGTGTATAGCATTAACTACAACTGATAACAGATGGCTACAGTACATAATAGGGGTAGACTGTGTGTAGCCCTAACTACAACTGATAACACATGGCTACAGTACATATTAGGGATAGACTGTGTATAGCACTAACTACAACTGATAACACATGGCTTCAGTACATAATGAGGCAGACAAACTGCAGATGATAATCAGCTGCATAAAGGGGTGGATGAGGCCATAGCCATGGATGCAGTGTACATAAGGGGGTAAATTGTGCACAACACTAACTTCAGCTGATAGACAGGTGCATAAAAGGAGGGTGACCATAAGTATGAGCATCCCACTGCATTACACACACACACACACACACACACACACACACACACACACACACACACACACACACACACACACACATATCCTGTATGATGTTTTTTGCCTATAGGTGCAAATATACTTATGTCACCACTTGAGGAAGGCAATATCTTGTTAAGCTCACTACCCAGGAGAATAAAGTGTTAATGAAGGACCTTCACATGCATGGGAAGCATGCCCTGTGCAATAGTCCCATAGTAAAGCAGTAGAGGTACCAGATTTGCTAAGCATGAATTAAAAAGTATTGTTTTGAGAGTTTTATATAATAAAGAAAAACGTGGCTTTAAAAACCTTGTTTTCAGGAGTTTGAAAAATAATGAAAAATAAGTGTGTGAGTGTGTGTGTGTGTGTGTGTGTGTGTGTGTGTGTGTGTGTGTGTGTGTGTGTGTGTGTGAGAGAGAGTGTATACCTCTCAGCTTCTTTGCTCAAGAATGTCAGACAAAGTCAACAATAATAGGGGGACAAACACCTACAACACCTACTATCAGGGACAATTTTTAAATATGACACTAATTCACATAAAAAAGAAATAGGAAGAGTTTTTCCATCAACATGCATTGTCTAAGCAATAAGAAATATGACACCATAATGTCTGGCTTTATTGACTGACTGTACTCCATAGTGATTTACCAGAAAGTTAAATATTTCCAAGGGACTGAGCAAAATTATGGCAAGTTTTCTACAAAATGAGGGACAGATAAGAGGCATGGAGGCTTGCAGTGCCTGGCACTGTATCAATATCTTTTTTTATTCATTTTATTTAAATGAGGCATCTTTAGTCAATAAAAGTGTTGTGATTTCTGTGTGTGTGCATGTGCGACATGAAGTGTACATGACTTTCTGTGTCCGTATGAGTTCTGTATATGTGTGAGATACTCTTTTTCTGTCTGTCTGTTTGTTTCTGTGTATATAGGTGTGTGTGTGTGTGTGTGTGTGTGTGTGTGTGTGTGTGTGTTTGTGTGTGTGTGTGTGCGCGCGCGTGCACATGCTCACATCTGCTTCTGTGTAGACATTATTAAATGCTTACATAACTTACATTTTGGATGCAGAACACTTCTTTCAACAATTAAAAGTCCTACAACAAATTTAAACAGTAGGCAGAACTGTTTTACATCAGAAATATATAAAAATTAATATGCTAATAATAATAATAAAATAAATGCAAAACACTTTAGCAAATAGCCCATTATCTAAGTGCAATAATGTCCTCCATCGTGGGGTTGGCAGGGAAAATAATGGAACTTCCAGGGGTGGGGATGTCCCCACTTGTAATTTTGTGCCTCACAACTCCCCTGGGTAGACTGTTATTTCTCTAATAACATCCACCCTGTCATGCATTATTCCTTGCTTGTTCACAATACAGTATAGTACACTCAACTCACAACACCCTTGGGTGGACAGTTATTTCTCTAATAACATCCAGCCTGTCATGCATTATTCCTTGCTTGTTCATAATACAGTATAATACACTCCACTGCATTTGAATTGAAGGGTTGACCAAGACACATCTATATATCTGTCTTTTCATGGACCTCAGGTTTACAACTGTAACAAACTGTATAATGTTGTCATCTGTCTTCCTTCCTTTAAAACTTCCACTGGTGGGGCATCCAGCTCAACAGACCAGCACACAGCTGATGTCAGCAGTGTACCTGTGGCTACTAATGATGGCAACATGCAAGTGGCATGGTCCAATTACACAATGGCACTCTCTGCAACACTATGGGGGGTGTCATCCACATCCAACATTACAGAGGTCCCTATACAATTAATGCCTAACCAAACCCTTATGAACATCTTGTAACTGAGAGTCCATCACAGCATGTGAAATGCACATCTCTGAGATGTAAATACCTATCAGTGAGGAAAGACACAGGGTGGAGTTGCACCACAATGTCTTTAGATTCTTTTCTTGCATGACTGTAACACTTGTCATTAACCAATGGAAGTGCAAGTCAGTGATCCAGACACAAATGGCTGCTACTCTCAGCACCATGGAGAAGGTTAGTGAGCACTGTAGATTTTGTGGCAACATACAATACCTGCACAATGACAAAGAGTATAGGGAGAGGGACCAAACAATGCCACTGACATCTGTGGTGGCAAATGTTATCTACATTTTGCTTCCATGAGACAAATTACAACCAACATCCTGTCTACCTCCAAAAGTCATGCCTTCTGTGATCAGGATAATGTCTAGATGAGGAAATTCTGGCCACAGACCACTCAGACTCAGCCTAAACTGATTATTGGTGAAAAAGCATCACTGTTGGCTGTGGGCACACAGCTTGAAATCAACAGTTGTGAGTATTATCCATGGTTAATGGCATTCTTCTGGCTCAGCACTTGGGATGTATCAACAGGTTGCATAGAAATGTGCATGACCTTTTAACCCTTCCTTGCTGCCAGCAGGAAGGCATACAGACTGCAGACACTGCTTATGGACAAAGACCATTCAATGTGCAATGACATTTTACATAGTAAACACATAGTATGTCCCGTTTGGCTCAATGCACACAGTCCTGCACTTCTAATCTTTCTTGTGCCATAGAGCATATCTAACCAAAACAGCAGACAATGCCAACCATTATGTTGTGGTAGCTGGCCTCACCACTTAAGGATGTGACTACTGGTTTTCCACAGTCTCACAAAGCACTTGGCCATTTGTAGACTTCCCATCACCCTACCCTATGTCATTGTGTTGTAGTCACCTGTCATTGCATCCATCAGTTTGTGCAAATGATAATGACAGTGTCCTACTTATCATCTAACATGTATGGGGTATGGTGATGTCTGATGCACAGCATGCCCACTCCATCCACTGCACGCCATAGCTTGGATATAACAGCACATGCATCTTTTGGTTCTGTTTTGTCTTTGCCATGGCCCATAGCTGTGGACCAGATGCAGCTATTTTGCCAATGCTGCAATATATTTTGCATGCCCCAACCTAGATTGTGATACTTTTACTGTGCGGTCCTCATCTGAATTTTTACTCTAGTAGGCCACACACATGCTCATCTATGCTATAAATTTTAGCATGTGCTGCTTTATAGGCCATTTTGTGTATTTTTCTTGGGTTTACAGATGGAGGACATCAACCAGGGATAAAAGGTAAATCCAGCATCCCCCATAACACACAGCAAACAAATAATATATTATATGTGGCCTTCTTATTGCTTGCACTGTTCCTATGTGTACAGCTGTATCTATCTAGTCTTTGTGTGCATCTGCTAGCCATATGACCCTGAGAGAAATCTTTCATGAGCATTTGGTATAGGTCAAACATATGCCGGATTTGAAATCATGGGTCTGCCTTGGCAGTACACAGATGAATCATAAACAGTTCCTTGTGAATTACAGGCAACTAGGTAATGCAGGGAGGGTAAGCCTTTCCTGTTAGTGTATCACTGTCCCTCTTGACTAGTTATGACCTTGATGGCAATGTCTGTGCAAGCTATGGCTCTCAGGACCCCAGGACTCAGTGAATATGATGTGTTGTGAGATGTCCACAGAATGTTGTTTCTCTGTTCTGTTGTATTGGGGAACAAGATATGGAAAGGAGTATTATAAAACTAATAAATAAAGATGTAGGTGACCTACAAACACGAGTTCCGATCCAATTTGGAGTTGTTATTGCAAGTCTTGCCTACTTAACCTGTTTGACTTCTTCAGAAAAGTCACAGAGGCAATGAATGGGTGAATGAACTGTCCTTTGATAACCACAAATCCACTATTGCAAGCAAGCCTTTTTTCATTACACAACTTATATTGAAGGGTATGGCATCCAGATTGAGGGAGGTTATTGTTCCACTATACTCAGCACTCATTAGACTGATCATTGAGTATAATTCCTCTTTCTGTATGTACCTGTCCAAATATGTGCTGCAGATAAAATGACCACAATGCCTCCTTACTAATAAATAAAAAAAGAAAAAAAATCAAGGGCCTATATAAAAAAATGACACAGACCATTTTAAAGCCTTGTCAGTCTTCTCAGTATTATAAAGGCTACCGAGCGGTGATCTATGCTTTGTGTATAGATCCTCAAATAAATACACTGTTCTATCAGACCTATTACAAATGTGGAAGTCCAGTGGTATCAGAAACACCCACTAAGGGATCCTCAATCTCTTTTGCAAGATTAACAAAACATGCTGTATTGATGGGTGTATATCACAGATAATACCACTTTCATGGATCAAGTTTCCCCTTCAGATAAATTAGAGTACTTCTCTTCCTCTATTCAAATGTATCTTGGATGTATTGATGCATAACTACAAATTAATTTCCGGTTTAGCATTAATGGCCCTCATGGATAAGGGAAACATGTAAGTAGTAACATATACTTGTGTGGCTCATTATTCAGATTCATTTTGCAAAATATAAGGGCTAATGATTATCACTAGAACGCAAGGCTAGGCTTCTTAAGATCCTCACAGATCACTCGCCTAGTAAGCACCTATGAACCTATATGTTCTTTCACATCCTACAGCATAATGTTAAGAAGTTTCAGGGTGTGACAACCCACCACTGGACCAGTAATCAAGGAGCCTCAATCCTCAACACTGGCACCAGTGTGGGACGTATGCTGACAGGATGACAAGTACACACAGTATTTCCAGATGCAGCTCTCTGCATCAAGTACAATTTCCCTTAAGTGCACACAGGGACCACAGTCAGTCCGGTGCTGGTTTCTCCATCTTTCTCCAGATCCTTAATAAGACTCCCCACTGGCACAGCTATAGAGATCTCAGCTGAATGGCCAAGACAAGACCTCCAGGGACCTCTCTGTCCAACCAGTGCTTGGTGTTTCTGCCTAAGTAGCTGACACACACAGTCTTTAAAGTTTGATTTACACACACACACACACACACACACACACACACTTGGGAAAGGCTGGAATAGGTTTACTAGCCATGCCCCCTTTTTGCCAGACTATAAAGTAGTTATCACTGTCACCAGCCAACTCTTTATCAGCTACTTTAAGCCTCTTAACAAAAAGGTGTTCAATCTTACTGTGTAATATTAATATTAATACAAGTGGTAGTTTGACCAAGAGAAAGTCTATTAGGAGTGGCTCACTCAGTGTTACCAAATAAATATGCAAGTACTCTTAAAACTTAAATATCTTTAGATAAATCAGCCACAATGAAAGGTTTAAATATATTTAATAATAAATAATAAAAGAACAAGAAAATAGTATATATTCACAGTGACATCAGAGTTCAAAAGCACAGGAAATATTTAAAACAACATTGCAGGATAGAATAAATAAAGAAAAATATCTAAACTAAGCTTTACTATATTTCAGACTGTATCTAAGACAGAGTTATATTATTCCCTAGGAACTTCCTTCATCAGAGCAAGGCAGATGTGTGGTGAATGGCTCTTGTCAGGTCCAAGAAAGAATGCAGAATGCACTGTCTCTTTCAGAAAGTTCTCAAATTAATATCTCAAATATTACTGCCGGGAATAGCTTTCAGAATGACATCATGTATTATTATCTGACTTTATCACAGGTGAATCCCCACTGCTGGAATATGGCAGCATTTAGTACCTACCTGTGAAAATACATAGACCTCAGATCTTTGCCAGATGCTGGAAGTCATAAAACAATAGCATTCCTTCATACTTTCAGAGGTAGTAATTAGATCACTCTGAAGACAATACAGAAATCTTCTCAGCACAGACATTATGTCTTCGGCCTAGCCTATAAAGTAATTTAATTTCAGCTATTTTTCTGAAGTTAACCTCCTGTATTTTAGTTTCCACTGTTAAAATATATATATTTAAACAGTTACAATAGTGCATGTACATTCCTGTTCTATTTCAGTAGGGCACACATTGGATACATTTTAAGCACAAGCACTTTATAATAAAATACCTTTTCAACATACATGTCTGTACAGAACAGTTTGATATACACATGACATACAGATCTAATACATTTGTAAAACAAGCATTTTATATAGATCATGTTGATATTCACAAATGACATGTAATTATTTACAAAATTCCAGATAGCTGTGCTGGCAGTATCTCCCTTTGTCACACTTACATTCCCCGCCTCCTCGAAAACTCAAGCTAGTTTGTCAAGTGATTCTTGGGAAATGTTGCTTGAGAGGGATGTGCCTATCTGGGAATACATTGCCCCATTGCCTTTCTTGAGAGCCCATCTGCGTTGGCATTGCTAACCCCAATGCAGTGCTGCACTGTCATATCATACACCTACAACCCTAAGCTCCACCTTTAGTAGCTTGGTATTTTGCTGGCTGGCACAATGTAGCCATGTTAAAGGATTGTGGTCTGTAACTACAATGAATTACCTTCCATGCAGATAAGGCTGAAGTTGCTGCAGTGCCCACACTATGGATAGACATTCCTTTACTTCAGCTGCAAAGCATTTCTCCCTGTTGAAGCCTACTTCTGTGATGTACCACTGGGTGCTCTTCTACTTCTGAGGAAACCTGGCTGAGTACAACCCCCCACCCCATGGTTTGAAGCATCCACCTGCACAACAAGTTCTTTGGTGTAATCCAGACTGGCTAACAGAGGGGGGGGGGCTTCCTAAAGCTCCTTTAAGCTTCTGGAATGCCTGCTCACATGCTGGGGTCCACACTATCTTATCTGGCCTGTCTTTCCTTGTCAGGACTGTGAGGAGAGCAGTTATGATCCTATAATTAGGGACAGACTTTCTGTAGTACCCTGCTGTCCCTAAGAATGTCTTCACCTGCTTTTTGGTGACAGGGGCAGGCCATGCCTGAATTGCTTCTACTTTGGCAGGTTCTAGACTGACCTTACCACTCCCTACTCCATGTCTCAGGTAGGAGACTTCTGCCATACCCACCTGACACTTGCTGGGCTAATTGGTCAACCCTGCCCTCTGTAGTCTGCCAGCACCTCCCTGATATGCTGAAGGTGCTCTTGCCAGGAATGGCTGTAGATGGAAATATCATCTAGGTAAGCAAGGGCAAAATCTCCTGCTCCTGTTAGGATATAATCTACCAGCCTCTGGAAAGTCAGTGGGGCATGTTTCATCCCAAAGGACATCTTTGTGAACTTATACAAGCTGAAAAGAGTCACAAAGGCTGAATTGTCTCCAGCATTCAGAGTCAAGGTCACCTTCCAGTAGCTCTTGGTAAAATCAATAGTGGTAAGATACCTAGCCCCACCCAGCTGATCTAGGACTTCATCTGTCCTAGGCATTGGGTAAGCATCTGACACTGTATGACTATTTAATGTCCTGTAGTCCACATAGAACCTTGTGCTGCCATCCTTCTTTGGTGCTAGCACCATCGGGGAGGATCAGGGACTGCTGTACTCCTGGATTACTCCTAGTTCCAACATTTCTTGTATCTCCTCCCTCAGAGTCTGTTTGACTCTCTCAGGCATCCTATAAGTGGCCTGCTTAATAGGCCTTTGGGATCCTGTATCCACATGATGCTCACCATGTGGGTGCACCCTGGTTTCCCAGTGAACATGCCCCACAAACTCCTGTAACACTGCTCAGATTTCTGGAACCTGGGTAGGGGATAGCTACTGGTAGATTGCTACCCCTTCCACTGATGTGTCAGTCCAAGCCTCACTGAGGAGATCAGTCACCAGATCCCCCAGACTCCTCCTGCCATCCACTGCAAATACTAAGCAGAAGAGCCTCTCTACCATGGTAAGGTTTTATCATGTTAACATTGTACAATTTGTGCCCCTGTTTTCTGCCTAGCAGTTCTACCATATAGTTAACATCACTGACCTTCCTTACCACTGTGAAGGGTCCCTCCTAAGCTGTCTGCAGCTTGTTGTGTCTGACAGGAATGAGAACCATAACCTACTGTCTCACAGCATACTCTCTAGCTCAAGCATTCCTGTCATACCAGACCTTTCTCTGCTGTTGGGCTTCTGATAGGTTCTCCTGGGCCAAGCCCATGAGTTCTGTGAGCCTTGTGCTGAGGTTTAGGACATATGCCACAATAGACTCCTTGTGGGATTCACACTCCCCCTCCCACTCATCATGAATCAAATTTAGAGGCCCCATCACTCTATGTCCATACAGCAACTCAAAGGTTAAACAACCTATGGATTCTTGGGGTACCTCTTTGTAAGCAAACAACAGATGGGGCAGATATTTGTCCCACTCCCACTTAAACTGGTCTACAAATGTCTGTAGCATTGTCTATGGTGTAGAGTGTAACCTTTCCACAAGACCATTAGTCCGAGGATGGTAGGGGGTGGTCTTTAGGTGCTTCACCCCAAAGCATTCCCACAGACAAGCCATCAGGTCTGACATGAAATTAATACCCCTGTCAGTTAGTATTTCTTTTGGGAAACCTACCCTGCTGAAAATCTCTAACAAAACATTTGCCAGCTTTTCTGCCTCAATGGAGGACAATGCCATTGTCTCAGGGTAGCATAATCTACTACCACTAGGATATACTACTTCCCTGTGGAACTTAGAGTACTCAGAGGCCCCACAATATCCATAGCTTCATTCTGAAATGGCTCCTCAATCACAAGCAAAGGCATCAAAGGAGCGTTGACCTTGTCTCCTGCCTTGCTTACCTTTTGGCACTGCTCACAGGCCCTGCAGTATCCTGTTACATCCCTGGAAATCCTAGGCTAATAAAAGTTCTGCATAATATGCCTCTTTGTATGTTTTATTCTCATATGGCCTGCAAAGGGAATGTCATGGGCTATGGCTAGAAGTGCCAGATGGTAGGCTCTGGGCACTACCAACTGCTGTATTCTTTCACACTCTAGCCCTCCCTCAGGGGGGTCCACTCTCTGTTCAGTAACCCTTTGTCCCAGTATACAGATTCCACTTTTCTTTGGCAATTGGGTGCCTCCCTGCCTTCCTCTTTCAAGCCTTGTAATGTAGGATCTGAGAGCTGAGCCTATCTCAACTCTCACTTTGTAACCCTTCCTAGCTCCTCTTCCACAGGAAGTCTGGTATCCTCTGACAGTGGTGCCTCACTGTCAGCCTGGGTACTACTGCTCACCTCTGCCCTTGCAATCACTTTGTTCAAGAGAACATCAATACCCACAAGCAGCTGTTGCTCACCTTCAGTCTCACTGCTGCAGGGTAGCTCCCTCCCTGAAGTATCAACCTCACCTGTCCTGGCTTCAAGTCCACAGTTGGTCTGAGTCCCCCTAGGCTACCAGACTCACATGCCTGTCTCCATCTCCAATCCTGACTGCATGTAACTGCATACACACAAGGTACTGTATTATCAAAATAATTCCCTATCAGGACATCTGCAAGGATAACTTCAAACACACTTACTTGCTTGATTCATTTTCCACCCTCTCAGTCAAGGTGAACTCTAGTCAAAGTTATTTGGAATGGGGTTTCTCCTAAAGCTCTGACTGGAGTAGTCTGCCCAAGCAAGTAAGTGCTGCTCTTTAACCATTGCAGGCTTCACAATGGCTAGGTCAGAGGCTGTGTCTCTCTTAACAGTGGCCTGTTTTCCATCTACTAAGATAGGATGTAACCTCTTGTGGTAGTTTGGCACCCTTGTTGTCTCCAGAGGACTTACTGCTGGCATTCTGTCATTCCCCTTACTGACTCTCCCATTTTTTGTTCCCCACCTTGCCTCCGTGGACATCTATATGCTACATGGCCATACTGGATACATTTAAAACATGTAACCATTGATCCTGGCCATGTACCTAAACTAGTGGCTTCCCCTGTTACTGGAGGAATCTACCGGGGCAGTTTAGGCTGCCCACCATGGGTTCTCTTAGACCGATGTGTAGCACTGGGTATCCCTTTCCTGTGCAATGATGCCTTGCTTGCTAGGTATAGGTCTCCCTTTTTCCCCAGCTCATCTGTGGTATTACATTCTATATCTGCCAACCAGATTCTCATGTCCTCAGGCAAAGTGATAAGGGCTTGTTCCCTCACCAAAAGGTCTGACAACCCTTCAAAAGTGGTGACCTGACACCCACTCACCCACCTATGAATATAAGTGCTTAACTTGGCAATATATTCGCTCACACTTTCATCTGCCTTGTGCCGATGCTCACAGAACTTTTGTCTATAAGCTTCAGGTGTTAACTTAAAACATTCTAATAAACAATTTTAACTCTATTATAATTTAAGCAACCAGTATCAGACAATTTAGAAATAGCAGTTAGAGCTTTACCATGGAATAAGGGGGTCAGGAACCGTACCCAAAGTCCTTGGTCAACATTATACTGTTTATATACCCTTTCAAACATATGAAGAAAAATATAAAAATGATCACTCTCTGTAAATTGTGGAAGAAATTTACTGACCTTTATTGCTTCTGGGGTTTGGTTACTCTCTTCCCCATTACCTCCATGACCCTGGCAAAGAGTCAGCACTTCCTTTTCATGTTGCCTTTGCCTCTCATTTTCTTGGGCTTCCAGATGTCTCAGTCTCTCTGCTGATTCTAATTCCATTTGTTTCTTTTTCTCATTTTCATCAGCCTTTAAACACAGCAGTCTTTCTGCTGATTCTATTTCCAACCATTTAGTCTCCAGTTCAAGTCTCTTTAACTCCAGATTTTTAAGTCCTGTGTGGAAAGGTTGAACTGCCCATTTTCTGAGAATTGTACATCCCCAAAGCCATTCTGGTTGTCCTCCTGGTTGCTGGTCTGTGATGCAGCTGTGGCTGAGGCTGCAATCATTTTTTTCTTTAGTCAGGTTGGCATTACCCAGTCCTTTGGCATTGCACACCTCGGCACACCTCAGCCAAATGGTTCCTTGACAGTTTGTCATACTCCTCTGCTGACATCCTTGCCTGCTCTCCCTGATTAAGCTAACAAAAAATAAATAAAACTATTGTGATATGAAACTCTGAATATCAAGTAGCGCTCACACACACACACACACACACACACACACACACACACACACACACACACACACACACACACACCTGGCACATGTTTACTAGCTATGCCTCCTTTTTCCCAGACTTTAAGGTAGTTATCATGGCCACCAGCCAACTCCTTTTCAGCTACTTTAAGGCCCTTAACAATGGGTATCCAACCTTACTGTGTAATGTTAATATTAATATTAATACAAATGGTAGTTTGACCAAGAGCATGGCTATTAGGAGTGGCCCACACAGTGTGCCCAAATAAATATGCAAGTACTCTCAAAAGTTAAATATCTCTAGACAGATCAACCACAATGAAAGGTTTAAATATATTTAATGTTGTTGTTGTTTGTCTTTCCACTTTTCCCGGTTAGGGGTCGCCATAGCGGAACTCCGGTCTGCTAATGATTGGCAGTAGGTTTTTATGGTGCCGAGTTGCCAGCTCAATGCCCAACCTTTAACAAAGGCATGCCCATTCACGCATGTATTTCGGAACGCCACTCGACCGCGGGGAAAACATGCAGACTCCACACAGAAGGCACTCCCCGCATACCAGCCGAGAATCAAACGGGAGAACCTCTTGCTGTGAGGCAACGATGCTACCACTGCACCACCGTGGTACTGAATAATAAAAGAACAAGAAAATGCTCATTATATATTTACAGTGACATCAGAGTTCAAAAGCACAGGAAATATTTAAAACAACATTGCAGGACAGTTTCAAATAAATAAAGAAATATATATGAACTAAGCTTTACTATATTCCTGACTGTATCTAAGAGAGAGTCATACTATTCCCTAGTAATTTCCTTCATCAGAGCAAGGCAGATGTGTGGTGAATGGTTCTTGTCAGGTCCAAGAGAGAATACAGAATGCACTGTCTCTCTCAGAGATTTCTTAAGTTAATATCTCAAATATTACTTCTGGGTTAGTTTGCAGAATGACATAATTCCTTGTCATCTGACTCTATCCCAGGTGAAATCCCCACTGCTGGAAGCTGGCAGTATTTCACATCTACCTGTGAAAGTACATCAACCTCAGATAGTTTGCAGATGCTGGAAGTCATAAAACAATTGCATTCCTTCATACTTTCAGAGGTAGTTATTGGGACACTCGAAAGACCATACAGAATGTTTCTCAGCACAGACATTATGTCTCTGGCCTAGTCTATAAAGTAATTTAATTTCAGCTATTTTTCTGAAGTTAACCTCCTGTATTCCAGTTACCACTGTTAAAATATATACATTCAAATAGTTACAATAGTGCATGTACATTTCTGTTCTATTCCAGTAGAACACACTGTGGTTGCATTTTAAGCACAAGCACTTTATAAAATACCTTTTTAACATATGTCTGTACATATCAGTTTGATATACACATGACATACAGTTCTAATACATTTATAACACAAGCATCTTATATAGCTCATGTTGATATTCACAAATGACATTTAATTATTTACAAAATTCTAGATAGCTGTACTAGCAGTATTTCCCTTTGTCATACAGGGCTCCCGAGATGATGCTAGCGTTATCCCTAATACATCCTTACTAGATCACTAAAAGGTCCCTGAAGCTAAGATGGCTGAAGCCACACATACATCAGTATCCTGAAAAACAGTCATATCATCATTCTTCCTCAATTGTACTTCTAGTTGATTATGTTCAGTATGGTCCATTATAGTCTTCTTGTTCATAGAGAAATGGTTCACATCTTGTTGGTCAATGAGCAGATGGCAAATCAGACAGTCTCTGCTCCTCTTCCACTGCATACAGTCCTTCCAGTGACAATCATTAACACATGCTGCTGAGCTACAGCTGCTGCTACTCCAAGCACCATCCCCTTATACACACCAGGATTCTCAGTGTAAATAACAGGCATGCACCATGGTACATTATGCCTATTGTATATATTTCAGAAATGGTCTGCCATTTTGGGTGTTGCCATTTGCATAAACCACATGCCTCATTTGCATAGAGTTCCATATTTCCATCTCATTATGCACACAAGTGGCATATTGTACACACTGTGTTTTAACCACTTGTGCAACCATGGTGTGTATTAGAATCATCCACACCCTGCTCTTTACCACTATACCATTACCAAAGCTAATTTGCAGTGCACCACATTTCCATGTCATTATACACTCAATGGCATATGGTGAACATTGTGCTTTTTAACCACTTGTGAAATCATGGTGTGTCTTAGAATCATCCACACCCTGCTCTTTACCACTATACAACTACCAATGCTAATTTGCAATGCACAGTTGATAAACAACAATTAATTCTGGCAGTTATGTTTCATGCATATTTACTACAACGTTATTCCATGAAAAATCTTTACAATAATGCACATACAAATCCTAGTTGATACTGTGAAAAAAAAACTGTTTCATTTCTAACAGTGATTTATTTAAAAGCTTAAAGATGCAAGCATCAAATGTTAATGCATTTCAGATGTGGATACAAAATCTCACAAAGAAATAAAGTGAATTTTATTAATGCAAACATGTCACAGCACAAGATAACAATGTTGTCCACTTAAACTTGTACAGTTACTTACATAGTAGTTCAACAATTTGCACATATAAGCTCTGTGGTTAACATATGTGACAATAATTTGTGAAAACATCTGAATGTATTACTTTTCTATTATCTGCATTTATTGAATGAGAAAGTTTTGCTAGGCAGAGTTCCATTTCCACTGATGTTGATTGAGAAAACTCTGAGTATTTTCAGTTACTTAGTAAGTAATGTCTTTCGGCTTTTCCAAGTTAGGGGTCACCACAGCAGAACGTTGGTCTGCTTATGATTGGCAGCAGATTTTTATGGTGCCGAGGTGCCAGCCCGATGCCCAACCTTCAACGAAGGCACACCCATTCACGCATGCACCTACATGCATGTCTTTAAACGTCACTCGCCTTAGTCAAAGTTCAGAACTAAGTGTACTGAATTTTCTTTGAGATATTGTGCATGATATAAGTATATGTGGATCATATGGACAGTAGCAAATTTAGTTTCCATCATTTATAACTCAGAGAAGTGAATTTTACATACATAGATTTTTTTTCAAGTTTTGAAACAGTAGCGATTCTTTATGTACAGAATTTACAGTATGTTCCTAATTTCTTTTGAAAGACTAATCTCACATAAAGCAGCCCATTGCAGGTTAGAAAGAAAAGAATATGACGTAAATACAAAAAAAGAGTACAGGATATAGAGAATTAGAGTAAAGAAAGGAAAAAGTATGTAAATGGAGGATAATAGAGTGAGACAGAAGGTGAAAGGATATACGGTTAAGAGTAGCTTTCAAGAGGGAAATAGAGGGAGGATATATTCTTAGTGGCATGGAAAGCTATTAGTAGACTTAATTAATTAAAAGGTATGTCTGGAATACAATTATGTTAATGAATGCCACAACATAACAGAGCTGACCTTACTAACAGGTCAGCTAGGTGTCTGCCTTAGGCACCATTTGACTGGGGAGCTTTTCTAATAAGTAAGTAAATAACTAAATAAATAAATACATAAATAAATAAACAGACAAAAATACTTATTTTTTCAAAATTTTATTCCTTTCAAAGATAATTCATTCATTGAAAAACACACCCCTCCAATTTTCACAAAACCACCTAAACCCTTACTTTTGTCTTTATTTAAGGTCATTCCCATTTACTTTAAACATCCATTTAGACAAACTAGCACTCCCCTCATTCATATTTAATTCTTAACAGCCTCCACTATATCATCTACATATGTCAAAACTACTGGAATCACCACTTCCTTTTGCATCACATATCTAGTATCTTTCATTTTATAAGCTACTTTACTCACTCTCACATTCATTGCTAATATAAACAATATCCCACTAATGGGATATCCTTGTCTTATACCACAATTCATGAATATTTCTTTGTTTATCCACCCATTCACTAACACTCTCATGCCATTATTTTGATATGCTGACATGCACACTCATAATTCTATTACCTATGCCCTACTTTTCCCTAACTTCCCACAAATCATCATGTCCTACTGTGTCAAATGCCTTACTAATATCACCTACCATAACTTTCACATCTTCCCATTTACTTAGAATATCCACATTTTCTTGAATCACTACTAATAATTCCTGGCATGTCTTTACTTTTTTACCATATATACTTTCTTCCATAAGGTTTTTCATTTTTCCTTCTATTCTATTCTGTATTATTCACATAAAAGTTTATAATCTGTATTATTTTATATGATAGATCTCTAATTTTTATTAAGTTCTTTTCATCTTTCTTACATATAAAGTTTAATATCCCACTACATAACTTTTCACAAACAAACCCTTCTTTCAACCATTTATTCAAAATGTTAAACCATTCATTCAAAACACTCTCTTTGCCAATGCCTTAATTTCTTATACATTTCATAGCCTATACCATCTGGACCTGATACTGAATTAATATTTATTTTCCTAAGTACTTCATCCAATTCACTAAGAGAAATATCTTTTTCAAATTCTTCCTTAACTCTTTCTTAAAATATTTTTACTTTTCATTCTCCCTCTTATTTTCTTTCTTTTCACTTGTATATTTTTACATGTTGTACTATAATAGTCATAATTTGCTCTTGTGTTATTTTTGAGTCTATATTACATTGTTGAACTCACAGGAGTTTGAATGTTGTAATATCGAACCATGACATTCGAAACCCAAGAATTACGAAAACACAGAACAGTGATTTTTTTCCCAGGGAAGAAAATTGCTGTTCTGGTACAAAAAAAAAAAAAAACACTTACACTTCAAACTTAAACTAATGTGGGGGGCTTTGCCCCCCACACCCTCCCCCCTACTTAAATATACCAACTCTGAGATTGCACCACAGTGGAGGAAATAGCAAAGCCCACCGATTTTTTTTCCCCTGGGAAAAAATCAGTGTGCTGTGGCTTTGCTATTTTCGTATTTCGAACATTTGGGTTTGATATTACAACGGTCAAACTCCTGTGAGTTCAACGTTGTAATATAGACCCATTATTTTTACCTCTCCTTTTACATTTTTTTCATTTCCTTCACTATGCTATCATCTTCCTTTATTATGTTACCCAAATATGCAGGCACCTCCTCCCTTCTTTTTTGTAAATAGTATCTCTTAAACAAAAATGTCTTATTTTTTTCTCAATTTCTTTCATATATTTTTCCATATCATAATACTCTTGTATTCATCTCTAAATTATCCAATACCTTTCTAAATATCTTTCCATACTTCACTGTCTCTTTTCTTACATCATACTGACATTGAAAAAAAACATCTTTTATGCTTCTTTTTAAATTCAATCCGCCATTCAGACCAATTTTTTATAAATAAAAAATCCTTCATGATACATCTATTTGCAATGTGAGAGTGTTTGTTTTGTTTAAAAAATAGCTCTGTGTTTTTTTCTGTAAAATATAAAATACGTTTTAAATAAAATCCAAATGTTTATGCTAATTGGGGAGAGGCAGCCAATTAATGGGATATTGGTATGACTAGCAGAGGTCTGATTCATTACCCTGCATAGGGTCAACTTTGTCCATGATATGACTCCGTTGACTATGTAGGTGTATGCTGTAACAATACATTATTAGCCATTCAAGCAGATCAGACCTGTACTGAGTGATGCCTAATGTCATAGTTATTCTTGATGACAGAGAAGACATAGGATGGTCCAAAATGAGATGTAGGTGTAATGCAAGCATGCTCCCCCTACAAAAAAAGAGGTAGTATGTAGTAGTATTTCTGATTTTTGTCAAAACTTGTGGGCTGTTGGAACAAATGCTGCTGCAGCAATTATATTACTTTTAATTGTTTTGCTTTAGTCATTGAATAAAGAGTTAATTAATTCATAAACAGACCTGGTTTGTATAATATAGACTACATATTTTACTTTTAGTAATATATTTTTGCACTTCCTTTACAGGCTGCAGCAACTGCAACAAGGTATGACATTTGCTAAGTCATATACTCAGCATATTTGGAGATCAGAACCATGTGATTTTCAACATCCATTATGTAGTCATTGGTGTGTATTACTGTGATAAAGTTTTCACTAAAAGATCAGATTGTAAAGGATTTCAGCATTTAGTCAATGTCTACTTTTTCAGTTAGTGCGGGGGACTAAAGCTACAACTTCTTAATGTGCTACTTCTTGTGGTATGGGTGCAGGGTTTGAATCTTTCCATCTTTATTTACCTGCTGTGAGACATCCAGAATGTAATTTAAACAGAGTGCTTTGGAGCAAATAAAAATTTGGACTGGGATCCTTAATAATCTCCAGAACTGCATGTTTAGTAACTATGAACATGTTGTTTATCGTTTGCCATCCATTCCCTATTGCATAGCTGATCTAGTTCCAGAAATGATTTTAGTGTAAAGGGCAGCGGGCACTTCATTTGTAGATGGAGCTCTGAAATGCAAAGTTGTTTGCCAGCAGCAACCTTTGCGTTAGTAACAATTTTCTTTAATGTGGAGTTATTCAGATGACTTTTACTTCTGCAAAGATTGTACATATTGACTGATATTGGTAGATTATAAAGATAACAGCAGTGGGCTTTTATGGTTCTGAAATAGGTAGTTTTGTCATTGTTGGTTCATGCATTTTGCTTTTCTGCTTACTGGAAATAAAAAATAAAAACGACATGTTTAAAACACGCTCTAACAGATGTTGCTGTATTAAAGAAGGAATATAATTTAATACAGTCAGGAAGGTGAATAAAAACCTGCATTTATGCATAGTTCTAAACATGTATGCAGGGGACCCATGGTTTAAAACAGCTTTGGGCCCAAGGTACATTTCCTTCACTGCCCAGATGCATATTCAATGAATGTGAGTTTCAATGCATTTTCAGTGAATGTGAGGTTTCAAGGGCAGAAACTTTTACTGTTGCTCATGTTAAGTTTGTTTGCGATGTGAGACTGTCTTGTTTAGCAAAATGCCATCAGTGTTTGTACTATAAATTTTGAAATAAAAGTTTTAAATTAAATCCAAATATTTGTAATCATTGTAAAAGTAAAGAAGAAATAGTATGCACACTAACAGGTTTGAAAAGTGATTATGGTAATTGGAGAGAGTTAGCCAAGTAATGGGACACTGGAATGGCTGTGGGGAGTAATAGTGGAGGTGGGCTGGTCCACTACCCGGCCTAGGACCTCATTTGACTATGGTCTAGCTCTGGTCATGTCAGTTTGGTAATTTCAATGATGCAGGTATTGTTTTATGGAGATTATTTGCTCAGTATACACATGTGCCTGATATTAATTAAAGAGTGTGCATACAGATATGTATGTAACTGTCAAGCATACAAACAGGATGCTACATGGACTGGTCACAGACTGAGGGTTTAAGGATTTTGCAGGGCCACACAAGAACAAGGCTGATAATTCCACTATTTCCACACCTACAGAGCAATGCCTAAAATACAGGGGAAGTAGAAGTACACTGTGGAGTCTGTTGAGAAATTCATGTGTAAGCCAACATTCTCCAGTATGGAGAATGTGGAACTACTTCAGGCCCTCCATCTCCACAGATAATGGCTCTTTCACCTGCATGCATCTGACAAGGCCTACTGGAACCACATCTGGTTAGATGTAGTGGCAGATGTCAATATGGTGGCTACAACAGCAGTTATGAGATGATGCATCACAGGAACACTGATATCACACAAGCTGTTAAACAAAGAGCTCAGCT
This sequence comes from Protopterus annectens, assembly GCF_019279795.1. Taxonomy (NCBI): domain Eukaryota; kingdom Metazoa; phylum Chordata; order Ceratodontiformes; family Protopteridae; genus Protopterus; species Protopterus annectens. Next base: position 1,775,543,696 of record NC_056735.1, on the reverse strand, counting down.
CCTGGCACACAAGAAGGTAAGTCAATTGATGAGGGGAGTTCATCAAGTGAACTACCTCTCGTGTAGGTGGATGAGTTCCTAGCCTCTCCCTGTGGTAGTGGCACCTCCACACAATCCCATAGTGTGTTACTGGATGTGAGGACAGAGCTGGATCAACCACTGAGAAAATCTACTAAAGACACTTCAGCTATGTTGATCTATTCTGTGTAGAAAGACCTCTATATCATCAACATCCCTTAGTCACTTTGAAATGTATTACAGCTATGTGATTTAGGGTATACAGGATCAACAGAGACCCCCCTTCCATAGCCATCTGTGCAAGGTTAGCAATTCAATTATTTATTGTTATGTTAATATTTACAAATCTCAGTTGTATTTTTTTCTGATTCTAGGACATATTTACACAGGATATTGTGTTTTGTATAGACCCAGACTCAAACCCACTTCTGATAAGGAGCCTATTCTAATCTTAATTAGCCCCAGCAGTATGGTGACATCTGCCATCTGAAACTGGGCAAGAAGGCACACTATGCAGTTTCAAAAATATACTGAATTTGAGATTGTTTGAATAAGCATCATGCTCCTGTTACTCAGAAAAAGGAGTGATATAAGCATATATCACATCAAGCAACTAAGCCAATGGGTAGAAGCTATCATCAAAAATAAAGTCTCTCCTAAAGTTTCATAATCCTAATGACAACTGTGCCCTGCTTTTTGTATATTGTTACTTGGGTTTCTTATGAATGGTGCACAGCATGGCCAGCTAATGGATGGGTAAGCACAGCTTGGTGTTGGTTTTGCATACATCACTTTTGCTACAGTGAATTTGTTTTACTCTTGTACATTATGTTCTGAAGATATGTGCAAGGTGCTGCCACTTTGCTAATGCCATGTCAACAAGATGACCCTGAGGGAAGTCACCCCTTACAAAACATTGGTACAAGTCAACAGGTGTTTCATATGTGGGAGTCATGATAACTGCCAGGGTGGCCATCACATACAATGTTAATGATACACTGTGTATTACAGACCACCTGGCAGTTAATGGAGTGATACCCTTTGAGATTCATGTACCTCCTTCCCAGTTCACCATATCTGATCTTTGTTTCAATCTGGGTACAGTTTATTGCCCCCAGTACCACAGTTACATAGGCTACATCACAGAACTTCCACCTGGTGTTGGTTTTCTCCTATGGGGTGCATGGGAACCTTTAAATGCTTTCTCACATGGTGAAGCTTGACTATAAAAAACTGCTGAAATATTCTCAAGGCAAATAGCTGAGATACTGCCACTGCGTCCGCAGTTGGTTTCTGAAAGGTACCTGTAGCTAATATGCATAAAGCCACACATACCTTAGAATTCAGTGGGGTGGATACTCAACATTTTCCACAGGGCTGCAGATGAGGCTGACACATGTCTACAGTTTCTTGGATGGCGTCCCTATCTACATGGAGCTGGTCCATAATGTCAGTGCTATGAACTCCATGAAATGTTAAGCACAGTTGGATCACCCAGGACCTTTGGGGATGGTATTACACATCACTGAGCATAGCAGAAGCAATGATAGCCTCTTTCAGCTATAGGTGTACTAATGTGGCAACAACCCTAACATTCGTTAATGATTTCATTACCCTGAACATGAACATTCAGCCGAGTTCATATATGCAGTGGGAGAAGACCCACTGAGTGGCATTTATACATTTATGAATAATTCTGTCATCTTGTTCTGCCTTATTAGCATAGAGTGTGAGAGATTCATTTTAATAATGTTGCTCATTACTGTGTCATTATATGGTTATTACAATATAACATGCCTGATCATGCTTTTTGGCCTGCCTGACTTGTGTATCCTGTGTTTCTGAACTGTATACACCATGTGCATAGCCACTCATTGCACACTTAGCATGATGCAGTAAATTTTCTGAATCTGGCCAATGATTTTATTTTCATTGAATAAATGTTTCAGTCTTGCTACAAGGCCCCTTTTTAGACACTATGCCAAAGATTCATAAATGCACAATGCACTGCAAAGTCCTATTGGTAGCAGGATTACTCAGTGCATTAATGCCAGAGGGGTTCAGAGACTGCTATAGCATCACATCAGAAAGAAGGTTCCAATCTGTAGCACAAAACCAAGACTGCATACAAATGCACCAGTCAAGGGGAGCAGTTAATGCTAGCCATGTGTGCTTCCCTAGAACTTTTCACTGGTTTTGTAGTAGTGTGGTAGAACAATTAAAAGAATAATTCTGCTACTCTATTTGAGGACTAAAGTGAAAACAGAGTCTGCCGTCTTTTATGGTGAACTCCCATTAATTAATTTGGCAGAAGCAGGGTTGTTAAGTACTACGAAGTCATGTGTGTGTGTGTGTGTGTGTGTGTGTGTGTGTGTGTGTGTGTGTGTGTGTGTGTGTATGCATGTGTGTCAGCATATGTTTGTGCATATTTGTAGATGCTTGTGCATCTGTGTTTTGTGGGTTACTAACTGCATGCTATTTGAGTCAGTAGCATTATAATAAGCCACTAATGTGATTTTACCCCATGTTTTTCTCCCCACAACTGACAACTTGCCCCCCCATGCCCCCTCCTTATTCATTGGTCAAGTAAACCTCCTGTACACCCCCAGAGGAGGTTGCAGGACCTGATGCAGCATAATACTGCTGCCAGGGAATGTTTTGCTTTAAATTTCCACCTTGTGCATGTCTGCAACAACCCTGGGAGGGGCCATATAATAAGTATCAGCATTGTCAGGCCACTCCCACCTTTCCTCAAGAGGCTTATGTTATCAGGATGCCCAAACCTCCCCCAGGCAATACCAGTATTGTTGTCTCTCTGATCTCCACCAGCAAGATCAGCATGCCAGTCTGCTCTATAGGTAGGTACTTTTTACCTTCTCCATTAGGTTGAGCATGCCCATCCTTCCAACTTGTAATGCCAGGCACCCAAGCTGAGAATCAAACTCAAGTCACATGGGCCATAGTCAGGACTTTATCACTCTATGCCATCAATACAGGCTCGAGCCTCTAATGCAATGTTGCTCCACATAGCTTTATAATGGCTCTGAATCACATTTTTCATGGTTGCAATATTGAGCACTGTGTAATTTCCTAAATAGTGTTGGTGGCAATATTTTTTATGAATCCCAAACTAAACCTTTACTGGTACAACTATTATTTTGTAATATTTATACATGATATCATATTTATTGACATTGAATTACTGTGAAAGTCTGAAAAGAATGGATGGATGTTGGGGATCTTCCAATCCCATTTTCAGAAGAGGCCCAGGGATAAAAGATGCAAATATTACAAAAACATTTTGAGAACCTTTTTTTAATGTATCCTTTGTTCACCTGGTTAATCCCACTAGGGCTAGTAGCCTTTTTGTCAGAGGAGACTTGAGGTGGTATTTATACTGCTAGGGAAAATTTGGCCTGAGCATAATCAGACTTCTCCTACTCATTGTTGCTGCAAGCATTTTGCATGAGCACTTCCTGTTTCTATTCCAGTCACGGAGGCAGCCCAGAGAAGCAGGAAAACAGATGGAAAGAGAAGGAGATAATGGATAGCTGAGAGAAAGGGATGAGAAAGCCAATATCGAGATGACAGAATATGTGCAGAGTTCTAGGGAGAACTTTCAAACAAATCTGTTTGATGGTAATGAGTTGGCAAATGATGGCTGTATAATTACAACTGTCCAGTCAGAAGGATTGCAGGATGATTTACTTAAAGAAATGTGTACAGAGTGAGCCAGGAAATGAAGGAGACATTTCCTTGGGGGATATTATGGAGAAAATATAAAAGGAGGATACAGAGACAATCTTGAAGAATAGTGGTGAGATGGAAAAGAAAGCATATGCAGAGAAAGTAAAATAAGGCAAAAGGGGAGTAACAGAAAAAGAAAAAAGCAGAAGAAAATGAAAAATGGAAATACATGGCAACGATTCAAAGTAAATATGACAAAGAAATGGACAGTTATGAAGTGTGGGACAATGTAATAACTCATTTGGGTGTAAAAGCGCAAAGAAAAGAGTATTTATTCTTATGAAGAAAGAGACATTTTGTGTCATATTTCAGACTGTTTTTTCAATGGAAAATTTTCTTGGAGAAAATTAAAAAAGAAAGACTGTAACCTATTGAATATTTATGTGATGAAAATGTTTAACAGGAAAACAAAAAGAAAATTACTGAACAACTTTGAGCAGAGATGGAAAGAAAAACTTTGAAAGGACACTTGAAAACTATATATAAAGAAGTACTGGACACTACAAAAGCTTATGATAAAATGTGTTTATGGACTGGTGGATGGGATGGTAATATTGTGTTAAAAACAGAAAGAGAAAAAATTATGATAAATGTGAAGGGGAATAGTTGTGTTGTAAAATACTAGAGACAACCCAAAACATGTTTTTTTGTGTAAAAGACATTTGATAAGTTACTGTGATAAAATAAAAATGTTAGATTTCTGGGAAAATGGGATATGATGCAAATATATGAATTCAAATGTTATACATGCAACAAAATTGGACATTTATGGATGAATTATAAAAATGAAGATAAGAGTAAGAGTAAGGAAAAGAAAAATAATGAGAAGAAAGTGAACAAAGACAATACATTTTGATGTAGTAGAAATAGAGGTAAAATTAAATGAGAAAAAAAATAATAAAGAGGACATGGGATAGGGCTCTAAAATATGTGATGAAGAAGACATAAATTGGGATATAGATATAGTAAAAGAAATAAATAATTATATTTGTAAAGGAGTAAAAGATATTAAAAAAAACATTTAAAGGGAAGAGTACAAAAGAAAAAAAAAAACAAAGGAACTGGATGAAAATGATATATACAGCTAATGGCTGGAAGTTGGTATAATAATCAAAAGGTAGAGTGTTATATTCTCACTTTTGGGAAGGAAACTGACTAGGCTTCAAATGGCCCATTAAGGCAGCAATCCTATTAATTAACTAAGAACTTATGAAACCATGAATCTGAATTGTGATTTAAAAAACAAGCATTAAAAGAAAGGAAATAATATAAGAAAAATATTAGAAGTTATAAGACATGGTAAGTTAAAATTTGGGACAAAAATGTATGTACTTACAAAATGGGTATGTATAGAACTGAAATAGATTATTTTATAGTATCAGAAAGCTTAGTTATAGGAGATGGATAGGTAGTTGAAACAGGATTTTCTGATCATCTTGAAATATGGTTAGACATAAAGAAAAAACAAGAATATATAAAAACAGGCAAATTAATAAAAAGACAAATAAGAAAACATTGAATGAAGAAGGAAAGAGATCAGTAATACAGTTATGGAAAGATCATATTACTATGAGAACATTTTATAAAAAAATGGTCTGAATGGTGGATGATATTTAAAATATAAATAATGTCATTTTACACTGATGATGTGAGAAAAATATAGAAAGAAAAATATAAAAGAACATACAATGCTGCAGTGGAATATTTAGAACATAATGACAGAAAGTAATTCGACAAAGAAAAATAATTATATGAAAAAAATCAAGAAAAAATACAAAAGCTGTTATATCAGCAACAATATTTTTACAAGGAAAAAGAGAAGTATTGAGTTACTTAAGCAGATTAATAGAGGAAGATGTTAGTGTAATGAAAGAAATAAAAATGTAAAAAGAAAAATAGAGAGAACTCAGCAAAATATTATGAATAGTGTAGTACAATATGTACAATAAATATTTAAAGAAAATGTAGATACCTAAAAAATTCTGTAAAGTAAAAAAAAGTTAGAAAAAGATGGTAAGGAGTTTGAAAAAGAGATTTCTTTATATGAGCTAGATAAAGTATTAGGACAAGTAAATATAGATTTGGCTGCCTGCCAGATGAAATAGGGTATGAAATGTATAAAAAATAAGGAATTGGAAAAAAATTATACATTATTTAAAGATTTTGAATGAATGGTTAAATGAAGGTTTTATGTACAAAGAATTCTGCACTGGAATACATAAATGTATATGCTGGAAGGAAGATAGGAAATAAAAACTGGAGACCGATAGTATTGAATAATAATGATCATAACATCTTAATGAAAATAATGCAAAATAGAGTTGAAAGTAAAATGGAAAGTATTATGAAGATAAGAGTAAGAGTAAGGAAAAGAAAAATAATGAGAAGAAAGTGAACAAAGACAATACATTTTGATGTAGTAGAAATAGAGGAAAAATTAAATGAGAAAAAAAATAATAAAGAGGACACAGGATAGGGCTCTATATATATAGGTCCACTTCTAAATCTTGAAAGTTCATAATCTCAAAATTGAAAATATTGAGTCCAAAATCTTGAAAGTTCAAAATACTTAAATTCATAATATCGAAAAAAAACTATAGGATACCAACACTTACTATACTCCACCAGAAATACATTGAGAAACAAATAAAAGGCAAAGCATATTAGTTTACTCCAACTATTAGTAGGGGGCAAGCCCCCCTGCACCCCCCCCCATGTGGGGGGCTGTGCCACCACACCCCTGCTACTTAAATATATCAACTCTGAGATCACACTTTACTACACTAAGATGAGTTATGTTATAGTATAGCAAATT
>NC_056735.1:1775477116-1775534616 GCF_019279795.1 Protopterus annectens | reverse complement strand
TACACAGACTACAGAGCTCAGTACTTTACGCAAGTTCCTTGGCACAAGTCTGACTTTCATAAGTTTGCAGGATAATTTGTAGTGGATGACACCAGTGCTGGAGGTAGGAGAGATGTTGTGAAGCCTGCATTGGTTCATAGCTTCGTAGGTTCATAGGAGTTTACTAGGCTAATGGCCCTAGGGTCTTTACAAGCCTAGCTGTGTAAAAACCCAAGTACCCTTATTGTTCATTGTTAGATGTTCATTGTTAGCAGAGCAATTTTGTAATCAGCACCAACTGCCCCTGTCCATGAGAGACATAGGTGCCATCCCCATGGTGAATTTATGATCACACGTCCAGTTGCCAAGGTTGCACTTGAATAGGGTCATTGAGGAGCACCTCTTCACATACAGTGGGACCCTATTCCAGATGAGCAGCAATCACTCGGAGATATATCTCTCTGTCCAGCATGTTCTGTTCATGTCACACAGCAGGTTGAGATCTCTGGAGCAAGTTATTCTTGTCCCATTTGATTTGTGGATGTCCAGCATTTCCAGTAAGACACAGTCTGAGACTGCTCTGTAGGACAACTAAAGATTGCCTCTCAGCAGCTTGTATAATACTGAGTGCAGTGACAGGGTTCAGTGTTTTTATGTATGTCATGTTTTGGAGGGCCTGAATTCTCCAAGTCAGAATCCTCTGTGGTTTCTCCAGTTGCTGCAGGTGTCTGGTGAGGTACATGCAGAATGGAGCATTGTACTCAATTATTATTCTGATAAGGGTCAAGTACAGCAAAGCTATGACCTCTCTGGTCTTGGATGCAATGCCCTTATTTATAAAGTGCACAATGTAGAATGAGTGTCTTATCACTATGGACACATTGTGATTGAAGTTTAGATTGCTATCAACCTATGTTCCCAAGTCTCACACCACTGAGTTTGAGCTTATAGGGGTGCTATGTATATCATAATTAGCAGGGATACTTCTTTGCCAAAGGGGACAATAAGGTGATTTTTTTGCATTAAGTTTCAGTCCATGAGTTTGGCACCATTCATTTGTCTGTGTAAGCCCTGTCTGTAATATGTTAACATCATTGGGGGGACTTTATATGATTATGCCAAGTTGATAGTCATCTGCAAACTTGGTAAGCCTTAGGCTATCTACCTTGGCCTAGATTTCAGAGAAATAGTTCACAAACAGTAGACGGCCCAGCACAGATCCTTGTGGTGCTACACTGGTAACTAGTCTACTGGTGGAGGTGGACTTCACAACTTTGACAGAGTGCATTCTGTCTGTGGATCAGTTGGCTACCCATCTAGTAATGTATGGGTTAATACCCAGATAGGAGATTTCTCTAAGATACCTGAATAGAGGATTGTGTCAAAGTCCTTGGCTAAATAAACACATGCCGTGTGTTCTGTTTTCTCTTATCTAGGGCTTTGGCGGTATTATCAAAGTACACTATGTTTCATAAGCAAGATCTACCCTTGCCAAAACCAAACTGAGTTGGGTCAAGAGAGCTAAAGGTCACCTATGTCCCTGTGGCTAGGGTCCATGATGATTCTTTCCATAGCTGTGCAGATAAGGCTGATTAGGCTTACGGGCCAATAGTTCCCAGTGTAAGTTGATGGATGTGTAGGCAAATTCAACTTTGAAGATAGTTCAAGTTCTGCACATTACCAGATTGACATGCATTGTATATCATACATTTGATATTAATGTATATAGTGTAACTGATATATGTGTTAAAAAGTACTGAGACACCAGGTTTGCAGTGCATGGGGGAAGGCAACACATGGCTACATAGTAAATACATGACATACTGTTAGATAGGGCCTTCAGTTTGTTATGGTTCTACATATAGTTTCATGACATAAATAGCAAACGGACAGTAAACAGCACTAATACATGCTAATATTGACTTTGCATAGTGCAGCGGTCAGCAGCAGGTTTGTACAACAGTTGGCAAAGTGTTTGCACATGCGATATACACATTTCCATTACTTTCTCTGTTTGCTCATAGTTAAGCAGTGTGCAAACATGAGATGCATTGCTAAAAGTCTGACAGAATTGAGCCTATTAAATACACCTGCAATTTAGCTGAATCTGTGGTAGCAGGAGTAAATGAATTAACACAGTTATTTTTGAGCACAGATGATACTGAGTTCAAATCAAGGTGTATCTAGTATTTTTAAAACAACAGTGATAATGTAATGACATTAACTCTTTATAGTACATGCTTTGCTGTGTGTTGATGCAGTGCAGCAGGGTTAAGTGGCATTGTGCAAAGGTAACCACAGCACTGTAAAGTCACTCACCATCACTTGGCATTGGTGAGCAATGCCAAACTCCGCACAAAGATAGAGGTCAAAAATTGAGGGGATCCATTGCTTATTCTGGTACTTATGTGTGTTGTGTGTGATTCTATTTTCTGACCAGATTATAATTGCTAAAATGGGGTAGATAGGAAAGTGGTGAAATGGAGAGCAAGCAGGCGGAAGAACAAAGAGAAAGCAATACAGGAATGTGCAGGAGGGAGATAGGAAAGAATCATAGCTATCCGTTTCTTCAACAGTAAAAACTGATAATATGTGCAGAATATTAGCTGAATTTGGACTGTCACCTCCACAGAATGGATGACAACAACATAATCATGTTGTATAGCCAATTGGACTGAATCAAGTTTGTCAAGATGAGATGTGTGCGAAATGGAGAGCTATTGTATGGGGCTTTTTTTCTGTTGAACAGGTGCCCATTTATTTTTAAATCCAGTAAGAGTAATGTTGGGTAAGGGACATATGTATTTCTGGGTCAGATAAGCTGGGTAGGTGAGGAAGCAAATGCAAACAAGACAAACAGGAGAAGACATAGGGATGCTGAGGGACACAAAAGGTTGAGGGACACAGTGAGTGAGGTGAAGGAGGCGACAACAAATGGTCATGTCTATCAAACATGGAGACAGTGAGAATAGAGTCCTCACCTACTGGATTGTAATCACTGTCCCCTTACTCTGCTGGTTGCTAGAGTGCTTGTCAACTTCTCCTCCTATGTACCATGAGGGAGAGCAGTATCTCCATATATATAGTAGGCATACACTGATGGTACTGTGCATGACCCTATGCACCAACCCTGGCATCTCCTGACAGATGATGATATCCCCACATCTGCCACTGGTCTGGAGAGTACCACTGCACCAGCTTGTAGGGCAGTACTATCTGAGAGCACAGGTAGTGCAGGAGCAGCAGAAGCAGTGCCAGATATGCTGGGATCAGTGCCAGAGCCAGTTTAGTGGGGGACAGGCTGATGCACTGAGACTGGCCTACCTTGCTGTGCTGTGTATTATTTAGTGATTTGGTACACCTGGATGGTATGGAGACATTTTGACAACACATAATAGGAAATAAAAAAGAGGGATAAGGGTTGAGGTGAGAGAAAAAAGAGATAACATTAATACAATCATATGTGACATATAATGCATTAACCCAGTTATACAACTATTTTATCTGAATTATTACATTTAAGTATATGTCCTAACAAATGCATACTGTAAGTACAGATTGCTGAAAGTAATCCTTGAAATGTGCATATATTGCTCATATGCATGCTCCAGATATATGAATTACAGTTAAAAACAGGGTGTTTCTGCCATTTGTATAGAGTTTAAATTAATGTAAATATTATTAAAGAAATGTAGTACAGAACATCTGACTACAGTCTTATATTTGACTCCTAAAGTTGGTTTGTGCTACAGACTAATGCATGCATGTTTGCTTTTACAGTTAGGATATGAATGCTCAATTTGCCACAGCTGTATAAAAAATAAATAAATAAAAGCTGTCTTAACTTTTAAAGCTACAATGGTAGTTCTCTTCTGTTGCAGATATACTGCTTGCTTCCCTCAGTCTCTCCATTTGAGCAGCATGATCATGTTGATTGAACTCTACATCGGCATTAGGTGGGGAAAGAACATAACATTATGTATATCAGTCTCACCTATATTTAACTTTATAAGTATTAGAAATACTCTCTTATTGTCATACTTACACAGCTGTGGAATGTCTATAGTCACAAATTCAGTCAACCAAAGGTTGAGGGTATCCCTTTTGTGCCTGTGTAGGTCATTAAAATGATGCCTACATTGTTCTCCAGTGAATGGGGTGCCAGTATTACTGGATACAGCCTGAGTCAAACTACTCCATGCCTCAGACTTGTACTGGGAGCCAGAATAGTTCCCTGAAGATGCCTTTGGCTGTTGTGCTTTAACAATAAATATCCTGGACCCCTGGACATCCCACCTCAGTGCAGTAGACTGAGCAGCTTCCCCACTAACTCCAGCCATGTCTATCACCCGAGCTAGAGCATACAGAAATGATGCTTTCCTGGCAATTCCAGTTACCATGTTTACTGGTAATGCACAAACCCTAGCAATGATGTGAACTACATTTCTGTGATGTTAAGCAGAGTGCCGCAGTGACAAGCAGGGATGACATAAATATTTGAAATAGGAAGGTTATTCTGGCACTTGGCCTTAGTTTGAGGGGTGTCTGGTGATGTAGCTTAGAAATATGTATTGAGAAATGGAAGGCAACTGTTAGGTGAGTGGAGTTTGCAGACATGCACTGGGGCATAGATGTCATAATGTGATACATTTGTTTTTGGTTTTATACAATGATAAAACTTGATTTTTTAAAGTGTGGGATTCAAACCTAGGCATGAGGGACAAAACATTTTCTTCCACAGCATTAATTTTCCATCTTTGCCACAGAAGAATTGTTGTTCAGACATAGTCAGGGATCATTCATAAATACAGCTGACAGTTTGAAGTGTTACACATGTATGTGTGTGACCTGACAAGTTTCTTGTATATAGATGAAGTTATGTATGTGTCTTATTTAATTGCAAAGGCCATACAAGTCCAGCTAGCAGAATTATACTTAGAGAAATATAGTAGACAGTATACCCTCAATCATACATCTGAAAACACATGGTGTCTTACCCTCATACATATAATGCATATCAGCTCCACTATCTAAAGTATTATAAGTGACAGTGAATATAATGGCAAATGGAACAACAGTAAAATGCCTGGAACGTCCTTTATTAGAACCCAAGACCATGTGCATGGCAGTCTTACACTTAACACCTGTTGCCACAAGAATGTTGAAATAATATTTGTCTATTTTACAGTTCATTGCTATAAACTGCACTGTCACAGCAGTAAAAATAGGTTGCACACCCTGTACTAGAACACAGGATCATCTGTACTCCAGCCCTACACTTACACCTGCTGGCACAGGAGCAGTTACCTGACAGCTCCATAATTTCCTACTCATTCTTAAGTTCTCTGTGCTAACCGCCACATAATACCACTTAGTGTGTTTGTGCAATGCCCAACAGAATTAACTGAATGCATCTGTTTTGAATTGTTGGCTGCCTGCACACTGTCTTCAGGTGTTTAATGACTGCAGCTGTGGAGAACCTTGCTAACCATTGCACAATGCCGCTAATAGGCCTTGCATGATGGAAAGCAAAAATTGCAACAAAGTGTTCTTTTTGACCTTTGCACTTTTCCAGATGCCCTGTCCACAAGTGTTCTGCAGGTGTTCTGTCTGCCTCCTGTGTGGGCCACTAGTCTAGTTTGTGCACTGCTAAACATCTCACAAATGAAATAAGCACAGCCAAACCTGACACTGATTTTTACCATTTCAGTTGTTTGCTCTAATCCATGCACCATGCAAACAATGGCTGAAAAAAATAAAGGAAAAAGTAGTTGAAATAATGAAAACCAGTCTATGATATAAACACTACAAAATGTTTGTTAGTACACATGAAATATTTTTGCATGGGTCTGGAGTTGAACTCTTACTCCAATTAACCTTCAGAACACAGTAAGTGTGCTTTACCACTCTTTGCCACACAAAAAGCTTTGCAGCAGGGAACTGAAATCATTCTGCATACGACCAACTGCAACATCATCCACAGTTCTAATAAACCACATAATAATTATTTGTACATGTACAAATTTTGGGTATAGTGCACTGAGTGATCACACAACCATTTATGACTATTGTTTGCAAAAATGCAGCTCTAGCTTACATCTCTGTGTTTGTTGCTCATCCTTGATCTGACCAGTAATCTAAGACATGCAGTCTTAAAGGCATACTGTACCCTTGTCCTTAAAATGTGTGAGGGTATTAAATGGCAATACTATACAGATATTAACAAATGAAGGGGAAGTTGAATGTCAGTGAACAGAACCTGTGAATTGTATGCTGCTTATTTACATTTCCAACCTTGATGAAAATACTTATATACACTTTGGAAGTCTAACCTTACACATCCACTTGAGGTAGAGCAGTCTGTATTGCTGTTGTGTTTTCCCTTTCCCTACCAGTAATCATTCACAGTTGAAATCCATTAACAACAAACACTGAGGGAGTGCCTGCACTATGTTTGCATCTGATACACAGAGCCAAAAATTTGGAATTCAGCTATTCTAATGAGTTCACACCTCATTTGCATATTCACTGTGCTAACAGCAATGAATCTACAGCATAAAAAAGCAATCATGTAGCTAAGCAACCTGAAGGTGAGGAGACTTGTTTATGCGGAGAACACAAAAGAAGCTATTACTTTGGAATGTATCTGCACAGAAGACTACTGACCTTGAGGAGGTATGCTTGCATTTTTCAGCTATATACTGCACATGTTGAAATGTCATTTAAGAAAAATCTGTTTTGTATTTATATAAATATATTAATTAGCAAATGGTAATGTTATCTGTATGTATTACTTAGAAGGGTACTGATCTCATGGGCATGTTTGTCTGGGCATTTCACAGGTATACATGATTGGCAGTAGCTTAAAATGGAATGTTCTGTACTAAATCTGTACACACATTTCACGGACAGTTCATTTGACAGCACTTTTAGGATTTCACTAATGGCTTGTTAGCAAAATGTGTAATTTGCCTGTTCTTTTGGGAGTGGGAGCACAAAGCTGCATTTCTGTTTTTTCACAAACAAGGATATGTTGCTATTGTTAATCTCTCTTGTTTTGTATCCAGCCTTGCTTTGTGTGTGAATGCAATATGTTACAACCACAAAATTCTTGTTGTTCATATTTCAGACATCTAGACTGTTTAATGCTTCTCCAGTGGGTAATACTGAATTGCTACCTTTTCTATTTTGTCTGGGAACAGAACAGGTATTTTTTTTAGTTATGTGATACTTATGTGTATTATCCTTCTATATTGTTGTAGGACACGTAGGACTATGACACCCAGGTATCTCAATTCCTGGAAACCACCCTTCAGAGACCCTGAGAATAAGGTCATTGTGGAAGCTCTTAGGTGGCATGGTGCCTTTCTGCTTGAGAGGGGACATGGAAATTTGTCAGGCAGAATGCAAATTTGTCAGCGGATAGCTGCAGATGTGACTGCAGTAGACAGCCACAGCAGGACATTATCAGGCGCACTATAGGACTATTGACATGATCTCATATGCATGGAGAACAGCAGCTGCAGTGGGCTGTGATCAGATGGGTACTAGAGGGCTGCTACAGATCCACCACTAACAGCAAATGAAGAGTTTATGTCCACTGTCAAGGATCCAGATAGCTCACAGGAAAGTGTAGAACAGCATGTCCTTGACATTGGTGCTTCTGTTTCAGGGACTGCAAGTACGTCCCAGGAGGAACTTCCAGGTAGGCTTATGTATCTCCATTGTTAAATACTCTTGTATAGTAAAATATTTGCATCACTATGTTAGGTCTGCTTAACAAGAAATTGGTTGGGAGGATTGTAGATTGGGACAGTTAACAACACAGTCTGATTGATTACATATGGGGCTTAGGTTGGACTTGTCATCCAAGTTCTTGTTGAAAATATAATTAATGGACGTATATAAGGCAAAATGTTTTACTCCCTGTGTTACTGTTTATTGTGATGATGTTGTGCTTACCTTTTGTTTAACTTCTTCCAGGACCATCCAGTATAGGGAGCAGACCATCATCTGCACATGGTAAGCCAAACATTTTTATGTCAGTACTGATGAACAGTTCAAAGAAATATTTAATGTGTGATGTTGGTGTCAAGACTGTTGTCTGTATTGCTGTACTGTCTGTAATAGTGGGACCTCTGTTAGTTTGCTAGCATATATTGGGCTATTGTAGTGGAGGTATCAACTTTTTCCTGTGTTTGTTGCATATTATCACAGGTGTTCCCGACAGTGGAAGTGTGAGACTTCTACTGCCTGATGTCAGAGTATCAGCAGACTCTGATGATGATGGTGGCCAAGCAAAGGCACAGTAATGGGGTGCAGAAATTTAATATGACACTGAGGTTAACACACAGCCATCCCCTGTAATTCCATCGAACACAGCCAATAGGCCTATCCCTACCCATTCCAGTGAGCCCTCAGATATTGGACGGGTGGAGGGTGAGACAATCGATCAGGGAACTATGGTCATTGTGACTTCAGTACCTGTTGACTCTGGCCATAGCCAAAATGTGGGTGAGGTGCCACAAAAGAGGGTTGTTAGGGGTGCTTGGAGGAGGCCTGCAGTCCATCTTACCCCTGATCCAAGTGTGTCTTCCTGTGCCAATCAGTGTACATTTAGGGTTGTCATGGAGGCACAGGCACTTTCTCATAGGTCCTCCAGAGAAATGCTAAGGGTTGTAGATGTGGTATAGGCTGACATGCATGACTGCCTCCACCCTGCTGCTTATTCAATGGATCAGATGAATGACATGTTGGAATGGTGGTGTCTGTCAGTGAAACATCTGCTGAAAGGGAGATGGCATCCTCATGGGCATAGGTCAGCCACATCAAGTGCTGTCCCCCAATATGGCTATGCCTGATTATGCTCCCATAGTGGCAGTACTCCCACTGCTGTGTCAGTGGGTGAGCTGTCCACATCCATACATAGCAGGCTATGGGGTCATGGTCCTGGGTGTCCTTGTGAGGGGAGCTCATCCAGCAGACATCAATCACATTCAGGTAGCAGCGATGCATATGACTGTGGACATGGGCATGCCAGTGTAACTCCTGGCAGACTCAAAGTCACTCCAACCCACACATATGGCAAGTGCAGAGGCTCTATAGTCCAAAACAAATTAAAAATGAATCAGAGCCAGCACAAAGTGTGGTTTAACCATGTTTAATACACAAAAGCATATAGTAACATGGATGAAGGGAAAAAACATCCCAACCCTCAAACCAAACCGGTTTCGGCTTAATAGCCTTCTTCAGTGGAAGACAGACAAAATACAAACATTAGGACAAAAAAGTCCTAAAGAAAAAAGATGTTAAAGACCGTGGATGTATTTTTACTACTGAATTCTTTGGTTTTATTTACCCTATGACAGTATGTTTTCTGCCAACAAAATATTCCAGTGCCTGTCATTGGTATGAATAAATGATTTTGTGTTCCTACCAAAAGTAGTAACAAACAGACTGTCTGAACATTTGGGGGACATATGCTCTTTTTCTTTCCATAGGAGTCGTACTTTAGGCTCCCTGTTTAGTCACTACAAAAGGGTTGATTATAGAGGAACTGCTCCGACCTAAAGAACACTTACAGGAGATATACTGTTGGGATGTGTCCCTTGCGGTCACTGTTCGCACTGTCATAGGGTAGATAAAACCAAAGAAATCAGCAGTAAAAATATATCTATGGTCTTTAACATCTCTTTTTTGGCTTATTGAAGTACAAGTTGGGTAATTTCTTTGGCCACCTGTACATGCTCCGCATTTTACATTGGCCAAACCTCCAGACCTCTCAAATTTAGAATTGGGGAGCACATGAACGATATAAGGCACAAAAGGCAATCCAATGCCCTTTTCAAACACACTTGTAAACACAATACTGCAGTATTTATATTTACTGTTATTGACTGTATTATAGGAAATTGTAGGGATAAAGTTGGTTGGCACAACATTTTAAATGTTAAAGAAAAGAAATGGATAATTAAACTGGGGGGGGGGCTTTTCCCTCCTGGTTTAAATTAATTTCTATAAACTGACCAATAGGAAGTCTCTTGGCATCTGTCTACAGTTATATAAGAAGGATTTTTTTTGTCCTAATGTTTGTATTTTGTCTGTCTTCCACTAAAGAAGGCTATTAAGCCAAAACCGTTTTGGTTTGGGGGTTAGGATGTTTTTCTCCCTTCACCCATGTTACTATATGCTTTTGTGTATTAAATATGGTTAAACCACACTTTGTGCTGGCTCTGATTCATTTTGAATTTTTAACTCCTGGCAGAACCAGTTCTCGTGGTCGGGTATGACAACAATGAACTGCCAACTATACCATGCATGGCTCACACCTGTGCAACATACCAAGACATAGAACTAACAGAGAGCTTGGCTGTGTTCATGCAGACACTCACACACCAATTTCACCTGGAGGACCCATGCAGACATATACACAACAGATGCATGGTTCAGTTGTGAAGCTTAAAACTCATTTTGTCTTACTGGTCATTTGTTACTTTATCCAAATGTCTGCATGCTTCTCTTTCTTGCTCACACACACTCACTAACCTTTTGTGTCAGCCTAGGCTTCCTACCCCTCCCCCCACAGCACTGTGTGCAAGTGATGATAACTGTGCCATATCCTGGTTTGCTATCTTTTGGATAGAGGGATACTTAAGCTCTGTGTCTAATAGGTTCATAGGATCATAGATTCGTACTAGACTAACTGCCCTTATGAGCCATTTTAAGCCTAGCCAATTATCCCTTGTGAGACTCAAATCCTGCACCTTGTGTTTGTAAGGCAAACACCTTAACCATTAGGCCACCCTCCCAACCCCCGTTATGCTCAGGGTACATAGCTGATTAGTGCTTAGTATATCTGCATTTCTGATATTGAATTGTTACTTGTACCTTTGACTTATATTGGCTTTAGAAAGGTAGCCAGTTAATAGCATCACACTTTTTTGCATCAGTATTGTTAATGATCTTGTGAGTGTTGTGAAGTCTGAAATTGAAATGTGTCTCATTACTTTCTAAGCTATCTCTTTAATGATTTTCCAGTTAAACATATGGTGTGAAACTGAGGGTATGCGGTGAATCTTTGATGTCTGAGGCCTACTACTTAATAATAAACAGATATAAGTCAAATAAGTCTCTGTTGTCACATGTTAAGGTTATTCCTGGACAAATTACCCACTTTTTACTGGCTTACATTACCAAATAACAGCATGAAAGGATATACCAGTCATTCATATTACTACACAATACACTGCAGGTTCAGCACTCACCTTGTAAATCCAGCAGTTGCCACAGTTTTAGTTCAGGGCTGACTCTGTCTGATGCTAGCAGTACACTGCCATTACATAGGTAGGTAAAGGTTGTGAGCATCACCTGGCATCAATGTTACTATCTGTATGTGCATAGGAGGTAGGTGGTTCCCCTCTGACTTCTAACCTGTGTGTGTGGCTGTGGTGATCTTGCCATTGGTGGTGGGATGAATTCCCTTTCCCTTTGTTGATACTGCTGAAGCTGTTTTCTCCAGATGATGTTCTGTAGCATGGCACATACAGTGAATATTTCAGCACATGTACATGGATTGTACTGCACCCCCCCCCCCCCCCCGATGTAGCTAGGCACTGAAACCATAACTTCAGCAGCCCAAATATGCACTCTATAGGTATACCTACATAGGTAGGTAAAGGTTGTGAGCATCACCTGGCATCAATGTTACTATCTGTATGTGCATAGGAGGTAGGTGGTTCCCCTCTGACTTCTAACCTGTGTGTGTGGCTGTGGTGATCTTGCCATTGGTGGTGGGATGAATTCCCTTTCCCTTTGTTGATACTGCTGAAGCTGTTTTCTCCAGATGATGTTCTGTAGCATGGCACATACAGTGAATATTTCAGCACATGTACATGGATTGTACTGCACCCCCCCCCCCCGATGTAGCTAGGCACTGAAACCATAACTTCAGCAGCCCAAATATGCACTCTATAATATTTCTGGTTTGAGTGTGTGCCTCATTATGGTGTTCTTTGGCATGTGTGTGTGTGTGTGTGTGTGTGTGTGTGTGTGTGTGTGTGTGTGTGTGTGTGTGTGTGCGTGCGCGCGTTTGTGTGCATTTTTGATGGGCATCATCAACCACATTTGCAGCGCATAACCTGCATCCCCCAGTAAACAAACCTGTGGAATATCCCCCCTAATGAACATCTGCCACAGTTGGGAGGTGTGCCAGATATGAGTTGTGGTAAGTGCCTGGGTTGCCAGCACACACATTCAAGAAAATTCCCTTGGCATTTCACACAACCTGGTAGTTAATAGAGTATAGGCCCTTTCTATTTATGTAGAGCCTTCCCTATTCTTCAGATTGTCCCTTAATTTCTATGTGTGTGAAATCTATGGCACCCAATACTTCAGAATAGTGTGCTAAAGGGTAGAACTCCTGCATATGTTTGGCCCTGTCCTCAGGAAAATATATGCGGTCACTGGCACAGCATAGCATTCAGGAATTGATGGAGGATTATGGATGCTGATACCTGTGACACCCCCAGCATGTCCTCTGTTGGTCTCTGAAAGGTACCTGTAGCTGTAATTCTAAGTGCTATACATACTTTTGTCTCCACTGGTATGGGTTCCCTTCAGTTTACCCTGGTTTTGAGTTGAGGATGACAGATGTTGCCGAGTTCCTGTAGTGTGTCCCTATCTACCCTGTAGCATTCTACAATTTACACATCATGTACATTAAGATAAGTTAACCTGGGTCTGAAAACCCTTCTCCTTCTGGGCAGTGGTGTATTAGCAACAG
This sequence comes from Protopterus annectens, assembly GCF_019279795.1. Lineage (NCBI taxonomy): Eukaryota > Metazoa > Chordata > Ceratodontiformes > Protopteridae > Protopterus > Protopterus annectens. The sequence goes on along the minus strand of NC_056735.1, from coordinate 1,775,521,856 downwards.
CAGTAGCATAGTCGTCAGCCTAGTTGCACATACATATGAATTAAAGCGACAGCAGCCCCTAACATTGTTTCTGTGTAGACTCCTTTCTATGTCTGTATTTCAGTAGGTTTTGGAATTTGCTGGGAACACCAGCACTTAGTCTGCATGGTTGCTTTATAGCTTGTTGAATAGCTCCTCCATCTTGGATTGGTTAATTAGCATATAATTCAGCTGCTTATGTTGTAATTAGCATGCCACAGTGCTTACCTTGTTTGCACAGCTCTGCATGCGTCTACACATCATGTAGAGCCACTTACTGAAACTAAAACAGTTTGCTACCATATGCACAGTGCACCATGCTGCACACATGGTAGAAATGGACCATATAGGCTTTATTGAATCTGGCTAAATAAATTATTTTATGTCATATGGATTATATGGAATTAAAGAATAAATGAAATTATGTTTAATAGCAAATGGGTTTTAACAACAATATTTAATAAAATCAGATGGTGGTTATGGAAAAAGGAGAGGATGACAATTTGGTATAATCAGAAGGAAAATTAATAAGTATAAATATATTTGTATATCTATATGTTTGTACATTTGTAAATAGGTGCAAATATGCAAATATGTTGTAAATAAATAGTTATTTTTGGTATATAAATAAAGGACCTCTACTGTTTTTGATAGGTGCCATGGAATCTTTTACATCCACTGAGCTACCACTGACTCAAGCAGATGGGGCCTCAGTTTAATGTTTCATCCAAAGGACAGCACACTCATGAGTGTAGCACCCACCTTATGCTGCACTGCAATGTTAGTAACTGATCTGCTTGGTGTGGGAATAGAGCCGATAGCCTCCTCCACAAAGGTGAGTGTGCTACCTGTTGCACCTCTGACACTGCTGTTTAAATATATAATTTTATAATCTTCAAAAATAATACAAAAACATCTACAATTTAAATAGTTATACCAATTCAACATAATGTGAAAATATTGGTTAAGAAGAGATGCAGGTTATATAACAATGACTTCATATTTAGAGAAATTTTAGCCAGTTTATAGACAAATTAAAAGTAAGCTAGTATAATACAACCAGGAAGTGCAACGTGAAGTGGGAGGAAAAAAAAAAACAAGATTACGGCATATTTAGACACAGACAGAAATATTAATTCACCAGTGGCTGAAATAGATAACCATGAAAGTACTCATGTCCAGAAGACAGTCCCCTGGATTCTCAAAAGCTTACAAGGCGTGCACGATTCGTGTTAGATGAAAGTTTGCCAATATGGCGGCTGAGCGAACCACGTACATGCACATCTGATGTGCGTGAGTGCTCTAGCACTAGTGCTGCATGTCCCCAGCCCCCATATGCAAATCACCCCATTTGTAGATGAAAACCATGCAGATGAGGTAAATTTACCATCCAAGAAGCAGGAATCAGAGTGTGCAGGACTAGTGTAATATGCAGAAATGTACTTGGTTAGTAACTGAGTACGGTACTGCAAACTCCAAACCAGAGGTATGACAGCTCCAGATAAAGGCTGCATATCATTGAGGAAGCATGCCAATGGCCAAGTAGAAGGCCACTGGCATTGCAAAATGATTAAGAAATAAAAAAAAAACTTTTATTTTTTTTGCCGATCTCGCCTGTTTAAGCATAGGGCATAGGGCGGGATAGGGGGGAAAATAATAAAATAAACCTAAAATAAGCATTCTAACTAAGAGCAGTAGTCTGCCATGCAAGTCAATGGAAGGAAGAAGACAACCTGGCCAGTGGTTAATGGATGCTAAGGGGGAGGATCAGTGTGGGGCATGTAACTATGCATTAGCAGGCAATCCCATGCAAATGAGGTGAAGGATAGTGAATCCTAGTTTTCCTCAGGGTGTGAGGCAGGTCCCAAGAATGTAAGAGTATAAATAGCTGGGTGCAAGACTAGGATATAGGTGACATCATGGGGGGGGGTGTTAGGCATACTGTAAGTGGATTGGAGCCATGTGGCTTGGGATTGCTCCCAGCTTAGCACAGCTAAGCTAGGGGTGTGTCTAAACCTCCCTAGCACTCTTTAGAAAGTGTAAGCAGGCGTGCGCGCCATGCACCGGGTTTTACAGGAAGAAAAAAGAAGTTAAACCAGGAAATAGCAGCTCTGTGCACATTTGAGCACTCCATTTGTGCGGCGCGCACACAGGCTTAAACAGGGAGGCAACAGGAAGGGAAAACAGCAGTAGGAAGGTAATCAAGGAGAACTAGCTGAGCTGACAGGTGAAATGTATCAGAATCAGCCAATTACACAGGCAGCAGATTAGCCTAGCCCAGAACACTACTATAAACTAAGCAAACACCTTCCCCTGTGGGTTTTCCACACTCTACACTGCCAGTGTATACAAGCAGGGAAATATTAACAAGCAAACCTACAAAATGAGAAGGGCTGAAGCAGACAACATAGAACATGTGCAAGAGGCTGAGGGTGGTGAGGATGTGAATGCTGCCGAACAACCCACAATGAGGAGACAGAGAAGAGTGTACAAACCCAGGGTAACCTACCAGGGGCTACATGAGATGGAGATAGTGGAGTGCTATAGGGTGGACAGAAACCTCCTACAGCAAATTCTTGAGCTGTGCCGGCTACACCTGACACACCAAACTGGCCGAGGGGAACCCATCCCAGTGGATACCAAGGTATGTGTAGGCCTAGGTATACTAGCCACAGGTACCACCCAAAGCACAACTGGGGATATCATGGAGATCTCACAGGCATCAGCATCCAGAGTATTCCAGCAGTTCCTGCATGCCATGTCAGCACATGCCAGTGAGCATGTATCTTTCCTCAACACACGCGAGGTGTTGGCCAGCAATATGCGTCTCTTCCACCAAATAGCAGAATACCCTGGGGTAGTGGGTGCTATAGACTGCACGCACTTACGCATCAAAGCACCACCTGGCAAGCAGGGTAGGGACTACATCAACCGCAGGGGCATCCCCTCCATCAACTGCCAGGTTGTATGTGATGCCCAGGGCATTATAATGAAGGTGTATGCTGGCTGCCCTGGAAGCTATGACGATTCACACATATGGCATCTGATGCAGCTGTACCACAGATTTGCCAATGTGGACATCCCCTACGGTCACATAGTGGGGGATGCTGGGTACCCACTGGAGCCATGGCTGATGACACCCATCAGAAATGCACACACACACCTGAACAACAACTCCATAATGAGACATACGCACAGGCCAGACATATAATAGAGCATGTGTTTGGGATGCTCAGGTCATGGTTCTGGTGTCTGGACACATCCAGTGGAGCCTTGCAGTATTCACCAGCTACATGTACCCAATTGTTATGGTATGCGCTATGCTACACAATATGATCCTGTGGAAACAGCTGCAGTAGGAACAGCATGAGGCAGGGCCACACAGCCCCCCACCAATGCCAAGGCCTGTAGAGGCACAGAGTGACTCGGAGGAGGAACCTGAGCCTGCCCCAGCAGGCAGAAAGAAGCATGCCCAGTATGCCCTGGCCTTGGCAAAGAGGCAACGCATAGCATATGCACTGACACAGTAGGGACCCAGGGAATGACACCTCTCTCTGATTCACACAGACAGTAAAAGGGATGCCAAACATGACACTACCTGTGCTCAATCATGTATAGGGAGTGTACTATGTGCCTCCAACATTGGCAGCCCTCCAGCACCATCCTCAAGTCTGGCACACCCTCAAGGTAAGTCAATTAACCTACCAATTGCCAAATGGAGTAGAATATGTTGTTACCTGTAGCTATGGTATGGATGTGAGCATGCAAGGGAATTGGGTGGCTGAATGTTAAGGCAGCAGACAGTAGACACCCATAGTGGCACCATGACATCTGTAACACATACTGGAGTCACCATAGTAGCCAGTACTACACAGGGTGACAAAACCCACTGCAGGAAATAGGCTGACCAACATGTGCGTCCATAAGACCCACACATACCAGTCAGGAACATTCACATACCCAACAACAGTCTCAGCCAGCAGGACAGGTGTAGACAAACACAAACAAATGCTGTACTGTGGCCTCTGAATGAGCCCTATGGGTAACCCCTCCCCCAGGCCTACACAGACAGACTACAGCAGGCCAGGCAGTTGGATGTAAGTTGTGAAGGCTAGGAAGTCAGAAAGTAATATGTAGGTAATTAAAGCTAATAGCTGCAGTACACTGGTATGCCTCTAGCCAGCACAATAGGTAAGACTACAGATGAAATGGAGTACCTGACATACCAGTACAGTCCTAGCAAATGTGTACACATGTCAGGTGTGCCTTCCCATCCAACGTACACTTATGTATAAGAAAGGCAAGGATGTAGTAAAACTTCTTTAATCATGAACCAGTATATGTAAGCACTTTCGGTCGCACTTAGAATGTGCAACATTCATCAGACAAACAATATAGTTAATTAATTAATGAAGCATTCAAAAAGCCCACTCAAATGACATCATCATTACATCAGCTCGACAAAAGCAAAATTTTAATGCAAGAACTCCCCCTTCTTTTCTTAAAAAGAATCTATATATATATATATATATATATATATATACATATATACATATATATATATATATATATATATATATATATATATATATATATATATATATATATATATATATATATATATATATATATATATATATATACACATTCTTTACAAATCTGATTATTTGATACATTCTGTACAAAAAATTAAATTTAAAACAAACAAATTAATATACAAATTAATATCGTTATTCTCACATCTATATATATATAAAATATATAAATATATTTATATGTATAGACTACTGAATATATACTAATATGTGCACCATACGTACACAAAAACCACACAGATATATGCCCAAAAAAGCCATTTATTTTATATTTGCTATTTTAGCGTCTTTCCTGGGCCTTTAGTTTAATCATACATTTCAGGGAACTCACTTCATTAAGTCCAGGATACATATAGGCATTTGTTAACAATTGCCACCACAATTTCCTTTGATCGAGTTTTAAGGACCAAGGACCACCCCTGGGGTTGACTTTCACTTGTTCAATAACCAAGAATAAGAAAAAATTATCATTATGGTCATTAATCTGTCTGGCTAGAGCATTAGTACAGTCTTTTTTCATTATACTGTACTGATGTTCATACACTCTCTGCTTCAAGTGTCGTTCCGTCTTCCCAATATAAAATTGGGGACAATGCTGACACTCAGTCAGATACACTACACCATTACTGTTACAGTTAAACCTCTCCTTTATAGCAAAGTTAACCATATTTAAAGTAAATTTATTAGTAACCTTTATGTGTTTACAGTTTTTACAAGAACCACACTTAAACATCCCACCAGATCTGGTGGATGTTACATAATCTCTTTCTATCATATTTTTAAGGGTGACTCCCCATTTATACACAACTTTAGGGGTAATGGGTACCTTATTCCTAAGGCTACCATTATCAATTAGAAAGGTCCAATTCTTGCACATAATAGACTGTACATCATATGCATTAAGTGAGAAAGCTGTACTAGAAATTAAAGAAAAATTATCATTAGTTGCATTTTCATTTACATTTATGGTCCTAAGATCTACACTTGTCTCACTTGTAGAGCTTAAATACTCCAATGTTTCCGTGGAGTTCAACATCCCTTTATTAAGTATAGGCCTAAACCACCCTGATTTACATTTATTAGTAACTTCCTCAATCAATATTTCCAGTAAATCAGAAGGATATCCTTGTGAAATAAACATTCCTTTAAGGATATCACATTCGATCAGGTAGTCATTATCCAAAGTTGTCATATGGGCAGCCCTGACTAACTGTCCCTTTTCAACAGACCGTTTCTGAAATAAATGGGTGGGAACTCTCAAAGTGTAAAAAACAGTTAGAATATGTTGTTTTGCGGTAAATTTTCGCTATATAACAACCATTCATTCGATCTTTCCTTAACAAGACATCCAAAAAGCTAATTTCATTAACATGGAATTTATGGGTAAATTTAAAAAAATCAGTTAATTCTGAAACACTTTCCATAAATTTAACATAACAACATCAGCGTGATTCCCATGAAATGCTATAAAAATATCATCCAGGTAACGTGTATACCAAGTGACATGCTTTCTGAAAATGTCATGTTTAAGGAGTATTATGGTTTCCCAGTATGCCATGACACAGTTGGCAAAGCTCCCCCACATGGGGAGCCCATGGCTATACCAAATTTTTGGAGGTAAATTTCCCCTCCAAAAATAATATAATTATTGGCCAAGATAATATCAAGGAGATACTCAATCAAATTTATTTAATCTCCCGCAACACTGATCATATGCAAAAATTCCACCCAATAGACCCCCAAAGTCTGGGGGTTGACTGTATATAAATCACAAACATCAATAGTCAGAAAGTGAACATCCTCACGATACTCTAACTTATTGATGCATTCCAGAAAATGCCAAGAGTCACGACAAATCTGGGACTGACCAGACAAATATTTCTTTAATTTCATGTCAACAACTTTGGCACAACCATATGTAATGCTGTTACGCCCATCAACAATAGGACGAAATGGGGGGGGGGGGTTCAAATTTTTATGTAGTTTGGGCAAGCCAAACATAACTGGTATAACGGGAGATGGAATTACAAGAAAGTTAAGAATATCTAGATCAATCATTCTATCAATAAATAAGTCATCCAACCTCTTCAGGACATTAGCCCTATTAATACACTCTTGTAAATACACACTTTCAAGCTGTGTCAGGCATACTGTAAGTAGATTGGAGCCGTGTGGCTCAGGATTGCTCCTAGCTTAGCACAGCTAAGCTAGGGGTGTGTCTAAACCTGCCTAGCACTCTTTACAAAGTGTAAGTGGGTGTGTTACAGGGAAAAAAAAAGTTAAACCAGGAAATAGCAGCTCTGTGCACATTTGAGCACCCCATTTGTGTGGCGCACACGTGGCCTTAAATGGGGAGACAATGGGAAGGGAAAACAGCAGTAGGAAGGTAATCAAGGAGAACTAGCTGAGATGACAGGTGAAATGTATCAGAATCAGCATATTACACAGGCAGCAGACTAGCCTAGCTCAGAACACTACTATAAACTAACCAAACACCTTCCCCTCTGGTTTTTCCACACTCTACACCACCAGTGTATACAAGTGAGGAAATTTTAACAAACAAACCTAAAAATGAGAAGGGCTGCAGCAGGCAACATAGAAAAATATGGGCAAGAGGCTGAGGATGGTGAGGATGTGAATGCTGCCAAACAACCCACAGTGAGGAGACAGAGAAGAGTGTACAGACCCAGTGTAACCTACCAGGGGCTACATGAGCTGGAGATAGTGGAGCACTATAGGGTGGACAGAGACCTCCTACAGCAAATTGTTGAGCTGTGCCAGCCACACCTGACACACCAAACTGGCCGAGGGGAACCTATCCCAGTGGATACCAAGGTATGTGTAGGCCTAGGTATACTAGCCACAGGTACCTCCCAAAGTATAACTGGGGATATCATGGGGATCTCACAGGTATCAGCATCCAGAGTATTCCACCATTTCCTGGATGCCATGTCAGCACATGCCAGTGAGCATGTATATTTCCTCAACACACGTGAGGTGTTGATCAGCAATATGCGTCTCTTCCACCAAAAAGCAGAATACAGTGCGGTAGTGGGTGCTATAGACTGCACTTACTTACACATCAAAGCACCACCTGGTGAGCAGGGTAGGGATTACATCAACCCCAGGGGCATCCACTCCATCAACTGCCAGGTCGTATGTGATGCCCAGAGCATTATAATGAATGTGTATGCTGCTTGCCCTGGAAGCTATGACGATTCACACATATGGCATCTGATGCAGCTGTACCACAGTTTTGCCAATGTGGGCATCCCCTACGGTCACCTAGTGGAGGATGCTGGGTACCCCCTGGAGCTGTTGCTGATGACACCCATCAGAAATGCACACACACCTTAAAAACAATGCCATAATGAGGCACACACACAGGCCAGACATAATAGAGCATGTGTTTGGGATGCTCAGGTCACGGCTCCGGTGTCTGGACACGTCTGGTGGAGCCTTGCAGTATTCACCAGCAACATGTACCCAAATTGTTATGGTATGTGCCATGCTACTCAATATGATCCTATGGAAACAGCTGCAGCAGAAACAGCATGGGGAAGGGCCACACAGCCCCCCACTAATGCCAAGGCATGTAAGGCACAGAGTGACTCGGAGGAGAAACAACTGAGCCTGCCCCGGTAGGCAGAAGGAGGCGTGCCCAGTATGCCTTGGCCTTGGCAAAGTGGCAACACATAGCATATGTACTGATGCAGTAGGGACTCAGGGGAATGACACCTCTCTCTGACTCACATAGACAGTAAAAGGGATGCCAAACATGACACTACCTATGCTCAATCATGTATAGGGAGTGTACTATGTGCATCCAACATAGGCAGCCCTCCAGCACCATCCTCAAGTCTGGCACACCCTCAAGGCAAGTCAATCAACCTACCAATTGCCAAATGGAGTAGAATTTGTTGTTACCTGTAGCTATGGTATGGATGTGAGCGTGCAAGGGAATTGGGTGGCCAAATGTTAAGACAGCAGACAGTAGACATCCATAATAGCACCATGACATCTGTAACACATACCAGAGTCACCCTAGTAGCCAGTACTACTACACAGGGTGACAAAACCCACTGCAGGAAATGGGCTGAGCGACATGTGTGTCCATAAGACCCACACATGCTAGTCAGGAACGTTCACATACCCAACAACAATCTCAGCCAGCAGGACAGGTGTAGACAAACACAAACAAATGCTGTACTGTGACCTCTGAATGAGCCCTATTTGTAACCACTCCCCCAGGCCTACACAGACAGACTACAGCAGGCCAGGCAGTTGAATTTAAGTTGTGAAGACTAGGAAGTCAGAAACTAATATGTAGGTAATTAAAGCTAAGATCTGTAGTACACTGGTATGCCTCTAGCCAGCACGATAGGTAAGACTACAAAATGAAATGGAGTACCTGACATACTAGTACAGTCCTAGCAAATGTGTAGATGTGTCAAGTGTGCCCCCCTATCCAATGTACACTTATAGTAACAGTCAGGCATGCCCCCCCCCCACTCCTCTGCAGAAATGTAGAAGCAGTCAGGTGTCCCCGCTCCTGCTATGCAGAAATGTAGCAACAGTCAGTGCCAAATGACCGATGGATACCCTGCAGACACAGCATGCTACCTGTCAGTGTACAACACAAAGGTCAGCACCGCAGTACAAACTACCTGGACTTGATCCACACATAAAATACAGATGGCTATTCTGGGCATGTTCACACACTTAGAGGAATGAAGGTAATATCAGTCAACAACATACTGAAAGGTCATACTGGGCATGCTCACACACTTAAACACATGAAGGCCAAGTCTGCACACATCAGTGGACCAGACATATCTGGCAGTCGCAGTTCTTAGTGCAGACACATGTCAGTATGCAACACTCCTGCCTTGCACACTCAGTGGATAGGAATACAGACATATTTGTAAGGACAACACACTATAATAAGCCAAAGGTAGACGGATATAGATGTGTGGAAGAGGGTGACCATAACAAGGAGCCATCCAGGCCTGTCCCACCCAGCACACAGGCAAAGGGCCCCAAACACATGAGGTGCAGATGTCACTCACTGCAGATACTAGCCACCAGTATCTGTCAGCATGACAGACTATGTGGTGCATATGCCAGCTGTGCAACATGACTGTACAAGGAAGTAGTCATCTAGTAGTTGTATACATGTACCTGTGACATATGACCCCATGTGTGCCCGCATGTGGCATGTCAACCCCTACATGAATGGGTTATGACCCATGCACACACTGCCCTCCCTATAGCAGTATTATGACAAGCCTGCTGAAGTCATCCAATGTGAAATACACCTTTGGGGAGCTGTAACTCAGTAATCTCAATGGCACATCCCATAACTGGGTACTGCTGTAGTGATAAACTAGTTAGATAGTAATTCTAACCCCAGACTTGGCAATTGTGTGAGTGTGAGTGTGTGCTTGTGTGCGTGTCTGACTGTGTAGAGAGAAATGCTTTTTAGGCTACTCACACTCCGTACAATTCATATACTCAACTTTGGCAAGGCTGCTGATGTCACTCATGTAGAAATACACCTCTGGGAAAGTCATTATCCAGTAGTCTCCATAGCGTGCTCTGTAACTGAGTACTGCTGTAGTGTAATAAAGTAGTTAGGTAGGTGTTCTAACCCCAGACCTGGCAACTGTGTGTGTTTGTGAGTGAAGTTGTGTGTGTGTGTGTCTGACTCAGTAAAGAGCAATGATTTTTAGGCTACTCACACTCCATACAATTCATATACTCAACTTTGGCAAGCCTGCTGATGTCACTCACCTAGAAATACACCTCTGGAAAAGTCATAGCCCACTTGTCTCCATAGTGCGTTCTGTAACTGCGTATTGCTGTAGTGTGATAAAGTAGTTATATAGGTGTTCTAACCCCAGACCTGGAATCTGTGTGTGTGTGTGTGTGTGTGTGTGTGTGTGTCTGACTGTGTAGAGAGCAATGCTTTTTAGGCTACTCACACTCCGTACAAATCATATACTCAACTTTGGCAAGGCTGCTGATGTCACTGACCTAGAAATACACCTCTAAGAAAATCATGACCCAGTAATCTCCGTAGCACGTCCTGTAACTGTGCACTGCTGTAGTGTGATAATGTAGTTAGGTAGATATTCCAACCCCAGACCTGGCAACTGTGTGGGTTTATGTGTGAATCTGTGTGTCTCTGTCTATCTTTGACTGAGTAGAGAACAATGCTTTTTAGGGTACTCACACTCCTTAGATTTCATATACTCAACTTTGGCAAGACTGCTGATGTCAGCCACCTAGAAATACACTTCTGGGAAGGTTGTAGCTCAGTAATCTCTGTAGTGTGTCCTGTAACTGCGTACTGCTGTAGTGTGATTTAGAACTGTGGTAGGGTTCCATCTCCATCCATGGCAGTTCTGGATGTTTTGTATGTGTTCCAATGTCTGTGTATGGAGCAATGCACTATAGGCTACTCACTCGCAGTACATTTCAAATGTCCTACTTTGGCAATCCTGCTGATGTCATTCATTGTGAAATACAACTTTGTGGAAAAAGTTCTGTAGTAATCCCTGTGGTGCAACCTATAACTGCCCCATGCTGTAGTGTGATATAGGCCTTGGTCAGGGGTTCAATACCCACACATGTCAGTTGTGGAAGTTTTGTGTGTGTCTCACTGTCTGTGTAGGGAGCAATGCATTTTAGGCTAGTCACTTGCAGTACAGTTGACATGCCCTAGTTTGGTAATCCTGCTGATGTCATTCATTGTGAAATACACCTTTGGGGAAGAAGTACTTTAGTAATGTCTGTGGTGCATACTATAACTGCATAGTGCTGTAGTGTAATAAACTAGTTAGGTAGGGGTTATATTCCCAGACATGACAGGTGTGTGTTTGTGTGTGTAACTTCCATCCTGTGTAGTTGTGAGTGTAGACAATGAGGAGGGGGGTTTGCCTATTTCTTGTATGGTGGCCCTACTATATATCACGTCAACCATACAGGGATAACAGATGCAAATTAGCTGAGAAGTTGGGGTGCAAAGCCATACCCATACATGTGACATCAAGGCAAGCCAATCACAGTTAGCAACCCCACTTTTACCCAGAGCACACACTCAACCCATGTGTCATACGCACATACATGCCTAGGCAACAGCCAATATGTGGGTAGTACACTGCATATTGGCCACTGATAGTAATTATGCAGTGATAGCAGTGGGCTACAGAGTGCATGTCACCCTGCCCATCTATCCGATATGCACATACATGCAGACAGTGCGCCTCCACCATGTTCCCCAATGGACACCTGCACCACCAATGGTGCCTTCACATGTGACTCACAATGGACATACCATGCCTGACAACATGCCCTGTATGGACAGATGACACTGACATAAGGAATGCTTTTAGCATGCTATCAATGTAGGTGCAGGGTAAACCTGCTGCCCATTACCAGCTCCTGCCACAAGTGGGCAAGACTGGCACATCTGATGATAATCGGTGTTCACAACATGGGCCAGACACCCCAGGTACAGTAGCACATGTCACTGTACATGCATGTGGGAGGTGTGCACATCCCAGACACTGTCCGTGTCATGGATAAGGAACACATACATGGCAAGTGATGCACAGCATTGGCCACACACAATAGTCACCCAGGTGACTGGATGGGGGATGCAATACCCACCTGTGTGGGTAAATGCAGAAATTACAGGCCTGAACCACAATGTAGACCATTGTCATATGGCCTGATGCCAGGTTATACCCATCACCTACCCTTGTACAGCTTGCTGGCACAGTTGACCACCACACACTCATGCAGACATGCACCCATGCATGTCAGAACTGGCACCCTGTGTGTTTGTGTGTATGTTGTATGGTGCGTATGTCTACATCCACAATCACTACAACCCCCCCAGGGCATACTGAAGCATGCTGTCTGATGTCTGACACCTCCTCATACTCCTTTCCCACACGACCTCTGTATGACCTGTGTGGTGCATGTGATAACTGCACATTGATGTGTTGTGGCAATCCCACTAGTAATGAGTTGCACTCCTGGCCCTGCCAAGTGTGTCAATGTGTGTGTGTCCCTGTGTGAGTGTGCCTGTGTTGACGCTGGCACTTGTTCATGCAGACAGGCATGTGTACGTCACCTACTGTATATCTACCATATCCCTGTTGCAGATGTCACTCACCATCACATATATGTTCTGAGTACTCCACAGCAGGTAACCCATGTGGCGCATCAAATAACTACATCAAGCTGTGATAGCACTACATAGTTGTCAGGAGTTTGATACCTGTGTTGGTAGGTGTGTGACACAAACATGCTTCAGTCTTACTCTCCCACCCCTCCCTGGCATGTATTTGCCTCTGTCTTCCTCCCCCACCCCTCTCTGGTGGATATGGAGGCCCACACCTGCTTTGCTTAGGCAGCAGCATGTGTATTTTAAGTGATGCTCATGATCAGCTGATGGCACCTGCATGAATTGCAGCCCTCCCCTAGCTGATTGAATGTGGAATAGCTGTGGTAACATTCCCATAGTCAAATGCATGGAAACACACTCCAATACCTAGAAGCATCATGGTGGTGTTGGCCCTTTTCAGTCACTGTGAGCAGGAACTAGATCTGTTGTTTGGCAAACAGCATCTCAGATGGATTGGGGATTTACCTCTAACAACATGCACTGTGGAAAGATAGCAACGAACAGGAGGGGGATGTGCCTGACCTGACTACAGACTGTAAGTGCTGCTATACTGCATTTGGAGTAATGCTGGTTTAACAGTGTTTGTCTGGATATGCCTGTCATACATGTCAGAATACCTGCCATGTCAGTGCCATGTATATGAAGAATCCCTATCTGCAGGGTCATCTGCAGACTGGGCAGTGTTGTGCATTTGGTTTCATGTGTTAGCCACGGTGCATCTATCTGTGGAATGCAGAAGGTAGTGTGAGGATTGTAGTCTGTAGATGGTGAAGGCCGTGACAGTTACTGACTTCATATCCCTCATAGGACATATGTTGCAACAAACCCCATTACAATGGTACATTTATGAGGTTATCACAGCAACATGTCTATACTGGCCCAGTGTATGTGCTGTCAGCCACACCTCTGTCAACCTTTGTACATATGTCATGCATGAAGTGGTGCATATGTGCTGCACACCATAATTAGTGTCATCATATCTGATAACAAGCCAGTGATATATCAGATTGCTGCACATGTCATGTACAGTAGGGGTTATATTTCATGACATAACCTGGACATTCTGTGGATGTTTGTACAGTACTGAGGTCTGTGTAGTGATGGTGAATGTAGGCAATGTGTGTATTGTTAATATGTACATTAGCCTGTGTACAGACTGTGGTAGATGTCATTGTTCTACCCCCCCCCTTCTATCTGATGTTACATGGTGCCCCACTGTATGGCACCGTTTTGCTGTACAGGTTTGTAGGGCCATACACACACATGTCCCATACCACAGACAGCCATCAGACCAAACTGTGTAGTAGCCCAGTATATGTAGGGACATTCTGTGAGTGGCACATATAAGGATGGTGTAGGACAGATAGTCCATATACTGTAATAATATGCTAGCTTACCATATGTGGTTGTGGCTGTGTTCACATTGGTTGTGGCTATGCACTTTCACACAGGTGTATCTTACCCTGTGCTGTGGCATGGCTGTTAAGCCTGCTATATATGCAGGTACATGTGCATTACCCCATACAAGATGTAGGCCAGTGTTGAGCCAGTTTGCTGGTAGCCTGCACAGTGCATTGTTACATGCCTAGCAGCCTAGTGTACTTACCCAGTGAGATATCATGTGCAGATAATTGCCAGATGTACTTCTGCCGGGCCTCCCTTAAAAGTCATGTATGTCAGACAGACCAGTGGGATGCTGTACAGATGTATGTCAATATCTAGTGGGTAGTATGAGTCTATGGCACCCCTGTACCAGCAGTCATTATGTGTCAGGCCAGACAGGAGTGTGTGAATCCAAAACCTATGATGGCAAATGTATACCAGTCGTTATGTGTTATAGCCATCTACATGGCTGTCTATATCCATATTGTCAGGCCTGGTACACATATTGTGCACTAAGGGATTATGTATATACCTGTGGACTGTACAGGGTGTGTCCAAAGTTCCACATATATTGGCTAATATTTCTGTTGCACTCCACAGGGGCATTACATGCTAGCGGCGGTACTTTGCAATGATTTCCTTAGGATGTCTGTCAGTAGCCAATGGCACACATGTTATGAGCAGATGTCACCTTCCACACACACCATGTCTGTGAAGACAATCCCAATGACAGTAGCAATAATCTAGTAATATACCTGCTATACATACCTGACATCCCCCTTGCACTACGACTTTGGGACTATAGGGGCTGGGGTAGGGCTACACTCCATATCCAGGAAATATGGTGGAAATATATGTACATATACTTATCCAAATAGCCATATATTTATATATTTACTCATGTGTACTACTTCCAATTACCACTGTCATGGCAACCAATCACTATAAATCCCTACAGCATGTGGGCGTGGTCCCTTTACATTTCCTGTGTGA
The DNA here is from genome assembly GCF_019279795.1 of Protopterus annectens. Lineage (NCBI taxonomy): Eukaryota > Metazoa > Chordata > Ceratodontiformes > Protopteridae > Protopterus > Protopterus annectens. The sequence continues at coordinate 1,775,506,670 of NC_056735.1, read as the reverse complement.
TGGACATCCTTCCTGTGTGTGGGCATCAGTGTTACAGACAGCAGGTAACAATACTCCTTACAGGAGAGCTTGCACATTCAGAGCGGCCACATATTTGTAGGAAGATCAGGAACTACAGACAAACTGTGAGTAGAGTTGTATTATGCTTTGTATAGTACTGGTGCTACAGGGTGTGTGTGTGTGTGTGTGTGTGTGTGTGTGTGTGTGTGTGTGTGTGTGTGTGTGTGTGTGTGTGTGTGTGTGTGTGTGTGTGTGTGTGTGTGTGTGTGTGTGTGTGTGTGTGTGTGTGTACATACTAGCCTACCTTGGAATGTAGTCTGTCTGCATAGCTCACTACTGTGGGTCTGTCCTCTTGCTGGACAGAGGTATGCCTATCATGTGATGTCCATCCACTACACAGGTCCTGTGTCAGATATTACACTGGCAGTGTGTGTGTTGAGTGCTATCAGTACATGGCTACATTCATTTCTGTTTCTAACCTCAATTCCCTGACTAAGGGTATGTTGCAGACTATCCTGTAACACCAGCACCTTGCTTAGTGTATGGCAACAGTGTTCCACAAATGTACCTGTGTGCCAGCCTCTGTCCTCCATCTACATACAAAGCTTTGCGCATATGTCATGCTGTTAGGGAGTTGTTCTGTAGTGGGCTATGAGTATATCACACTGCCTTTGCTGCCATTAGTCCACTGCTGTTGTATCCCCCACACATACAGTGGCATTGGGGCCATATATGTGTGGGTGTCTCCTACACAATAAATGTGTGCCCTTATGCACTGCAGAGGCCAGTGTATATAACAGTGGTATATGGGCCTGTATTATTGAGTCTAGGTGGGGAGCACCATAAATGACCTCGACTGTTAAAAATGTGGGGGGTATCAGGGGTGAGCTGCCACAAGGTATCTGGCTGCACAGTACCGTATACTTCACCTATATTGACATTACTTACATGAAATGGGGTACTGCAAGCCTACTGCCACTTTCCATACAGACTGTTCTGTTTGTTAGTGTGCTCATGATGGTGTCAGTTATGCCTTGTTATGTACCAGTTACAACCCATTTGATCACAAAGCATCTTTACCTCCTGCTGTGTTTGTACAGAGTGTAGATAGAGGCTGCTGAACTACACACCTGCAGTACATACTGTTGATTGTTTGGTATCCTGTGGCCCATTATGTCTTCACTATTGTACAATTTGAAGGGCTTGGCCTAGACAGCAACAGTTGAGAACCCTTCCAGACTACTGTATTGATGTAACTGTTTCACAGTTGCAGTACTCTGTTTATATGGTTGTCAGTATCTGAACAGCTATATGACATGGCATATAGAACTGTTATAGTACTAAATTAAAGGATTCTCATTTCTGCAAACCTGTGTATGGTGTCTTTCCTATGACCTTTCTATGGGTATATGTTGCAGGCAATGAGTGACATTTGTATGTGTGGCCCATACATTGTCCAGTTGTTCAGGTGTTAACTGTAGGCATAGTGGCTGTTCCATATTGTGTGCACCATCTACATATGTGTCTTACTGTACATATATCTGCGTGTGTATGTGTTGTCACATGTATATATATATATATATATATATATATATATATATATATATATATATATATATATATGATTTAAATGGTCACTCATTGACCTACATAATCAGGGAAAAGATTAATATTTCTCACCCCACAAAATATAGGACTATTTGGAACAACAAGCATTTTAACTTAGGACTATTCCAAAGTGAACTTAGTGCTTGCAATTGGTCTCCCCTAAAAACCATCCCACTTGAAGAGGTTGTTAAATACTTCAACTCTAGATTCTTAACTATCCTTGACCAGCATGCACCTAAGTGTACCATCAGAATTAAGTCAAAACCAGCACCTTGGCTAACTAAAGAAACCAGGCAAAAAATCATACACAGAAATAAAACCTGGGCTAGGTGGCGAAGCACCAAAAATACAGCAGATCATCAACTATTTAAACAGCTGAGAAATATGACCAAAAAAGCAATACTCTCAGATAAAAAAGACTTCTACTGTAAAATGCAGCAAACATACCAAAATAACCCACAGAGATTCTGGGCAAGTATCAATAGACTCCTATACCCTGGTCACTCCAGTACACCAGCCCCAACAGATACTAACCAAAAGACCCCCATTGAAACTGCTAACAGCTTCAATACCTTCTTTACTGAGACCATACAATCTCTGGCCAGCCAGCTATCCCCTGACAACTCTAGCTTTCTGATCCCCAACACTAGCCCTCTTCCTACATTTCAATTGCAACCCATCTCTACCAACCTTATTTATAAACTCATCCAAAAACTGAAGCCTTGTACTCCATCTGCTGACCAGATTCCAGCTGAATATCTGCAAAGAGAAGCTACATCTGTAGCTTTTCCTATATCTATACTTATAAACAGAACTATTAATGAGGGAACCATACCAGCCATGTGGAAAATTTCTCATATTATCCCCCTGCATAAAGGTGGCAACTCAAATGAATACTCAAACTATCGACCTATAGCCCTACTATCCCCTTTAGCTAAAATCATGGAAAGATGCATTCATCATCAGCTACTTGACCATTTAATTCAACACAACATACTAGCTAATACCCAGCATGGTTTTAGGCCATTCCATAGTACCATTACTGCCCTCTTATCCTTCACTGATTCTATTAACAGAAACTGTAATAATAATATTCTCTCTTCAGCTCTCTTTATTGATCTTTCAAAAGCTTTAGACATGGTAAACCACCCTTTGCTTATAAACATTCTCAAATCACTTTCTCTTGATACTCGAGCTATACAATGGTTTACTTCTTACCTCAGCAACAGGCAACAAGCAGTGCTTTGACAGAATAATCTATCATCCCACATACAAGTCACCCTGGGTGTTCCCCAAGGCTCTATTCTAGGTCCTCTACTATTCTCAATTTTTATCAATGATCTGCATTTAGCTATTCCTCAAGCTATCTGTATGCAATATGCAGATGATTCTACACTTATCTGCACAGCCAATTCCTCCTCTGAAGTGCAATCCCTAACTCAGAAGGTGTTTAACACAGTAGAGACTTGGTTTTTAAAACGTTGTCTTCTCTTGAATCCCAAAAAAAAAACAAAACTTCTGCTTTTTACTCCTACCCGTAAGTCCACCCCAATAGACTTCTCAGTTATCTCTAAAAATGGTACCCTCATTTCTCCTGACTCTACCATCAAACTCCTAGGAATTACAATAGATAACAACCTTAACTTCAACACTCATATTAACAACACCATAAAAACAGTTAACAGAAAAATGGGCTCCCTATATAAGATCAAACCTTTCCTTACTTCTACAGCTAGAACTACTATTGCCCACTCTCATCTTATCTCTACACTGCTCTATGCCTCACCAATTTACACAAACCTAACAAAAAACAACCTGCTCAAACTAGCTAGCACCTATAATAACATTGCCCGATTTGCCACTGGTAAACCCTTCAGAACCCATCACTGTCAGAACCTAAAACTACTAGGATGGCTTGAGCTACAAAATCAGCTTCAATTCAACCAACTTACCATTGCCCATAAGGTCCTTAATCAACCTAACAAAACTCCAATACTCTCAAACCACATAACCTCCTATCAAAATCTTAATAGCTTACGCTCATCACATAAACAATAAGCATAAGTAAGTCCAACAACATGGCAGGCAACTCTCTGTTCTCAAACATAGCTGGAAAAAACTGGAACCTTCTCCCTAGCAAACTTACTTCACCTCTTTCCCTACCGATCTTCATACAAAAACTCAAATTATTCCTTAGAACACACTGGTTATGCCCATGCAGTAACCCTGACTAATATTTCACCCCTGTTTCTAATACTTCCTAGTTTCAACTTTCTTACTACTCAATATTGTGTAGCATAAATGAAAGCAGGAATAAAAAAAAAAATTCTGTACACAGTTAATGTTATGTACAATACAATGTATTTTGAAATATCTGCTATTTACTATTTTATTGTAACCTACTACCTGGTTACTTACTGTTTGTGTTTATTCTTATTGTGTTTATTGTGTTTTTTTTTATTGTAACCTTTAACTTTGTTATTACTGTTGTGGTCAATGGAGCTTTTCTCCCCGGGCCTCTACTGAAACCCGGTCAACAAATGTAAAATAAAATAAAATAAATTAAAAAAAAATATCTATATCTATATATATATATATATATATATATATATATATATATATATATATATATATATATATATATGTGTGTGTGTATCTGTATCTGCATATCTGTGTCTGTGTATCTGTATCCTGGGGATGTTGATGGCTTCCACATATTACATGTCCTATGGGAGGCAGACTGTACTTGGTAATGTATTGCAGGGTGCACGTGTTTGGCTGTGGGGAGGATGCCTATTCGTATAAGACGTATAGTGTGTGGGGCTTTCAACCCCATTAACCCCATATGGACATATGTGTATTTGTTAATCTGCCATCGCTGTCTACAGATGTATGGCCATATATACCTATATAGATAGGCTGCTAACAGATATATAACTATGTCCGTATATACCTACATAGATATTTATTTTATTATTTTACATATGTTGACCGGGCTAGTCTAGCTGGATACATGTCCATTTTCAGTAGAGGCCCGGGGAGAAAAGCTCCAAGAGATACATAAAAAATTCAAATACAGATCAAAATTTATTTATTTATTTTTTTAATGTGATATATTCAATGGTCTAATATGTTACATATAATAAAGTTTGTTGGTGATATAATGGTATTTTACTGATCTAGGAAAATGTAAAGAGTATCAGAGTAACTAAAGCCTTTAAAAAATAAAAATAAAAAAGTTAGTAGGGGTGAGTAAAAAAAGTTAGTCAGCGTGAATGCAGCTGCATAGCCAGTGTGTCTTTAGAAATAGCATAAGTTTCTTTTTAAAGAAACAGTCCAAACCAGCAAAAGAGAAACGAAAAAGGTTCCAAGCCACTAGTGATGTAAATCTTCAGTTCTTTATTTTCCAAAACAAATGAGCGCTTTCGTCTGCCAAATGAGACTTCTTCAGATAAAACAGTTCTGGTGCCACCCTCAATTTATACAAAATGTCTTAATTAGTCTAATTAACCAATAAACAGAATTTTAAAATTTTAAAGCTCCACCACCAAGTGGGTTCTGGCTCTTTAGTTGTTTTACCAAACACCCCACACTACACAAGTCTCCTTTAAGGCCCCCGAGCCGGCGGAAAACAGTACTCAAGCCGCTGAATCACTTACAAATGCCTTCTACCAGCACCTGCAGGACTGCATGGATAAGGCAATCCCAAGCAAAACAAAGACTCTTTGTACCAAAGGCAAGCGTCCAGTCTGGTGGACCCCAGCCATAAACAAACTCTACAACAAAAGGAGGAAGCTACTACAAGATAGAGCAAAATCCTTAAAAGGTAAGACACCCTTGATCACTATAAGTAAAAAACTAAGAGCTCTCATAAAATCATCCAAAGCAAATTTTGAGAGAAAAATAGCTAAAGACTCAAAAGACAATCATAAGGCCTTCTTTAGCTATGTTAGAAACCTGGGAGGAAACTCCCAGATATGCTCAGAACTAGTTCAAAATGATGTGAAGATTACTGATCCTACAGACATTGCCAACATACTGGCTGACAGGTTCAGTGCAAACTTCTCCCCCAAAAGGAGAGATATCTATACCAAGCGATTGCAGCCCCCCAAACATCTCCAATGCCCAAGTGAGAACTGCTCTCTCCAAAGCAAAAAACACAGCATCCATGGGACCTGATGGTGTCCCCGGCTGTGTGCTCCACGAACTCAATGAGGAATTAAACCCACAGCTAGGACAGCTGTTTAATCATAGTCTTACCTCTGGATACGTATCCAGGGAGTGGCGCACTGCAACTGTGGTCCCACTTCACAAAGGCGGTGCCTCCACCGACCCTGGAAATTACCGGCCCATTAGCTTGACAAGCCTTATCTGCAAAGCCATGGAGAGGATCATAATGGACCTTATAAATAAAGACATAGGGAATTTGCAGACTTTGGATCCATCCCAGTTTGGCTTTGTCAAAGGCAGATCATGCCTTCTAAACTTGGTTGACTTTTTCGAAACAGTCACCAAAGCCATTGATGAGGGAAAGGCAGTCCATACAGCCTACCTCGATCTGGCGAAGGCCTTCGATACAATACCCCACTCGGGTATCATTGAAAAACTCATCAGCTTAAATGTTAACCCATACATCACAAGATGGGTTGCAAACTGGCTGAGTGACAGAACCCACAGGGTCAGAGTTGCTGGCGCCATGTCAGACTCAAAGCCTGTCACAAGTGGTGTACCACAGGGCTCAGTCCTGGGCCCACTCTTGTTTGGCATCTACTTTTCCAAGTACAAGCAAACACAGGAGGGTTATGGCTGACAAAGTTTGCAGATGACTGCAAACTGGGCCATAGTAGAAAACACATCTGACACAGATATCCTTCAGAAGGGTCTCACAGAAACGGATAACTGGTGCCAGAGCCATGGCCTAAAGTTAAATGCCAAAAATGCATAGTCATACCCTTCGGGAAAAACAAGGTTACCCCTAGCTACCAAATAGGTGGCAATCCACTGAGCACAGAAGAAGTTATCAGGGACCTGGGGACCCAGGTTGATAGTAGTCTGTCATTCGACACCCATGTAGCTAAAGTAGTTAGGAAGACCTTCTACATTGCCCACCTTATCATGAAGGGATTCTCATCTAGATCAAGGGAGGTCATAGTCTCCTATACTCATCACTCATCAGACCAATGATTGAGTACAATGCCCCATTCGGAATGTATCTGACCCGACACTTGCAGCAGCTGGAGAGGCCACAAAAGTTCCTCACCAAAAGGATAAAGGGTCTCAAACATCTGTCCTATGCTGCCCGACTGAAAGAACTCCAGCTCTATTCAGTCGCCACCGCTTGCTCAGAGGTGACCTTTGCCTAACATACAAGGCCATGTCAAACCCAGATTTGATGAATATGCTTCACCTCAAAAAATCTAGATCCGTCAGAGCCAAAAGGGCGGGAGACTTAAACCTCGACACGGCTATTAATAGGACGTGCTGGAGGGATAGATTCATCACCCAAAGACTCCCTATGCTGTGGAATAAAATCCCGGTATATGTGAGGCAGAGCACCTCGCTGGCCTTGTTCAAGAGAAATCTTGACCAATGGATAGGAGATCGCAGATATACCCCAGGGATTACCTCAGTGTCACTGCTCAACAGAGGCACAGCAAAATAATGGGTATAGTTCCCCATACTAAAGGGGTGGCGTAAGCCACAAAACTATGGGCTAGGCTTGTAAATGCCCTCGGGCAGATAGCCTAGTATGAACCTATGAACCTATGAACCTATGAAAAAACAATCATGATATAAAAATTGAATGTTATTTTTTGAAAGATTGGTATATACAGGTGAGGCATAGAGTAGAGTTGAGATTAAGTGGGTCCTGGCTATGGTGGTCCTAGCTACTGGTGTAAGGAAAGGCTTGATTTTGTAAAGGGATCCCAGTTTTTTGTTCATTGATTTTATTGTGTTGTTAATATGACTATCAAAGTTAAGGCTGTTGTCTATTGTTATTCCTAATAGCTTAGTGGTTGTGTCAGGAGAGATAACAGTGCCATCATTAGATGTGAGTGTGAAATGAATAGGGGTGGAGTTATGGGTTGGTGTAAAGAGTAACAGTTTAGTTTTTTTAGGGTTAAGGAGGAGGCAACAGTTAGAGAACCATAGTTCTACGGTGTTGAAAGCTTCTTGGGTACGAGATTTAAGTTCAGTTTGAGAGGTGGCTGTGCAGATAATAGTGGAGTCATCTGCATATTGAATGCAAGTAGTGTGAGGGAGTGCAGAGTGAAGGTCATTAATATAAATAGAAAATAGGAGTGGGCCTAAAATGGAGCCCTGTGGAACACCAAGAGAAATAGGAAGGTTATTTGAGAGATTATTTTGCCATAGTACAGCCTGTTGCCGGTTTTCAAGGTAGGATTTGAACCAATTTATAGCTAGTGTGCTGAGTGAGAGGGATTTCAGTATGTATAGTAGGAGTTGGTGATTAACCATATCAAAGGCTTTAGATAAATCAATGAATACTGCAGAGGAAATAGTATTATTATTATTACGTTTTTTATTTATGCTGTCTGTGAAGGATAGAATGGCAGTGGTGGTACTATGGTAAGGTCGGAATCCATGTTGGCAGTTGGCAAGTAGGTTGTTATGGAGAAGGTGGTGTAGTAGTTGCTTATGGATACATTTTTCCATAATTTTTGCAAGGGGGGATAGCAGAGCTATAGGACGAAAGTTAGAATATTCATTGGAGTGGCCCCCTTTATGTAGTGGGATGATATGAGAAATTTTCCAGATGGATGGGATGATTCCTTCACATATGGTTCTGTTGATCAGAATGGAAATGGGGTAGGCAATGGCTTTGGCTCCTTTTTGTAGGAACTCTGCTGGGAGTTTGTCTGCTGAGGGGGTAGTAGGTTTTAGTTTTTGGAGAAGAGAGCAGATGAAGGAAGTAGGTACAGGTTGTATATGAAATGGTGGGGGTGGGATAGTGTTAGAGGTGGGCAAATTTGAGGTGTCAGGAGATAGATGGCTAGCAAGATTTTGGATGGCATTTGTGAAGAAAGAATTAAAATCATTTGCGGTTTGAGAGGGATTGTCTGGGTTGGAGCCAGTTGGGTTGGGAGTGAATGTTTGACCCGGGTGTAGGAGTTTGTTAATACTAGCCCAAAATTTTTGTGGTTCCTTGTGGTAGGAGTGCTGTAGGTAAAAGTACTTCTTATCTAATAGGATGGCTTTTTTAGTAATATTTCTATGTTGTCTAAAGATTTGCTGATCTAAAGGGTTTTTAGTAGTACGCCATTTTGCCCAGGATTTGTTTCTGAGACGGATTTTTTGTCTAGTATTATTCGTAAGCCAAGGGGCTGGTTTAGTCTTATTTCTTACTCAGCGTGATGGGGCATGGTGGTCAAGTATATCTAGGAATGTAGAATTGAAATATTCTACTGCTTCATTGATTGGGAGATCTTTTAATGGTGACCAATTACATTGTTTAAGTTCATTTTGGAAAAGTTCTGGGTTAAATTGCTTTTTAGTGCGTACTGTTCTAAATGAAGATGGGAGAGTTAGGTTGGTTTTATTTCTGATCATATAAGTTAGTAAGTGGTCACTTAGGTCTTCGGGTTCCTGCTATGTATACTTGTTTGGGGTTATTAGTAAGTATCCAGTCCAAGGTACTTTCTTTGTTGTTTGGTTTATTAGTTCTGGTGGGGGAAATAATAGTTTGTGAGAAGCCATAAAGGTTAATATGTGTGGTTGGGTATATAGTATTGCAGTTGTTCCAGTCTATATTAAAGTCTCCTAGAACTATGGTTTCTTGTGGGGAATTTATTGAAAGCCAGTTAAGGATATTCTCGAGAGTACTGATATTGTTACCTGGTGGAAGGTATATACAGATAATGTTTATAGCCTTATGTGTGTTGATTTGTAATTTAGTGAAGAGTATTTCAGCATTGTTATCTGAAGGTGGGTTTAGATTTACAGTGCTAACTTGTAGCTCTGCTTTATAAAGGATTGCTACCCCTCCTCCCTTTTTGGCTGTACGGTCTAGTCTAATGATATTATACCCAGGTGGGGTAACTTCATTGTCCTTGATGGTAGGTTTTAGCCACGTTTCAGATAGGCAAAGGATGTCAAATAGGTGGACATCTAAGAGGGCATGAAGTTGTGTAATTTTATTACAGATGCTACGTGTATTGAGGTGTGCTATATAGAATGAGTTAGCTGGTTTAGTAGGTGTTGGTGTATTAGTTTTATGAGGGTTAATGCCTGGAGATTTAAGGTACTGGTTAGGGCCAGGATTGGGGTGAATGTCACCATCTATAAGGGAGTGGAGGAGTGTTATGTGTTTAGGGTTGGGAAGTTTACAATAATAGTCTAATAGTTTATTTGCATTTCGGTTGGTGTACTTAATGTGAGCTAGTCTATGAAACTTAGGAAGTAGGTAGTTGGGTTTGGATAGAGGGTTAAGATGATTGGGGTAGTTTGTTAGTAGTGGTGTGGAAGTATATTTAGAGGGTAGGAGAAAAGTGGAGTATAGTGGTTGCTCAAATTAGGTTATGATATAGACAGAGGTTAGAAGAGATAAGAGGAATGTAAGAGAAGTGGTAGTAATTGGTGTGGGGTAGTTGAAGTAGGCATTATGGAAGTTTGAGAAGAGGGAGAGAAAATTGGTTGTTGAAGTTTGTGAGCTCGTTGGGATAGTTCTTTGTAGGTACAGTATTATAATAAGGAGGGAGAAGAAGGGAGGTGATTGTGAGTTATATTAAGTTAAAGGAGGTTGGGGTGTTAATGTTATGAGTTGTGTGATTGGTGCTAAAGTTGTTGTGGGTGTGGCTAAGGAGGAATAAGTGTAGGATCACTGGGGGCGGGTGGAAATTGGGGGCAGGGTAGGGGAGCGAAGTGAGCCCGCAAGGCGAATGGAGCGGGAAGACCTAAGAGTAGATTTTCAAGGAAGACAATCAATGAAGTATGGAGTTCAGTGGATTAATCTGAAGGTAAGAGAAAGTAGGGGAGTATAGAGAGGCTGACAGGGAAAAGTGGTAAAGTGTATGAGGAGTGGAGTGTGACTAGATATAGTTAAGGACGAGGGAGAGAGGGTCAGACAATATTTCAGAGGAAGAGACTAGAAAGTGAATTTGGGAGACAGGGATAAGCAAGTGAGAAGAAACTAAAATACAGTTACTGATATAGAACGGCCAGCTAGTGGTCAATTACTTTAATTCAAAATCATAGGTCACCTAAAGGGATGGCAATCCAGGAAGGAGAGGGAGATGGAACAAATTGCAGATATAGAGGGAATGGGTTAGAGGCACAATGCATGTATAATGTAAAATATGGGGGGGGGGGTTGGCTGTCTGCTGGGAAGCCCGACAGTGAGGCTTGCCTACTTAGCAGTATCTATAACAACTTATTAATATTACAGTTTATTAGAAGCTATAGTAAGACATACTTTCACTATCTTTAGCAAAGTAGGTTTCCAAAGGAGCTGGTAGGTTAATTCCTTTTTTTATAAAATGAATATTTTCCTTAGGTGTCCAGCTGGGTGGATTCAGGTGAAATAGTACAGGGAGATACAGGACCTAAAGGCCGTTCATGAAGAGAGAGAGAAAAAAGGTAGTGAGGCAATCAATATGTGAACCAGAGGGCAAGCAATAGTTACAACAACACAATAGTAAGGTTTGTCTTAGCAGAAGATCCTTATGCTCTATTTATAAGGAACATTTGCTTTCAGTATACATTAGGTACTACTAGTCATACTAGACCCATGCAAGACTCTGTTAATAGTTAGGGTAACAGTTATCTACATATGCTTTATAAAACAAGTAATACACTAAAACATAGCTTATTACTGGATCTGTGAATAAATACATAAAAATTCAGCTAGTACAAATAGTAGTCAGGTTAGGATAAATAAATTAATAAATAATGAAAATTCAGCTAGTACAAATAGTACTCAGGTTAGGATATGTAGTTCATACTGGAAGTGTCTGTAAGAGAGATACTATTAAGGATAAGCCTATTCAAAATTAGCTAGATCAGTTACGATGTAGCGATGTCTTTAAATAACCTTAGCCTGGCCTTAGTATAGGTTAAGCATCAGGGATTATATATAGATTGCCGCTATAGTGAAAATGCTGTGCAGTTACTTAAATATATTTTAGCAGATAGATTAATATTAGTATTTGAAATAAGGCCATATCTTACAGTTTCTCAGATCAAATGGGGGAGAAAATCTCCGCTGCAGAGACACATGCTAAGAGAATAAAGGTTAACATTCATATGTTATATTTATATGTTAACATTTATATGTTATATATATCTACATACACATATGTAATCTGCTGTGTATATGTAGACACATATATGTGCCAGTTTAGGCATATGCATGTACATATGAGCATTTATAGTGATATATATATATATATATATATATATATATATATATATATATATATATATATATATATATATATAGAGAGAGAGAGAGAGTTAGTAAAACTATATATATATATATATATATATATATATATATATATATATATATATAGATATGTTGTATCTGTTTAGATTTTAATATAGTTACACACACAGACATCTAGGTGTTGGTATACATTCCTGTACTGTTGCATAACAGGACTGGATGATATGTGTCTGAGAACATTGCATTTCTGTGTATCTCAACAAAAGAAACGAATGAATAGAAAACACTCACTTTATTAACATAAATAATAAAGCTTTCGGGAGATAACCCTTCTTCAGTATTCCATTTCTGTGTATCTGTCATGGCTTAGTGGTACATAACTTTGTCTAGTGTGTGCAGGGTCCTTGGTTTGAGCCTTGCAAGAGCTGTTTATTTTGTTGTTGGGCAGAACACGGCCCGTTGAATACAGAGTGATTAAGATGCTTTTAAGCAGTTGTAAGCGGGTTTTCATGAGTTTGCACAATGGCAAGCACTGCTAACCCCCATTTATGTTTTCAAACAATCAGCTTCAGAATTGCTCAGCCTGTGTAGGCATAGCTTACCCCCAAGCAAACCCACGCAAGCCCGCTTACTGCTGCTTAAAAGTGCTTACTGTCGCTAACCCCTGCGCTAATTTCTTTAAAAGAAAAGAAAAAGGGGTTGATAAGAAAGTGGTGAAAAAGGGGCACAATGAGGGTAAGACAGTAGGGAAGATAGCTAGGCATGTGCAGGAAGGGTGTATGGAAGGTCCATAGCTGCCCATTTCGTCTACAGCAACAGCTGTGCATATACACAGAATTTGGAGGTACATTTGGACCCTCAAACCCCTGGGAGAGGAGTGAGGACAACATATATTCATTGTGATGCCAATTAGACCAGATTACATGTGTTCAGTGGATATGTGTGCAAAATGGACAACTATGTATGGGGCGAGATTTTATTGTGGGAACAGATTGCCCTTTTGTTTTTTTCAGGTGAGAGTGGGATGTTGGGGAGGGGTAGTAGGTATATTTGGGGAGGTAGGTTGGGCAGGTTAACAGACAAGACAAACAAGACGCATACAGGGGTGGTGTATGACACATGTGGGGGGTAAACACCTTGGACGGAGAGGGGTGTTTGGAAGTCACAAGCCCATGAGCTCCCAACTGGAAAAAGTGGGACTGAGGTCCCCACCCATGGGCAGTCACCACTGCATCTTCATGGCCCCAAAGATGGCTGTGCTGAGGGCTGTGTAGGAGGGGCAGGCTCACCCTCTAATTAAGCCACTCAGCCCTCAAGCTGGCGTAGCCAGTCTTGAAACTCCAGATCAAGCTACCTACGCACCACGGCCCGAACATGTTGATGGGTGACAGGTTCCCCTCCATGCCTGCTCCGAGGGGGGGCAAGCCTCATCCCCTACAGCAGTTCCACCCGAAGGTGGCACAGGGCCCATGGAGGAGGAGGTCCCAGGCTGGGCCCCAAATGTGCTGGTGCCCGGTGCCATGGCCAGCTGAGGTGGGACAGGTGGGTCCGCTGGGACTGGCCTTCCCATATGAGCTATGTTGTTGCAGGTTTATGACAGATATGGGTTAGTAACAGTCAACAGCATTCAGGATTAGTTATAACAGTATGTATAGGTTTTCTCATTTACCCAAAACACCAGATTTAGCACAGCTGCAGAGCAAGCAGAACACATGCATATATGGAACAACAGTAGCCATTACAAGAGCATGCAGGTTTCATTGATGGCAACAGGCCACCAATATGGGTGTATTTTAACATGGCACATGCATAGAAACAGATGTGAATATTTATAAACCATTAGGACATAAGTGCTATAATGGACATTAAATTATTTGTAAGGAAAATCAACCTAACCATACTGGCTTCTAGAATAGGGTTTAACAAGGAAACCAAGGAAAATACAGAATTGGTTAGGAAATCCACATACAACCCCCCTTTACTTCCACAAATTAAGAACTTTGAGACGGTTATGGAAAAGGAAATAAGGAAGATGGACAATAAGAACAAAATTAAATTCCATCAGAATTTACATATAGACGAGAAAGTAGTGTTAAAGGAACTCACCAAGGACAACACAGTGAGAATTATGAAACCAGATAAAGGGGGTGGGATTGTTATAATGGATAAAATATTGTACGAAGCAAAAATGTGCACCATCCTGAACGACGACAACAAATATTGTGTAGCCTCAAAACAAGAAATAGAGATGGCACACAAAAAAATAGAATTATCAATTCAAGATTTATTGATGGAAAAAGTCATCAACATTAAAACAGCTAATTATTTGAAAGTTAAGAAACCAAGGGTAGCCACAATATTTGGCATACCCAAAATCCACAAGAATCAGGAACCCCCCCCCCCCAAGACCCATAGTGTCAGCAGAAGGAGCAATGACTGTCCCCTTAGCCAAATATGTCAACACAAAGGCAAAACACATTTGGGTCAATAATAAAATTATTTTAAAAGACTCCTGGAACTTTCTCAGGGAATTAACATCCAGTGTCTATAAGGAAGATATCATCTTTATTACCATAGACATTATTGATTTATTCTCCTGTATCCCACATAATGAAGGGATGGACATGTTCGAAGAAAGTATATTTCTCGACAATGTGATGACACATGAAGAAAAAGTAGCTACAGTCAATTTTATGGATATTGTGTTGAAAAATAATTATTTGATTTTTAACGTAGAATATTATCAACAAAAATCTGGAGTTTCTATGGGAGCAGCGTGTGCCCCTACATATGCTAACATTGTACTATCTAGATGGGAAGAGAAATATATTACAAATTCAAAATACAAAGACTATTGGGTACTATATCACAGGTTTTTGGATGATATAGTGATTTTTTGGATAGGGGGTGAAAAGAACTTTTTGGAATTTATGGAATACATTAGTACCACCACAAGTTTCTTGAAGTTTACTTACGTTTTAAACAGAAACGTACTTAACTATCTTGATGTGGAAGTATATAAGTTTGAAAACAACTTTGAAACAAAAGTGTATAGGAAGACAACATATGTTAATTCCTTTCTACATTTTGACAGTGCGTATCCACTACACAGCAAGAAAAACATTGTAAAAGGACAGTTCGTGAGGGGGTCTAGAATGACTAGTCAAAATGAGGACTTCTCTATAGAATGTGATAAATTGGAAAACATGTTCTTGGAGAAAGGCTACTCCACCGACTTCATAAAGGATATAAGGAGGGAAGTTGAGAAAGGTAGAAATGGGAGATTCCACCCTATCAAAGGAGTGGAACAAACTAATACAAAAGAAGGTGGAAATGAAATAAAATTTGACAATGGGGAAAGTTTTCAAAGAAGACTAGTGATAGAGTATAACTCCTTCAATAAATATATTAGGGGAATTTTTAATAAGGAATGGGAGAAATTCTCAGCCTTAACTGATATGGAAGAAATCAGAAAAATTGTACCTAAAATAGTATATAAAAATCCCCCTAATATCCGTAATATGATAGAAAGAATAGGAAATATTAATAAAATAGAACCCAACCGACAAGTAGGAACATTTAAATGTGGGAGATGCTCACAATGTGCATTTATAATGAATAAAAGGGAAATATATTTAGAAAGTAGAAAGAGATTAATAACTAGTAATAATTATTATAACTGTGAAACACAGAGGGTTGTTTACCTAGCGGCATGTCAGAAATGTCACTCATTTTACGTCGGAAAAACTGAGAGATCCCTAAAAAAGAGGGTGTATGAACACACATACGACATCTACAAAGAAAGAATAACTAATGCACTGTTTAAGCACACTAAAGTCTGTCAAGAAGCAACATATTTATTTTTTGTTTTAGAAGAGATTCAGGTTGACCTTAGGGGAGGCCCCTGGGAAGATATACTAGAAAGTAGAGAGCTATGGTGGCAGATACACCTGGACGCAAGTAGGAGTCCTGGATTAAATGAACATCTATCCATAGGGGCTATCTTAAGACTAAAATCTAACAAGATTTGATTCAAAGAAAATTTCCACTTTTCAACACCAGATGGCACTATTTTATTATAATATAACCCACTAGACAAAGAAATACACACTGTTTTCTTACATATTCCTTATATATTTCTTGCTGCAATATAGTAAGAATAATACATACAAGAATAAATATTAACTTTACATTAGGCATTTTCCTCAGGTAGATTTGAACAAGGGCAAAAGTAAATAAATGCTGCTTGTCACTAAACCTATATGCATCAAATATGATCAAATGTATATTTTTTTAAAATAAACTTTATGCACTGCACTTTATATAAATAGGTTAGACATAAACATAAAAACAAGTAAATGCTGCTTATTATTAAATTTGCATATACAAAACATGACTACAAATTTTTAAAGAACATTTCATAACCTCGAAAATGAAGAGGAAAACTATTTGGTTTTAGCAATGTATTTTAAGAATTGTTTTAAATGTATTTATGTATGTTTTTGATTTATTTAAAATATCTGAAATTTTCAGACAATTATATTGTTTTTAACTTCATTCAATGATTAATTTACCATCCAACAATAACAATCATCTATTTGTATCACCATTATTTGTATTACGAACACCATGAATATTAATGAAGTATAACCAAAGCTGATTTGACAGTTCATATTTTAAACAGCGTATGCAATTGGTAATAAGCATTAATTGGAATAGAATTAAGGTATTTAAATAGTAAAAACATAACACGATTGTATCTGATGAAGTCCCACTTTGTGAGACGAAAACGCATTTGTGCTGTTGTGACAGAAGAGCGTTAATCTGTTTTTGTTCGTGAGTCTTTGAGTTCATCGTGAATAAACTGTGGCTTTTACCATTTCCTGGTGGTACTTCTTGGCACATTGCATTCAGTTTGTTTGGGATCGTTGGTAATTTTTTGGATGCTATCGCTTACTTCAGTTTATTAGGACATATGTCCCAACAAATGTTTGGAGTGTACACATACCAGTTGAGGAGTGTCATTTGGTTATTATGCACATATGGTAGGGATGAGAGAGAGAGAGTTCAATTAACAACTAATATATCCTTGTAGTTTCACAACATTCTTAGTCACTGCAGTGATCTTTCCCTTACATGTATTATTACACTACCCAATGCCCTTATATTGTACACTGGTATGTTTATAGATTATTATATACGTGACCTTTGTCTTACATACAGGCGTGACAGGATGCAGGTGTTAATGCAACATATGTTGAGAATTGCTGTCATACACTTTGGGTGAGGTGCTAGAACGACAGGTTTGTTTTCATATACATTCTATGACTATGTACACATTTGACTATCATTTATATGTCATTGACGGCTGCCTACATTTCTTGGATCATCACACTGAGGTTTCAGGGGAATGGGGTACCAGGCTGGTGATATGGGCCATTTATCTGGACATGCTGGACAGATTAGAACAGTTGTGGGGTATGAATATGCATACAACCTTCAATTTGAACATTCTAGCACATTCTGTATAGTTGTTGGGTGTAATTATGCATACAGCTTTCTATCTGAACATTGTTACAAAGTCTGTACAGTTGTGGGGTGTGGTTATGCATTCAACTTAGTAGCACTCCCAGGATTCAAACCCCTGCTGTGTGTGACAAAAATTATAGCTAACATCACAGTACACTGTGCTATCAGGGAATCGATGTAAAGCTTTCTACTGTTTTCTATCTAGGTCTCCCTCACTTGTACAATATGACTGACCTCTTGGCACTTCCAACATTGTTATGCAGGACTTCATACACATTTTATCTGCATACCACAGTGTGGGTGACACTGCTTAAACTACAACAGTACTATTTATAGTATGCAACAGTTCACCAACATATGACAGAAGAGTAAACAGAAGCACTCCAGGGGATATATCTTTATTCACAGACTATTACACATTTATTTCTACCGGTGCAACACTTTCTGAGGCTCTTATATTTATTTGTTATGACAGTATATGCAGACTAATTACTAACCTGCCTGGCGACGCAGCCTTTACAGCCTAGCATCATGGGCTTGCTGGTTCGCAGCCCGTTCATCTGCAGCTGTCGGAGGAATAAAGTTATATTTAGCCATACCTATCCATAGTATACACAAGCTAGGCAATTCTTAACTACTTAGTGGAATAAGTACTTAGTACTGGGACATTAGCCATCTGCCGAGACTCCTAGATCCACTGTTCCAGTACACCCCCTCCACCGCTTCAGGTTAGCATG
This sequence comes from Protopterus annectens, assembly GCF_019279795.1. NCBI lineage: Eukaryota > Metazoa > Chordata > Ceratodontiformes > Protopteridae > Protopterus > Protopterus annectens. The sequence goes on along the minus strand of NC_056735.1, from coordinate 1,775,488,391 downwards.
GTGGTGCCTGACCTGCTCACCAGTCCGGGGGATACCTGTGGCACTGATGAGGTCACGGTCGAGACTGTCCCAGGCCTCCATTTTATACTGCGAGCCCTGGTACTGGCCCTGTAGTAGTCTGTCCTCATGGTGTTTTACCAGGAGCCATACCATGATTTTTGACTCCTGGATGCCCCAGTGCTGCACTCTAAAATGAGTGCCTTCACCCACACCAGCTATTCTGCCTGCAGTAGGAAGCTACAACCACTTATGGAATGTATTCCCACCTGTGTGGTTTAAATACGGCCAATTACACACACTTTTCCATGATTGGCCGGTTTTGAAAAGGCTAAGCTATGGGCACACCTGCTTACCTAAGGGTGGCAGTGCTTAAAGGGGTATACCGCTAGGCAGATTGGCTTGGCTCCCCTATGCATTACTTACTCTTACTAAGTTGAGCTGTGCTGCGGTTAGCATTTCTTAATAGTTAATCTCCACTATATTTGCCTTTTGGCAGTGATTTATTCTTCATTACAGGTTATATATGTGTCTGGTATCTGTGATTCATGTATACATACACTGCATAGGGACCTGGGGACTTTTACACTTTATTACAATAACACCTCACATCTATGCTTACAGCAGTACTCCAGTTCACATATTTATGTTATGTAGCAGGTTATATCACTTCACACTGTACATAGCTTCAGTTCCCATGTTTGGTTTGATTTTCCTGTGGTGAAGATTAGTTTTCTGATACCTCATTCATCTGTATTGCTATGATGGCTTAGTGGTTGACTATTGTGACTATAATGTACAGGGTCCTGAGTTTGACCTTGCAGAGACAGTTTATTTTGTTGCTGGCAGAACATGGGCCGTTGGCTACAGAGTGATTAAGGCACTTTAAAGCAGTTGTATGCGGGTTTGCATGGGTTTGCATGATGGTAAGCACTGCTAACCTCCGGTTACAGTTTCTTAAACTCAGTGAGCTTCTACTTTGCTTAATCTGTGTAGGCAATGCTTACCCCCCACGCAAACGTAGTTACACACACTTTCTAGTGCGTATATATGCTTACTTGTGCTTAAAACTGCTTACTAGTGCCTTATTCATTATGACACTGACACTTCACATGTGCATTTAATGCAGTGCTCAGGTTCACATTTAAATGCTATTAGTAGGTTATACAGCAAACAATGTAAAAAAATGTTCATATACATATTTCATGTAGAAAATGGAATGTGTGGCAGTGGGACCCAAACTGAGAATGTGTGCGCTGTAGGCGGATGCTCTGCCCTCTACACTATTGCAGCTCTGCATAATTTTCAAATTTCTACCTTAATGTCATACCCATGCTCCCTTTCCCTGGCCCCCAAGCTCCACGTACACAGCATCCATCCATTCTGCAGTTGCTAGCCCTGCCATACCACACCTCCACACATTTCCCTCTCTGGATGCTTTGGTATTCCTCCATATTACTGTCTTGATGCAACCTTCTGCAAGCTCTTCATCAGTTTAGTCCATGTACATTCAAGCCTTCCCTTCATCCACCTCCGATACTGGTGGAAACATTATTGTGACCCATAACGTCTAGTGTGTCCCAGAAGGGATGGACCTGTTGTTGTGTCACGAGTACACTTTGCTGGTCTACACTGTTTCTCCCACTAGTAGCATCCTCCCAGAGTTTTTAGATGCAGCAGTTTACTCACACACCAGGCCAGCCTCATCTCCCACCTCTGCGGATGAAACACGCCCCCATGCCATGGCCCATTTTCCATTCCTCTCTTCAGTATTATATAAGACTACAGTTCTCACAGTATGCGTGGACAGGAACTGTTCATTGGTACTCATAGACTGCTCGGACTACTGTGACTAAGCATTGTGCACATGTTTGCTGGTATTAATGTACATACTTACATACATTTCCTATACTGTTGACTGACTGTGCCGGATGATATGTTTGTGATAGCAGCTGATTGTATATCTGCCATGCCTTCGTGGTAACTCACTTGGACTATAGTGTGCAGGGGGGGCCTGGGAGTGCTGATTATGTTGTTACTGGGCATGACGAGGGCTGTGGGCTACAGCATGCCTAAGGCACTGTGGGTGAAGTGTAGGCAGGTATGCACTGTTGTGTGCTAGGCTCAGACCTGCTGACCTCCGTTTATGGCGTCTTACAATTGGTTGGCCTCCACGTTGCTTAACCAGTGTGGGCATTGCTTACCGCCACCCACACAGGTGTACTCCCATTTGCTGCCGCATACTCCCATACTACTTCATGTATATGTCGGTATTATACATGCTTAAATCAGGTGTACATGTCAGGTATCACTGTTCACAAAGGTCAGTGTAAGGTTAAGTGGAATTCCAGTTTAGCATTTCTGGTTAGGCTACACTCAGGTATTTGGGTTAGGTTTAGTTATGCCATAACTGTGTTGTAGAGTAGATGCGAATAGTGGAGGTGTAGGTGGGTAGGTGGAGGGGGGACATTTTAACTGTATAGTAAGCTGTTTGACTGATTGGTGGGAAAGCAGTAGTGCAGGTTTGCAGGGTGTTGGGATATGTATGTGAAGCAGGGGTCTGTAGTGTTGGGGGGGGTGGCGGACTTCACCAGGTGGTGATCCAAGTGTGTTTGGATTTTCCCTTCATGTGTTATTTACATGTATAGTCTTGGAGAGCTGCGGTAATACACCTGGGTTGGGGGTTCCAGATTCTGCCAATATAGTTGTGTGGCGGGTTTCACCTACTTGTGACTGTGAACATTATTACGAATGCAACAGGGGTCGATAGGTAAGTGTTGTTATTGGGCCACACAGAGGGGCTGATAGTGGGGACATGTCCAGAGATGTGCAGGATGGCTGACAGGAAGGTCCACAGCTGGCCATTTCTTCTACAGTGACAGCCAGTGGCGTAACTACGAGAGGCGAAATGAGGCAATTGCCTCAGGGCGCCAAGTGGCAGGGGAATCCGCTGTCTAGGTAATCATTTAATTTAATTTAAAAAAAATATATATATATTTTTTAGGGCGTTCTTCTTTAAGAAGAAAGAAGTGTAGTCGCGGGCATGCTGACATCATCGCGTGCAGTGCAGCACATATTTTCAAGTTTGCGAGCGGGAACTGAAATGGATGGTTTAGAGGACTACTTGCGAGCGGTTCGGTTTAGAGGACTACTTGCGAGCGAACAGTTCAGTTTAGAGGAGGACTACTTGCGAGCGGGAACTGAAACGGACGGACGGAAGATGGGATTTCAGAGTGAGTAATGTGTGGAAGATGGGATTTCAGAGTGAGAGGTGTGTGTGTGGGATTTCAGAGTGAGAGGTGTGTGTGTGTGTGGGATTTCAGAGTGAGAGGTGTGTGTGTGAGATTTCAGTGTGAGAGGTGTGTGTGTAAAGCAATAAAGGCCTGGGGGAGGTTGGATAATTAAGTAATGCTTTTTATAGTAGAGAGTAGATAGTTTTTGTACTCATTAGTATAGTTAGTGTTAACATGATGTGTTTTTTTTTTAAATTTGTGGGTACACTACGGTTGTCTGTAATGTTACTGAAATGTTATTGGTGAGATGTTTTATCTCTTTCAAAAGCAGTTTTGGTTTACTTGTGAACACTAATTGCTGTTGAAGGAATGCGCTTCTGTCACTCTCTTATGTTAGGCTACTATGTGTGTTTCAGGGAAAAAACAAAATAAATATGTATTTGTTTATTGTAGTATTATTCATATGAGGTTGTTATTTTTGAGGTCTTTTATGGAATAAATGCTAAAATGGCATTATTTTATCACATAGAAGGATATGTTAATCAGAGACATGAACAATAATTTTAGCAGACCAACTCATGAATGCAGCAGCTGTTAATGTTCAAATTATGACAACTTATTTCATATCACTTTACACTCACTGCCACTCATGTTTTGATCTCCTGCCTACTAACCTCCTGGACTGGGGCACCCAGCCATTCTCCATGTGGCTAGCAATAACTGATATTGCAACATGAATATGGATAAGATGGTTTGAAATAGAGAAAAATGCTTTTAGTTGAATCAGCACTTGTTCAGAAACAGATCCAGTGTGTTTTGAAAATTTAGAGAGGGGTCAAGTACAAGTCTGAGGTACTGGTAGCAGGTAACAAGGAGAATGTTGTTTAAATTAGTGTCTAGAAAGTTTATTGTGAGATTGCCTTTGAGTGGTCCCAAATAGCATTACAGCAGCTTTAGATGGGTTTATTGAAGTTTATTTTGAGTAAAATAATTGTAGCTCTTGGTGAAGTCTTTTTGTAGTACAAAAGGAGAGAGGAATGAAGAAGTATGTACATGAGTTGTCCGTAAGTTTAATACAAGGTATAGCAGAAGAGATGAAATTGATCTATAGGGTTTAAGATTTGTTGCATAGTAAATTAGCAACGGTTGTCATTGCAGTGATTACTCAAAGGTTAAATTCTCATACTTTTATATGCTTTTCTTATGTCTCTGATGGAGGGTTTTACCTTCATGTCCTGCAGCATTTTGTTCCAGTATTCTGTTAATATTTTACAAAATGCTGTTTCAGAGAGAAAGAAGGAATCTTTTAGAAAAGAAGAATTTAAGTTGATACAGTAGTGATCTTTCTGTTAGTTATTTTGTGAATGTTCAGGAGGAATGATGCCCTGGCTTCAGTGGGGATACAGTTGCATTTCTTTTCATGTTATCCAGTAATAGTCTTGTGCAAGAATGAAAGGTGTACAAAGCTTCATATTTTATTCTATATTCTTTGCAGGGGTTTAGAATTTTGAAGAGAATAAAATAGTATCATTGGGACGGAGTATACAAGGTTGTGGCGCAAAGTATTTATGATAATGGCTTCTCCAGCTTCTTTTGTGTATAAGTTGCAGCTTTTATAAGCTTCTCTGAGATGAGTCTGTACATTCTGCGTATAGGCTGCCACAAGAGAAATAAAAAATGGTAATGAAATGTCTAGTAGGAGCTCAGATTATTTCTGCGCAGTAATGAATGGTAGTGGCCAGTGAGGACTGTCAAGGAAGTGGAGAGAATGGGCTGAAGACAACTGTCTATTTCTACCAAATATCCTTACTGTGGATTGTTTGGTATTTGGCACAACTTTATTAGGGCAAATCCAATTCAAGTATAGTGTGAAGAAACTTTGGAGAAATGCATTGATTTGTTAGTGCACTGCTGATACTCTGGTGATGACAAAGTCTTTAGCGTAAAGTATGACTTAGATAGATTAGAAGGGTGGCTATTGATTAGTAGTGAAAAAAGCAAATAATTGCCCCTGATCCCTGAGATCTCCCATAATAGGCATATGGTTTATGATAATGGAATCCAGAGATATAAAATGTTTTGTTTAGTAAGGAACTCTGTAAACAGGCACACACATCATCTAAAAAATAATTTATTTAAACTTTTTAGTAGAATGTTATGGTCCACTCATTCAAATGTCATCTATACATATAGCACATGTGAGTTTGCCTTCTTCAAAGATTGAATAGATGGTATTGGTTAGGAATGTGGTGATACAGATATTACACTGAGGTTTGCATACATGATGTCTATTTGTGCGGATGTTATATTTTAAAATGCAAGTAAGAGTTTGTTTCAAATTTGTTTATAATTTTTCAAAGGACTTGGTTAGAGGATCTAGGTTACCTACTGGTCTGTAGTCTTTAGTTTTCTTACTGGATGCGGCCTTTGGCAGATGGATTATGGTGGAGTTCATAAACAGATTTGGAATGGAGTTAGAACATAGCAAAAGGTGGAAACCATGAGCCTGTGCTGTTTTCAGATTTTGGCTTCCTAGTTTGATCACAAGAGGGTAAATTGTTCAGGAATTTGATGCTATGATGGTGGGAATTTTAACAAGTTTCTCCTTGATGCATTTTTGTTTTTGGTGACAGCTCTAAAGTGAACATAGGGTTAGCCTGGATAACTGTGCAGAGGCAGAGTTAGCATAGACTTTCTGATATTATTGAACTTTTTCAGCTTTTTATGAGGTTGGTTTGTTAAATTATGTTTTATTCCATTTAAGGTCTGTGGATCCAAACCTTCTGCACTCTTTTTTGATACTGAAAATTAATGCCAAGATAGACTTTTAACAATATGCTGGATTTTGGCATTTTATGACTCTGCTTGAAAGATGAAAGAAGGCAAAATGTCCTTACCCATGCTGTTCCTATAAATATCTCTACCACTTGTCAAAAATATATTAATCTGCAGCTTAATTCTGTTGAAAATTGTTTTTGTTCCATCCATTTGGCTTCGGTCATCTCGATGGCTTGGGTTCCCGGGGGGGGGGGGGGTGTTGGGGCACCTAGGAAAAGTTTGCCTCAGGGCACTTCTAACGTAGATATGCCACTGGTTGTGCACAAATGATGCTCTTGCAATCTGATAGATTTGGACTGCTTTTGCAAGGAAGAGTGGACAAATATTACCAAGTCCAGATGTGCCATGATGAAAGACTGCTGCTCAAGAAGACTGAATGCTGTAATTAAATTGAAAGGTGCTTCAAAAAAGTATTCGTTTAAGGGTCTGCACACATGGTGGTACAGAGGTTAGCATTGTCGTCTCACAGCAAGAGGCTCTATGGTTCAATTCTCGGCTGCTTTGCCTTCTGTGTGGAGTCTGCATGTCCTCCCCATGGTCACAATAATTGCCCCTGATCCCTGAGATCTCCCATAATAGGCATATGGTTTATGATAATGGAATCCAGAGATATAAAATGTTTTGTTTAGTAAGGAACTCTGTAAACAGGCACACACATCATCTAAAAATAATTTATTTAAACTTTTTAGTAGAATGTTATGGTCCACTCATTCAAATGTCATCTATACATATAGCACATGTGAGCTTGCCTTCTTCAAAGATTGAATAGATGGTATTAGTTAGGAATGTGGTGATACAGATATTACACTGAGGTTTGCATACATGATGTCTATTTGTGCGGATGTTATATTTTAAAATGCAAGTAAGAGTTTGTTTCAAATTTGTTTATAATTTTTCAAAGGACTTGGTTAGAGGATCTAGGTTACCTACTGGTCTGTAGTCTTTAGTTTTCTTACTGGATGCGGCCTTTGGCAGATGGATTATGGTGGAGTTCATAAACAGATTTGGAATGGAGTTAGAACATAGCAAAAGGTGGAAACCATAAGCCTGTGCTGTTTTCAGATTTTGGCTTCCTAGTTTGATCACAAGAGGGTAAATTGTTCAGGAATTTGATGCTATGATGGTGGGAATTTTAACAAGTTTCTCCTTGATGCATTTTGTTTTTGGTGACAGCTCTAAAGTGAACATAGGGTTAGCCTGGATAACTGTGCAGAGGCAGAGTTAGCATAGACTTTCTGATATTATTGAACTTTTCAGCTTTTTATGAGGTTGGTTTGTTAAATTATGTTTTATTCCATTTAAGGTCTGTGGATCCAAACCTTCTGCACTCTTTTTTGATACTGAAAATTAATGCCAAGATAGACTTTTAACAATATGCTGGATTTTGGCATTTTATGACTCTGCTTGAAAGATGAAAGAAGGCAAAATGTCCTTACCCATGCTGTTCCTATAAATATCTCTACCACTTGTCAAAAATATATTAATCTGCAGCTTAATTCTGTTGAAAATTGTTTTTGTTCCATCCATTTGGCTTCGGTCATCTCGATGGCTTGGGTTCCCGGGGGGGGGGGGGTGTTGGGGCACCTAGGAAAAGTTTGCCTCAGGGCACTTCTAACGTAGATATGCCACTGGTTGTGCACAAATGATGCTCTTGCAATCTGATAGATTTGGACTGCTTTTGCAAGGAAGAGTGGACAAATATTACCAAGTCCAGATGTGCCATGATGAAAGACTGCTGCTCAAGAAGACTGAATGCTGTAATTAAATTGAAAGGTGCTTCAAAAAAGTATTCGTTTAAGGGTCTGCACACATGGTGGTACAGAGGTTAGCATTGTCGTCTCACAGCAAGAGGCTCTATGGTTCAATTCTCGGCTGCTTTGCCTTCTGTGTGGAGTCTGCATGTCCTCCCCATGGTCACAATAATTGCCCCTGATCCCTGAGATCTCCCATAATAGGCATATGGTTTATGATAATGGAATCCAGAGATATAAAATGTTTTGTTTAGTAAGGAACTCTGTAAACAGGCACACACATCATCTAAAAATAATTTATTTAAACTTTTTAGTAGAATGTTATGGTCCACTCATTCAAATGTCATCTATACATATAGCACATGTGAGCTTGCCTTCTTCAAAGATTGAATAGATGGTATTAGTTAGGAATGTGGTGATACAGATATTAAACTGAGGTTTGCATACATGATGTCTATTTGTGCGGATGTTATATTTTAAAATGCAAGTAAGAGTTTGTTTCAAATTTGTTTATAATTTTTCAAAGGACTTGGTTAGAGGATCTAGGTTACCTACTGGTCTGTAGTCTTTAGTTTTCTTACTGGATGCGGCCTTTGGCAGATGGATTATGGTGGAGTTCATAAACAGATTTGGAATGGAGTTAGAACATAGCAAAAGGTGGAAACCATAAGCCTGTGCTGTTTTCAGATTTTGTCTTCCTAGTTTGATCACAAGAGGGTAAATTGTTCAGGAATTTGATGCTATGATGGTGGGAATTTTAACAAGTTTCTCCTTGATGCATTTTTGTTTTTGGTGACAGCTCTAAAGTGAACATAGGGTTAGCCTGGATAACTGTGCAGAGGCAGAGTTAGCATAGACTTTCTGATATTATTGAACTTTTTCAGCTTTTTATGAGGTTGGTTTGTTAAATTATGTTTTATTCCATTTAAGGTCTGTGGATCCAAACCTTCTGCACTCTTTTTTGATACTGAAAATGAATGCCAAGATAGACTTTTAACAATATGCTGGATTTTGGCATTTTATGACTCTGCTTGAAAGATGAAAGAAGGCAAAATGTCCTTACCCATGCTGTTCCTATAAATATCTCTACCACTTGTCAAAAATATATTAATCTACAGCTTAATTCTGTTGAAAATTGTTTTTGTTCCATCCATTTGGCTTCGGTCATCTCGATGGCTTGGGTTCCCGGGGGGGGGGGTGTTGGGGCACCTAGGAAAAGTTTGCCTCAGGGCACTTCTAACGTAGATACGCCACTGGTTGTGCACAAGTGATGCTCTTGCAATCTGTTAGATTTGGACTGCTTTTGCAAGGAAGAGTGGACAAATATTACCAAGTCCAGATGTGCCATGATGAAAGACTGCTGCTCAAGAAGACTGAATGCTGTAATTAAATTGAAAGGTGCTTCAAAAAAGTATTCGTTTAAGGGTCTGCACACATGGTGGTACAGAGGTTAGCATTGTCGTCTCACAGCAAGAGGCTCTATGGTTCAATTCTCGGCTGCTTTGCCTTCTGTGTGGAGTCTGCATGTCCTCCCCATGGTCACAATAATTGCCCCTGATCCCTGAGATCTCCCATAATAGGCATATGGTTTATGATAATGGAATCCAGAGATATAAAATGTTTTGTTTAGTAAGGAACTCTGTAAACAGGCACACACATCATCTAAAAAATAATTTATTTAAACTTTTTAGTAGAATGTTATGGTCCACTCATTCAAATGTCATCTATACATATAGCACATGTGAGCTTGCCTTCTTCAAAGATTGAATAGATGGTATTAGTTAGGAATGTGGTGATACAGATATTACACTGAGGTTTGCATACATGATGTCTATTTGTGCGGATGTTATATTTTAAAATGCAAGTAAGAGTTTGTTTCAAATTTGTTTATAATTTTTCAAAGGACTTGGTTAGAGGATCTAGGTTACCTACTGGTCTGTAGTCTTTAGTTTTCTTACTGGATGCGGTCTTTGGCAGATGGATTATGGTGGAGTTCATAAACAGATTTGGAATGGAGTTAGAACATAGCAAAAGGTGGAAACCATAAGCCTGTGCTGTTTTCAGATTTTGGCTTCCTAGTTTGATCACAAGAGGGTAAATTGTTCAGGAATTTGATGCTATGATGGTGGGAATTTTAACAAGTTTCTCCTTGATGCATTTTTGTTTTTGGTGACAGCTCTAAAGTGAACATAGGGTTAGCCTGGATAACTGTGCAGAGGCAGAGTTAGCATAGACTTTCTGATATTATTGAACTTTTTCAGCTTTTCATGAGGTTGGTTTGTTAAATTATGTTTTATTCCATTTAAGGTCTGTGGATCCAAACCTTCTGCACTCTTTTTTGATACTGAAAATAAATGCCAAGATAGACTTTTAACAATATGCTGGATTTTGGCATTTTATGACTGTGCTTGAAAGATGAAAGAAGGCAAAATGTCCTTACCCATGCTGTTCCTATAAATATCTCTACCACTTGTCAAAAATATATTAATCTGCAGCTTAATTCTGTTGAAAATTGTTTTTGTTCCATCCATTTGGCTTCGGTCATCTCGATGGCTTGGGTTCCCGGGGGGGGGGGGTGTTGGGGCACCTAGGAAAAGTTTGCCTCAGGGCACTTCTAACGTAGATACTCCACTGGTGACAGCTGTGTATATACCCTGCATTTGGGGGGTAGGTCTGGACAATCTCAGCCCTGGGTGGGAGTGAGGAGAGTCACAGTAATAATACCTTGTGATGCCAATTAGTTCGACTTACATGCCTACAGTGGGGTGTTACAACCATGTGTTCTTTGGTGTCATTTAATGGGTTTGCAGCAACACATCTGGTTATACCGTCCTTTGCCATGTAAACTAGACTTTGCTGCAGTGGGACTCATACCGGGTGTGGCTGCTCATTAGGTGTCGGCTCTGCCTACTGCACACTTTTGCTTACATCCCTGGGGCGGTCCACATAGAACTGCTCCAGCCAACACCTGCACAGCTAGGCCTATAATTTCATACCCATAGGTCCCAAACTGCACATCCTCTTCAGCAGTCTTCCTTACTCTGGGTGCAGGTTGGGTCTAAACACACCACTACACACTGCCCACTCTCCACTTCTCAGGACCCATCACGTATGTTGTCTTGCCCAATGGTTCATCAGGCTTCCCCAACCTTGTAGTCCAAGCACATGTGTGCCCTGCTGTTTGACATCTGTGTAATGGCTGGAAACCCGAAAAGCTTTGAATTTTTTGGTTGTCTCACAAGGGACACTCTTGTCTTTGTTTCAAGAGTGGACTTGGTGGGTCTCTCCCACTGGTAGTATCCTGCCTTTAGTCTGGGAAGCAGTGGTTTGTTTACTTTTATTGTGTGTTATGTTTCACCTGTCTAGCTGGGGGGGGGGGGGTTGATGCTACGTGTTACACATTTGTTGATTGGGCCCTCACCCCCATTGGCACGGCCTGTGAACATATGTAATTCT
>NC_056735.1:1775352116-1775474616 GCF_019279795.1 Protopterus annectens | reverse complement strand
TACAACTAAATCCGTTGGTGCACACAGAGTCACACGTGACATCTATTGTTAGTACCAGGAATACATTCGTCCCATGCTGGACAACCCAAACATCAGGTATTCAACCTTCATCTACACCCAGGATTACATAGGTACCCCTGGCTATGTGAATGGTCTCCAGCATGTGCCCCACCTAGGATACTTGGGTCGGGACATCATACAGGATGGGTCCCGAGGGGGTAGCAATGTGTGGTGGTGTGGTAGCTACGGGCTGGTAACCATGGTAGGGGTGGTGGCTGTGTGTGTGCTGCAGGTGGGGGAAAGCAGAACTGTGGGTTATGCATGTATGGGTTGAGGATGGCCTGGGTTGGATGGGCCTATACTGCTCGGCCCGCCTAGTTGGTGGGGGAGAGGGGTATGTGATGTCGACATGTGACACATAACAGAGGGTTGATTTAATTCCCTAGTTCAATGACAGACATACAGTACTATGAGTTTGGTAGTGTATTGCAGGCGGATGTGTTTGGCTGGGGGGTATGCAAATTTGTATGTGACGTATATTGTTTGGGGCCTCTCAGGCCCATTGATTGTGCATGTGGACATATATGTTTCTGTTCATCTACCATTGGTATCTACAGATGTCTGGCCGTATATACCTCTGTGGGCATATATATTTGCTTACATATGTCTAACTATGTCGGAATATACCTAAGGAGACATATATCTGTGTACATATGTCACTTGATGTGTATATGTGGACATATAGATGTTGACATATATATATGTGTAGTTGTCAACATTTGCATGTATATCTGTTCATATATTTGTATATATGTGTCTATATCTCTGGATATTTATATATATATATATATATATATATATATATATATATATATATATATATATATATATATATATGTGTGTGTGACTACATCTATAGATATGTTGTATCCATTTAGATAGTGATATATTTGCACACACACGCCCATCTAGCTGTAGGTATACATTCTCTGTACTGTTGCATGACTGGGCTGGGGTTATGTTTCTGACAACATACAATTTCTGCATACCTGGCATGGCTTAGTGGTAAATCGTTTTGTGTGTGGTGTGCATGGTCCTGGGTTCCGGCTTTGCAGAGGCTGTTTGTTTTGTTGCTGGGCAGAACACCGGCCATTAGATATGGTGTGCTTAAGGCATTTTCAAGCGTTTGTAAGCTGGTTTGCACTGAGGTAAGCACTGCTGACTTCCGGTCACAGTGTCTTACATGCAGTTAGCTTCTCCTTTGCTTAATCTGTGTTGGCCGTGCTTCACCCCACCCAAACGCACTTGCACATGCTTACTAGTGCTTACATATGCTTACTATTGCTTATCTGTGCTTACGCCTGCTTACTGCTGACTTATTCATTATGGTACTGACTCTTCACATGTGCATTTAATGCAGTACTCCAGTTCACATTTAAATGTTATTTAGTAGGTTATACAGCAATAAAATGTAAATAAATGTTCGCATACAGATTTCACATGGAAAATGGTATGTGCTGCAGTGGGACTCGAACCAGGAATGCCTACTTGTTAGGCAGATGCTCTGACCACTATGCTATTGCTGTGCTGCCTCATTGGCATATATCTTCCTTGTTATCCTCTTCAGACTTTTAAGCTACTCTAACCATAGCTAAGCAATGGGCACACCCACGCACCTACAGTTAGGTGTACTCTGAGTTTTTAAAATAAATACAGGGGTTACTTATTTTTATTTTTATGTCCTGTTGCTGTTGTACTCATGGGGGATTGTTGGTGGGGATATGCAGACACCTATGAGTGGTCTCGCTCATTTATTTACAGTTTCTGCTGTTCTACTTTGCAGGGGCATGTTTATTCTGAGAGCTCTGCTCTCAGACACGCCCCTGCACTCGTCCACGCTCCATGTAAGATTAGGAGGTCAGGCAGCGCATCTTCATTAATATGCATGGCACGTTGCCGTCCTTCTCCTAAACTGCCACTTCTGTGCAAGACTAGATTAGTCCTGCATGGAAGATTAGTGAATCCGGGGGAGTATTTTGTTTTTTTTTTTCTAGTATGGTTAATGTGCTGCTAAAAACCTGATATTTTAGTTAAACCACTAATCCAGGTATTTGAAGGAGGAAGTCACTAGTAATAGGTTTTGGGGGTGATCTACAATGGTCCTGTCAGAGATCAAAGATTAGATGTTTTGATGGATCCAAACAGCATAACTTAAGTTTTAGCTAAGTTAAGAATTATAGTTTTATGGTCAGCCATTTGGCAGCCATTAGCATGTCTTTTGTGCAGTTATTCCTTTGTGGTCTGGAATGTGGCTTCTAGATCTGTACATGACTGTGCCATTGGAATAGAGTATTATTGGGAGTTGGGTATTGTCTAATGGCAGTTTGATGTTATACAGGGAGATGAGTATCCATGAGAAGATTGAACCTTGAGGAACTACTTTAAGGGTGGGCGCCATGGAAAAGGATTTAGTGGTGCAGATTCAATAAAGCCTACATGGTAGTGCATCATTTTGTTTTCAGTAAGCATCTCTATATGAAGTATCGAGCTGTGCAAACATGGTAAACATCATGGCATGCTAATTACAGCATAAGCAGCTGAACTGTATGCTAATTAACTGATCCAAGATGGAGGAGCTATTCAACAAGCTATAAAGCAACTGTGTAGACTCAGTGCAGGTTTTCCCTGTGAATTTCAAATCCTATTGGAATATAGCCACGGAAACTACTGTACTCCGAAACAATGTTAAGGGCTGCTGTTGCTCTTTTATATGCATCAAAGATACACACATTACAGAAACCTGTAAGAAAGCAGTACAATTTTCAAAAGACCATCACAAACACATATAACAAGATGACTACAAAATTTCAAGAGCCAGCCTCTTACACTACAACTTCTGTTGTGGCAGCACACAAATAGTACTTGGCTCTCCCCCCAAAAAAACAACAGGCGAATGAGAGTTTGTACAAACAAAGGAATACCACATGAACCAATTGTTATAAATGTTTTCAGCACAATTCTCACAAAATGTGTACACATTTACAACAGAAAATTCAATTTGATATGATTGCTACTCACCTCTCACTGTGCCCAGCACTGCCTTGGAGGTGTCTATGGGCCATCAGAAAAGCATAACACCCCTGTGTCATTGACAGTACAATACATTACATTTCCCTGAAGTAACACAGAAGAGTGTAAGAGAACCAATTTTAATAATAACACCTGTAATTAAAGTTAATAAGGGCTGTCTGAGAAAGTAAATGCCTGCCTAAAATGCCTATGCCAACAGTGAACTATAAGAAGTCATACAGATAATATATATATTTCTTTGTAACGTGTTAAAAATCTAACATGTACTTGAAAATACAATCATACTTTAGCAAGATCAAAAGCCTTCTATACAGATAAATAAAAAGGAATAACAATCTTCTGTGTTCTCCCAATATACAGGTCTCCTCATCTTCAAGTTCCCTAGCTACATGGTTACCTTTTTATAGTGTAGATTCAGGCCTCTGACCATGGTGATGATGCAGATGAGGTATGAACTCTTTAGAATTGCTGAATTCTAAAATTTTGACTTTGTGTAGTAGGAGTATACATAGTGTAGGCACTACCTCAGTGTTTGCTGCTAATGGACTGCAACTGTGAAAGATTAATGGGAGGGAGAAGCAAGACACAACACCAGTTCAGACTACCTTACATGCAGTGGGCATGTCACCTAGGATACACTTACAAAGTGTAGAAGTAATTGTAGCAAGCTTTTAAATGGACGTGAACAGCACACATTTCTAATTTTTTTTCACTAATAGCCAACTCTCATGCCTTTTCTAAAAACTGTTTTATACTGACATGTAGTTTTATCCTACATTTTAAGGACAGTAATACAGGATGCACGATAGACTGCATGTCTCAGACTACAGCACAGATCAGAGAGGAATGAACACAATACAAACAGAAGACAGAGCTGAAATGGTGCCAACAATACTCATAAATGGTTGTGAGATCATTCACTGCATTAAATATGTAAGCAACAATGTAGAAACAACTGAGAGTGTACAAGTGAATATGTCTTGTTAACACTGTGGAGGAAATGGGACTTGCTTGTCTGCACAATGATTTGCAATCCTGCTGCAAAGTTGTTTCTGTGGCAAAGTGAGCTAAGACACCCCTAGTGTGTTTTGCAGGATCATTAGTCTGACAGTTCAAATTGAGAATTGTGTAAAAATATGTAAGGTGTGTTAAAATGTATTTTGTAATGCTGTTTGTTTCTTTTTTATTTCTTTTTTAAGATATTGCTATTTATGTGGTGTGTAGCGTAGTGCAAATATGGTAAAATTGCTAAATAAATTAAAATTAATGGAAGCTACTTCTGTGATAAAGACAGCATAAATCAAAGCTGTGAATCAAATATGTGTGTAGCGCAATTGTTAAACATGATGAAATCATAAAGCACATACTTTATGTAGATCAGGTTCAAGTTCCACACTTATCTTTTAGTGATGAAAACTAATAAACACTTTTACAATAATAATGCATGTTGAGGTTTTCTAATTTCATTTGCACATTGCTCACCTCTGTGCAAACACTATGTAATGGCCCAGACAACAAGCAGAAATTGTCAATTTCATAAAAGATACATTGTTACATCTTTTGCCTTCCATCATACAAACACACTAAGCGGTGTTGTGCAGTGGTCAGCATGCTTCGACAACACCTGCAGGTCAAGACCACCTGTGGACAATAGGCAGACATTGTTAATTTCAAAAAGATACATTGTTGCATCTTCTGCTTTCTATCGTGCAAACATGATAAGTGGCATTGCTAGGTGGTCAGCACACATAAACAATAATGAATGTGAAAACATACAGCTGCTGCCTAGTTCTCCCTGTGACAGCAGGTATAAGTTAAAGACTGCAATGCAGGTGAGACAGGGTTCTAATCCAGCAAAGTAAATTTTTTTATTAATGTTGTTCCACTTTAATTTATATAAAACTTCACAAGGTAAAAAATAATTACACATAAAAATAAAGAGCATGTGCATTCAGCATACACATGATATCATATATAGTAAATATCTAATTGTAAATATCATTACAATTATGGTTCTACAATTAAACATTAATTTCTGAACTTTCATGTCACACACATACATGGTTAACCACTCAACTCATTAATGCGCATGTACAACTAATGAGCATGTCTGACAAGCAAATTGTCAGTTGCAATGAGCACTTTGCACAATACTGACTGTAAAAAATCCTAAGTATATATGTAAAAGAATTAGACTGAGCTGGATTTGAAGCTTGTATCACCTGTAATCAAAATAATAGCTCACTGCTGTTACACCTTCTGCCACAGAGACAGCTTGGCAGCAATTGCCTTTCTTCCACTCAATGCTGTCCAAATTGCTGACTGCCATGCCTCTCTACTTAACTTGTTTGAGTGTGTTTGAGTGGAAGAACGCAAACCAATACTACTATTATAATTTTCTCAATGAAGTAGAGACCCACATTTGCTCATCGCTTAACCAAGCACAAACTGGGAAAACAGTATAAATAGTTTTTAATGTTATATAATAAATGACACAACATTTGCAATATAAAATACATTATGAATGCCATAGAATCTGTTAACTATTTGTACCATTGTCTATATGGACAAGTACTTCGCAAGTTCATGTAGTAGTTATTAAATGTGTGTCACACATGCACAAACATTTTGCCATCGATCGCACAAACCATCTGCTCAGTGATGCACTATGGAAAGTGCTGATTAGCATGTATTACTTATTTAACTGCCCAGTTAGTTTTCATCCCATTAAAATCCATGTAAAAACACAACCAAAGCGAAGGCACATTTTACTGTCTGAACACCCATGCACTTGAAAATGGGTATGTCAGTACTAGTTCCCAAATTCAACTACACTACAGAAATAAATAGCACAACTGCATTGTTACATTATCTAAATGTTTATACTGACAACAGACATTCAGATTGTCTTATACATGTATTAATGTAGACATCAGTTGTTCACAAATATGAATGCATGTACATACACGGTTGCATCCATGCTGATCAAAAATGTGTGTGGCTGTGTATTGTGTGAGACAATAAGTGTGGAATATACACAACATACTAAGAAACAGCTGTGTGTGTCTCAGTTTTGCTATATGCATTCCTGACAGATTTTTCCACCTAGTTTAAGAAGCTGTCTTTTAAAGTATACTTTCACATTGGAAACACAACAGGAAATACAAAAGCCACACTTTGCACACCACTCTCATAACAGGCTGTTATCCACATCATATAATGATGATGGCATCATCTATAAAGACCAGTATGACAAGGCAGTAGTATTGGTTTGCGTTCTTCCACTCAAACACGCTCAAACAAGTTAAGTTGGGCTTGGTTAAGCGATGAGCAAATGTGGGTCTCTACTTCACTGAGAAAATTATAATAGTAGTATTGGTTTGCATTCTTCCACTCAAACACACTCAAACATGTTAAGTAGAGACTAAAACCTTGTAGAATTCATTGTATGTGCATTGTATGTGCAATTGTGTTGTTATTCTGAATGATTATTGAAGTGTGCAATCATTAACTACTGTGTTCTGTGGATGGGAACAAAATATTTACATGTGTGTTAAATTACCACAGCAGCCACATTATGTGTGTTTCTATGTATGTGTAAGTGTCTGTGCATAGTCAGACAGACATCGGTCTGCATTCTACTGTCATCAATCCAGTCCCATGCAGAACTAATATCTTGACAGTAGTACATGCCTATCCAACCATTTCATACAGACCTTCCAACATCTTCTCGCAAACATCCAGTGATGATGTTGTCCACTATAAATTGTCCAGCAGCAATATAAAAATCAGGCTTGTGTTGTGGCACTTGCATTAAGTACTGAATTCTCTAGCTTGTGTAACTAATTAGGTAGGGGGTTTTAATCTCACTGTAGTTAACTTATGTGTATGTATGTGTAGTCAGAAGTTCACAAGTCTGTATCCTACAGTCAGCAATTTGGCCCCATGCAAAATAAATATTTTGATGTCATACATGCATATGCATCCATTTCATAAAGGCCTCCCAACATCTTCTCACAAACACACACTGCTGGTGTCATCAACTATAAAGTGTTGTCTGACACTATAAAAGTTAGACTTGTGCTTTGGTGTTTGTGTTAAATACTGTGTTCTGTAAATAGTTAGGTAGGTGTTCTAGCCTCACTGCAGTCAACTTGTGTGTGTGTGCGTACGCAGATACTTTACATTCAAGAAACCATTTTAGAGCAGCATGTGGGACACTGTTACAACCATCTTCTTCTCACAAAATTACACTGCTGATGTCATCAGCTATAAAGTGTTGTCTGACAGTGTAAAAAACAGACTTGTTCTGTGGCACTTGAATTAAGTACTGTGTTCTTTATATAGTTAAGTAGGGTTTTTAGTCTCACTGTGGTCAACTTATGTGTGTGTGTTTGTGTGTATGTTTGTGTGTGTGTGTATGTGTCTGTGAGTGTGTGTGTGTGTGTGTGTGTGTGTGTGTGTGTGTGTGTGCGTGTGTGTGTGTGTGTGCATATGTTTGTGTTCAGTTACTTCACATTCAAGAGACCATTTTAGAACAGTATGTCAGACACTCTTAGTGCCGTCTTAATCTCACAAACGTACACTGTTGATGTCATCAGCAATAAAGTGTTGTTTCATACCCTAAAAGCCAGACTTGTACTATGGTCCTTGTGTTAAGTACTGTGTTCTCTAGTTTCTGTAACTAAATCTTCAGGGATTCTAATCTGGCACCAGGCAACTTGAGGGTGTATCCATTCAAAGTATATTTTTGAGACAATTTTACACAAAGATGTGACTCCACATCCATGTCAGGCACTCACCCCAAAATGCTCTTCTCAGCATACAATGATGTTATCATACTCCATAAAGTGCAATTTGACAGTGTTAAAGTCAGACATATGTGGTGGTGCAACTGTTACATTGTATGGAATTCAGCTTCTATAACTACATTGGTGTAATGCTCAAATCAAACCCAGTGGACTGCTGTATGTGTGTGTGTGTGTGTGTGTGTGTGTGTGTGTGTGTGTGTGTGTGTGTGTGTGTGTGTGTGTGTGTGTATATGTGTGTGTGCGCGCATGTGTGTGTGTGTGTGTGTGTGTGTGTGTGTGTGTGTGTGTGTGTGTGCGTGTGTAGTTGGTGGTATATTACAGTTGTTGTATGAACTTTTGAATCACTCATTTTACTACCACTTAGGAGATCCTTTAACATAGCCCTATGCATCCAACATCCCCTTTTTCCCTCTGGCCACATGACATCCTTTCTGCAGAGGAGGAGGATGTCCTCATGTCAAAGATGCATACACATGTCATGAAGCCGAGTCTTTCCACATGCCTCTGAAAGCCATCTCCAGGCCACTGGCTGCATGAATGCTAATTCTGTCATGGGGCGGTGCACATCACATATGCAAAGAGGCACTTTATAATGCAATCAAACAAATACACTCATACACAAATAGTCTTGCTGTCTTCCATCATATAGATATAGGGAGTTTGCTTTAAATGTAATAATGTCTAGGATTTTATGTGATGTTGGTCATTAGCTTAGTAATGACCTATGACCCTATGAGCATTTCACATGTCAATGTTGCTGTAATCGACATGTGTTATGATGAGGTGTGTATGTATGGTAGGCCTACAAGAGTGTATTACAATCTGTGATGTATGGTAATGTATAGATGGTCACTGCTGCCATTTCATTACATGTTCCTTCTATAACAGTGTAGTAATATGCCTCCTGAGAACTGTTGATATGGGATTGTGCTATGTATATTATTGGCTTATTAATGGATGTGTTTTTGCAGTGGAGCAGATCAACATTTTGACACCTGTAGTATGGCACATGTGTACATGTGTATACCTACCATCATTAAGTGCTCTGTGACATACATCAGTATAAATTCATACTGATTACAAGGGCACATAGTCATGTTTCAACCACATGCAATGCTGTGATATACACAAAATATCACGTTATGATTCAAGTTCAACCTTGTAGAATTCATTGTATCTGCAATTGTGTTGTTATTCTGAATGATTATTGAAGTGGTTAGCAGCACCATTGTGTGACTATCAGCATTTGTGTCAGTAAATGTTCTGCATGAGCTACAACCAACTCATTTGTAATGTGTCCTTATATGGCATCAGGTTGCTCAAACACAGCTTTCCCATGAAACACATATAGGCATATGTTTGCAATTGATGTAATTGCATGACATTGGTACAGTTGTATGACTGTGTGCACAATACCACTGTGTGGCATCTGATGCATATCCGAGGTTGTATTTGGAGGTCTTGTCAGAAATCATTTATTTAAATAAGTGTGAAATGTTAAGGGGAATACACAACTAAGAGCAGAGCTGTATGTGGATGCCACCAGCAATACTCAGCCAGAGAAACAGACAATCTGCTAGCTGACAGTTTGTCTCACACTTCACCCCCATGTCCCCACTGGCCATGAGTCAACGTATACATGCAAACATTTCTCAGTTTATCTTCTCAGGAGAGCAGCTCATCTATGTGCTCTCTAGGGTAACAAACACAGAATCAATAGGCTGTGACAATATCACATGTTGCTTATACCATGACTTCAAATCTGACCTACCAGACGCAGTAGGATCTCTACTTAAATACAGTCCCCAGACAGCCTATGTTCTTGCAGAAGGGTATACAGCAACAGTCATCTGTCTGAACAGGGGGATCATCACCTGCTGCAGAGACTTGTAGACCCTGACTCTCCTCATCTGTGAGGCAGACCAACAACTCATGATGGGCCTTTTCAAAAATGACACAGGTAATCTTTTGAATGTGTACCAAACACATTTGATTTTTAACACTATGTCATGTCTGTTAAATCTGTTTGATATTTCCAAGAAGTTCACCGAAGGCATGCATGAGGAAAAGACTATCGTCCTGTGTTACTTGACCTGGTTAAGGAATTTGACACAAACCCACACTTAGGTATTACAGAGAAACTGTCTCAAGAGGGCATAAAAACCTACATCACCAGTAGGTAGACAAATAGATCACACACAGAATGCGAAGTCACATCTAGCTAGAGTCCAATGACCATATCTGTACCTCAGGATTTTGCACAAGATCCTTTCCTGTTCAGTATTTAAGTCAGAGAAGTCAAGACAGACTTACACATCATTAGTCTAACCAGCTTTGTCAATGACTACAACTTATGGACAATCATTGAATTCAAGAATGGTACTGGTATAATGCAAAAAGCATTAACACACACAGATGATTGTTGCCAGAGCCATGGAGTCACAATACATTAACAAAAAGCAGGATTAGTTCCTTTATGAAAGCAAATGCACAAGCTTATTACAATATAGACAGCACACCTCTATGAGCAGACCAAATGATACATGACCTGGGTACTCAGGTAGATGGTAAGCAGGACTTCCACATCCCATGTATGTAGTACAATTCTTGAGTATTGGCAGGACATCCACATCAAATGAAATTATAGTTTCATTGTTCTCAGCCCTCATCACACCAGTAACTGATTACAATGCACCTTTTTGCATGTTCCACACCACACATTTTCCAGAAATGATTTACTCAGATGTATCACTTTTGCCACAGTGAGCTCCCACACATCTTATCGGTTATACCTAAGTATTCATTGCAATGCATAACCATTAGGAGTTGACAGTGGAGACCTTCTTTCAAGGTGTTATGCAAGATGCATGTGTGATACGCATTCCTGTGATGCACTCAGTAAACACATAGCTCATTGACAACATTGATGGCATGGGTTACATTCTTGCAAGTGTGGTTTGAGGCATATATATGTGTGTCATGCAAACCTCTAAACAAATCTGGATTGCTTGTAATGTAAACTATAGGTATAAGACTGTCCGTCTTAATGCTTCCAAGCAGTGGTAATTTTGAGGAACATATGCTTGATTACCCTTATAGATTTCTGAATAATCATTACAGTTGTACAGATGTGTTTGTGTGGAACCTGTTATGTCAATGACACAGATTAATGGTGGTATTATTCTGATATTGTCCATGATTGTGCGTGCGTCTCTCTACTGTTGTCCACGATCCTGTTGCTATGTGTCCCCCTGATTGGTTGAGACCTATGCCGAGATTACATTCATATTCCAGCAACTCATTTTGCTTATCTTCATAATAGTCACATAACTCCTATTTTATATACCGTCCTTGATAAATGTCCTCTCCAGTGATCATTTCATGGTGCTTATATCACAACCAATCATCTCCACTGATATGTGACCTTGTGTGACAGTCACATAATATACAATAACTGAGTGATGATATAACTATACCAACACAGGAGGTGTAAACAGCATTGTATACTGCATTATGTAGATATGTGATTACTGTTCAGGCTGCAACTGTCTTGTCTTTGTGGTGCATGTACATTGACATGCCCTTATCTGGTGTACTTTTTCATGCTTCACTTGTCCTCTTTCCCCTTCTTCCTTCCTACTATTCATGTGTGTGGCTTTTTAAAATGTACACACTTCCCCTGAATAGTTGCATTTCTAATGCGGTCTATGTACCTTTGATGATTACCATCAAACCTTTATTTCACTATGCCTAAAATGGTTTTGTACTGTACTCTGCACTAGCTACACTTTCCTATAATATGTTAGAACTGTATTCTTTGCCTTAAATTAAACCCTGGTAGTCATTGTAGTTGTCTGCACAATATGACAGAACTAGTTTGCCCATAGGGAAACATGTCTGCATGTTTAAAGGTGTTCACGCTGTTTTACATGGTTTCCTGGCTGGCAGCACTGTTGCTGGGCACAGAACCATACTTGTATCCATGAAGGCATGATGCGTGGCATGCATATGCAGTTAGCACTGCAGTACATTGCACAAAAAGTAAACTCCCTGTAGGCTATGCGTTAAGCCTACATGGAGTTTACTGAATCCCCAGAAGTGCCTATTTTCATTAATAATTTCTGAATGGAACAAAATATGTAACATTGATAAGCTTTGCTGTTAATTCCGTTATGAAGCAGAGTAGTCTGGAGGAGTTGTTGGTCAACCAAGTGAAAAGATTCTGTGATATGCATACATATTACTCCTGTTGGGTGATCTTGTATCTGTCTATTCCATCTAAAATATCATCTGTTAATGTCTATATGGCCATCACTGTGCTTCTGCTTGACCAGAACCCATGATGGGTTCTAGAGAGCATTCTCTGGGCTGAGATATACTTTGAAAATTGATCATAATCCAGTTTTTCAAGCAGTTTTGCAAGCATTAGGAGTATGAAAAAAGAATAACTTTCCTCCCCCTCCCAGTTCCCAGCCTTATAGTTTCATAGGTTCATAGATTAGTACTATTTCCTGTTTCCTTATGGATAGTCCTCTACTTACAATACGGTACCCCTATTCCCAATTCCCTATATACTAATTTCCTCACCATTTAAAGTAATAAAATAGATGTAAACATTGCTGGATGCCACTTCCCGTGATGTCCAACCATTCTCATTGTTTCACTAAGCAGCACTCGTGCATGCACATAGGAGCACACCTGCTACTTGCAGGACCTTACTTGCTACTTGCTCACTAGTTCATTTTGCAGTGTTACTATTACTGTCTGCACTTACAAGAAACAATGTATCTTCATTGAGTTGACCATTTCTATTAGTTTTTTTATTTATTTCTTCTTCATCTATTTTAGTACTTTGGGTCACAAAATTCCATCTAGTAAATTACAGATTATATTTGAGCTGCGTTGCTCACCTTAGCATCTCCACTGTAAGCATAGTATAGTTATAGTAGATGATATATTTTAATCACAGCCATTCAGCCTTGTAGAACATTTATTTTCACAAGCAAGATTTTTTTTTAATTTATACTTTCTATGATTTGATGACTTTGTAAGTGTACATCTGATTTGATACTTTGCTGACCAATGCATTCAAAAATGAATCATAACTTTTATCTTGTATAGAGAAGTATCTAATGTATTCAATGAAATGTTGCTTCTGACAGTACATATTTAATATTAGCAAATTTCTGTGTTAAGACAAAATCATGCATATATAAATCATTTATATTGTTTTATATTTTGAACTAGTTGCAGATAAGAAAATATAAACTTATATTCTGTGAGGCTCATTTAATTTCTAGATATTTACTACTTCATTTGAAATGACACGTTTGTACTACAGATCTATCATAAGTATCATGTCTAATGCACATAATGTCCACGTATCATTCTTTTCAACCTTTTCATTTTTTTTCACTGTTTAGGAGTATTGCTGAATGTACTACTTTCACATAAGTTTCCAGTAATCCGCATTTCTGTGCTGAGTTTTTTTTCCACAAAGGCCTACAATATTTGACAGGAAATGACCTTTTAAATCCTCATGCCTCACTCACATACACATATATAAACACACACACACACACACACACACACACACACACACACACACACACACACACACACACACACACACACACACACACAAACTCACACACACAGACACACACACACACACACACACACACACACACACATATATATATATATATATATATATATATATATATATATATATATATATATATATATATATATATATATATATATATATATATATATATGTATACATATATATATATATATATATATATATATATATATATATATATATATATCTCTCTATATATATATATATATATATATATATATATATATATATATATATATATAAAAAATCTATTTCCATTTCAATAGACTCAGGTATATTAGTAACTTCTATACTTAGTACACTTTTACATGTTTTTATAAGTCAGGTTATATGAAAGGCCATTAAAAAAAACCTTACTCAAGAGTCCCAATTCAACAGATCCCACCAAAGAAAATCTTATTCTTTCAGTTTAGGCCATAGACTTAACCCCTCTACATCTATCTATCTATCTATCTATCTATCTATCTATCTATCTATCTATCTATCTAGGTTCATAGGTTGGTACTAGGCTATTGGCTCTAGGGCCTATACAAGCCTAGCCATAACAATATTTTTGAATATTTTTGTTTATTTTAAAGTTGCCGGCTCTTATATTGTCATTTGCTTTTAACTGTTTTTTCGTTCTAGCCATAATAATTCCCTGGCTATTTCTTCCCACAATATTTACTTAAAACTGTCCCACCCAACCCTGGAATAAGTTTGCAATCCAGTCTGTCCAGAATGAGCCCTACACTCCATCGTCCCAAGTCACTGCTGAGGTAATGGAGAGGCCTCCCTCGAATTCCAAAGTCCCTTGCTGTGTCCCTTGTACAGTTAGACCTTTCGACCCCACCACCTTCTCCTGCGCAAGGCTGGATGACTGATGTCAAAAATATGTATTTCAGATAAAAAGAAAACGCAGTCAAAATATTCACAAATTCAAAGTTGGCAATGTATTCTGTGTCATGACCTACAAAGTACAAAAAGCAGTATCACTTCTTTGAATTTATATTTTTAACAAGCTTTAATTGATTAACATGCACAATTTAAAATTTCCTGTCTCTGTAATTCTTATCACTGCTCTTGATTTGATATACCTGTGATAAACTGAGATGCTGCCAGCCCAGCTAGCTGAAATTTTGTAAATAATTATATGTCATTTTTGAATAGTAATAAGATTTGTATGCTTGCCTTAAAAATGTAAGAAAACTATATATTCTGTACTGAGCTTCAAGATTGTAACTACAGTGTGCCCTACCAGAAAAGAGCAGAAATGTGTATAAACTATATGTCAAGGCAAATGTATGGTTTCATAGTAGAAACTGGGACATACAGAGTTAACTTGCAAAACTCTAAGAAAATAAGCTGACAAGTAAAGAGTTTTACAATGTGTTATCAAGTTAGTTTATCCCAGCTAAGAGACAGGATGTCTAGCCTATAGGCTTCTTTCTATTGTCTGAAAACAGAGGTAATTACAGGTTTCCAAGATAATTGTTTTACGACTTTCAGTTTCAGGCAAGCTTCTAAGACAGAATTGTCAGCTTCTGAGAGATACGTATTTTTAACAGAGACATGTTAGACATGTTAAAAATCTAAGTTCCTGCTAGCCTGGGAAACTTAGGCAGAGGTGACAAGAATGATGTAATCTGAGATGATTCTGCAGTAATGTGTATTATTAACTTAAGAACTATCTCAGAGAAAAGTCAGTGCATTTTGTATTTTATTCTGGATCTGACATCACCAGCAGTTTGTCTTGCTCTGTAAGTTATTTAGAACATAGTTTCTCTCAAAGATAGATAGGAATATAGCAAGATTAGTTTGATGCATTCTGTTTTTATGCGAGGCTGTCCTGCTATGTTATTTTAAAGTATTTTCTGTGATTGTGAACTCTCTATTGTCACTGTGCTGAGTTAACAAGTATTGTCTTATGCTTTTATTATTTATTATTAAATATATTTAAACCTTTTAATTGTGGCTTGCTTGCTTACAGATATTTACGCTCTAAGAGTACTTGAATGTATTTGGAGGTACTATACAGGCCACTCTGGAATAGCCTTAGTTTTGTCACACTTACCATTTGGATAATAGTAACATTACACAGTAAGACTGGACACCCTTTGGTAAGGGTCTTTATAGTAGCTGATAAGGTTGGTTGATGGCAGTACTTTCTACTTTATAGTCTGGGCAGAAGGGGACATACCTAGTGAACCTGTGCCAGCCTTCCCCAGGAGTATCTGTGTGTTTGTATATAAATCAAATCTCAAAGTGTGTGAGTGTGTGTGTCAGCTATTTGGGGAGGGACATGAAGCACTGGTTGGACAGAGAGGGCGCTGGAGAGTTTGGCTTGACCATTCAGCTGAGATCTTAACCCTATAGATGTAGCAGTGGGGAGTCTTATTGGGGGTCTGGAGAGAGAAACTAGCCCTAGACTGACTGTGATCCCTGTGTGCTCTTAAGGGAAATTGTACTTTACTGTGTGTGTACTGTTCATCCTCCCAATGTGGCACATCCCTCACTGGTGTTAGTGATGAGGATTGAGGCTCCTTGATTCCTGGGCCAGTGCACAGGCATCACATATTAATTGGTGGCAGTGGCATTATAGCCACATAAAATATTTATTGGTTTATAGTGGTGAGATAGCCACATCACATATTAATTGGCTTGTAGTGGTGTGAACATTAAATTCCTGTAGTTTGTGTACAGTAATCACTGAAGGTGTTTTTGTACTCTAAATCAGCCATGCAGTGAACATTCAGAGTTCATATCACAATTGTTTTATTTCTTTTGTTAGCT
Source organism: Protopterus annectens (assembly GCF_019279795.1). Classification (NCBI taxonomy): domain Eukaryota; kingdom Metazoa; phylum Chordata; order Ceratodontiformes; family Protopteridae; genus Protopterus; species Protopterus annectens. Next base: position 1,775,458,296 of record NC_056735.1, on the reverse strand, counting down.
TAGTTAGTCAGGGAGAGCAGGGAAGCATGTCAGCAGAGGAGTATGGCAAGCTGACAAGGAGCCAGTTGGCTGAGATGTGCCAGGCTAAAGGACTGGTGCATGGAGACCTGACTAAAGCAGACCTGATTGCAGCTTTGGTCACAGCAGTATCTGAGAATAGAAACCAAGAGGATGATCAGACTGGCCGTGGAGATGTACAACTCTCAGAGAATGCATCGCTCAACCTTTCTACAGAGGACTTAAAAATCCATCTGGAGTTAAAGAGACTTGAGTTGGAGGCCAAGCATTTGGAAATAGAAGCAGCAGAGAGACTGAAGTGTTTGGAGACTGAGGAAAATGAGAAACTGCAATGTCTGCAGGCTGAGAAGAATGAGAAACTGCTACACCTGGAAGTTGAGCAGAAGGAGAGGCAGAGACAACATTAAAAGGAGATGCTGACTCTTTGCCAGAGTTATGGAAGTAATAGGGAAAAAGAGTAACTGAACCCTAGAAGCAACAAAAGTCAGTAAGTTTCTTCCACAATTTAGAGAGGAGGATAATTTTGATAGTTTCATTCATATGTTTGAGAGGGTATGTAAACAGTATGATGTTGACCAAGAGCTCTGGGTACGGTTCCTGACACCCTTACTCCTTGGTAAAGCTATAAATATTCTATCCAAGCTGTCTGACCATGATTTTTTAAATTATAATGTTGTAAAGAACTATTTGCTAAAATTTTTTAAGTTAACATCTGAAGCTTATAGGAAAAAGTTTTGTGAGCATAGACACAAGGCAGATAAAAGTGTGTGTGAATATGTTGCTGAACTAAACACTTATTTTCATAGGTGGGTGAGTGGATGTGAGGTCACCACTTTTGAAGGGCTGGCAGATCTTTTGGTGAGGGAACAAGCCCTTACCACTTTGCCTGAGGACATGAGGATCTGGTTAGCTGATAGACAATGCCTTACTGTAGATGAGTTGGGGAAGAAGGGAGACCTATACCTAGCAAGCAGGGCATCCCTGCACAGGAAAGGGACACCTAGTGCTGCTCATGGGTCTAAAGTAAACAATGGTGGGCAGCCCAGATTGCCCCAACAGAATCTGCCAGTAGCAGGGGAAGCCATTAGTCCCTGTACACATCCAGGGCCTAGGGTTAAATGTTTCAAATGCAACCAGTGGGGCCATGTAGCATATAGATGTCCACCAAGGCAAGGTGGGGAACAAAAGGTGGGAGAGACAGTAAGTGGGAATGACAAAATACCAACAGTAGGTTTGCTTTAGACAGCAAGGGTATCAAAGTACTACAAGATGTTATATCCTATCTTAGTGAATGGCAAAGAGACCATTCCTAAGAGAAACACAGCCTCTGACATAGCCATTGTGAAGCCTGCAATGGTTACAGAGAAGCACTAGTTGCCTGGGCAGTCTACTTCATTCAGGGCTTTAGCAGGGACCCCATTCCAAATACCTTTGGCTAGGATTCTCCTTGACTGGGAGGGTGGAAAAGGAAGCCAGCAAGTAGGTGTGCTTGAGGATATCCCTGGAGATGTCTTGATAGGGAATGATTTTGATAATGCAGTACCGTGTGTTCATGCAGTTACATGCAGTCTGGCTTGGAGACAAGCATGTGGGTCTGGTAGCCTAAGGGAGACCCAGACAGACCACATATTTGCAGCCAGGATTAGTGAGGTGGTTACTTAGGGAGGGAGCTACCATGAAGCAGTGAGACTCAAGCTGAGCCACAGCTGCTTGTGGGTACTGATGTTGCCTTGGACAGAGTGACTGCAAGTTGCAGAAGTGAGTAGTACTACCCAGGCTGACACTGAGGCACTGCTGTCAGAGGATGCCAGACTTCCTGTGGAAGGGGAGCTGGGAAGGGTTACAAAGAGAGAGTTGAGACAGGCTCAGCTCTCAGACCCTACATTACAAGGCCTGAGGCAGGTAGCTAGTGAAGCACCTGATTCTCAAGGGAAAGAGGAATCTGTATATTGGGATACAAGGTTACTGTATAGAGAGTGGACCCCTGAGGGAGGGCTAGAAGGTGAGAGAATACAGCAGTTGGTAATGCCTAGAGCCTACTGTCTGGCACCTCTAGCCATAGCTCATGATATTCCTTTACAGGTCATATTGGCATAAAACATACAAAGAGATGTATTATGCAGAATTTTTAGTGGCCTGGGATTTCCTGAGATGTAACAGGATACTGCTGGACCTATGAGCAATGCCAAAAGGTAGACAAGGCAGGAGATAAGGCAAAAGCTCCTTTGATGCCTTTGCCTGTTATTGAGGAGCCATTTCAGGGGGTAGCTATGGATATTGTAGGGCCTCTGAGTACCCCAAGTTCCACAGAGGAAAAAGTATATCCTAGTGGTAGTAAATTATGCTACAAAATACCCTGAGGTAGTAGCTTTGTCCTCCATTAAGGCACAAAAGGTGGCAAATGCTTTGTTAGAGGTTTTCAACAGGGCAGGTTTCCCAAAAGGAAATACTGACTGACAGAAGTGCCAATTTCATGTCAGACCTGCTTGTTTGTTTGTGAAAGTACTGTGGGGTGAAGCATCTAAAGACCACCCCCTACCATCCCCAGACTAATGGTCTTGTTGAGAGGTTAAACTCTACACTCAAGTCCATGTTACGGGCATTTGCAGACCAGTTTAAGGAGGACTGGGACAAATATTTGCCCCCCATCTATTGTTTGCTTACAGAGAGGTTTCCCAGGAATCCACAGGTTTTCACACTTTGAGTTGCTGTATGGGCATAGGGTGAGGGGGCCTCTAGATTTAATTTGAGATGAGTGAGGAGGGTGAGTATGACTCCACAAGGAGTCTGTTGTAGCATATGTCCTAAACCTCAGGACAGGGCTCAGGGAACTCATGGGCTTGGCCCAGGGGAACCTGGCAGAAGCCCAATAGCAGAAAAAGGTCTGGTGTGACAGGAATGCTGGAGCTAGAGAGTATGCTGTAGGGCAGCAGGTAATGGTTCTTATTTCTGTCAGACACAACAAGCTGCAGACAGCTTGGGAGGGACTCTATCAGGTGGTAAGGAAGGTCAGTGATGTTAACTACATGGTAGAACTGCTAGGCAGGAGGCAAGGAGGTCTATGGCTAGAGGGAGCCAGCTAGGATAATCCCAAATTACTGTGGTGAGGCTAAGAGTTGCAGGCATATGATGGGACAGTGCAGCATGGTAGTGGGGTCAGCAAAGCTAAGGCAGCTGGAATCTCAAGACAAGGAATGGGGTAATGTATTCCCAGATAGGCTCAATCCTCTCAAGCAATGTTTCTCAAGGGACACTTGAAAAACTAGCTTGAGTTCTCATTGGGGGAAGAACTGTAATAAACTGAGATGGTACCAACCCAGCTAGCTGGAATTTTGTAAATAATTATATGTCACTTGAAAATATTAATATGATTTATATAGAAATGTGACACTGCCAGCCCAACTAGATAGAATTGTGTAAATAATTATATGCCATTTGTGAATAGTAATATGATTTCTATGCTTGAATTAAAAGTGTAAGAAGACTATATTTTCTGTACTGAGCTTCAAGATTGTAACCACAGTGCCCCCTGCTGGAAAAGGACAGAAATGCGTATAAACTATATGTCAATGCAAATGTATGGTTTCATAGTAGAAATTGGGACAAACAGCAGTAACTTGCAAAACTCTAAGAAAACAAGCTGATAAGTAATGTTTTATGATGTGTTATAAAGTTAGTTTATCCCAGCAAAAAGACAGGATGTATTGGCTAGGGGCTTCTTTCTATTGTCTGGAAACAGAGATAATTACAGGTTTCCAAGGTAATTGTTTTAAAACTTTCAGTTTCAGGCAAGCTTCTAAGAAAGAATTGTCAGCTTCTGAGAGATAAGTATTTTTAACAGAGACATGTTAAAAAATGCAAGTTCTTGCTAGCCTGGGAAACTTAGGCAGAGGTGACAAGAATGATGTAATCTAAGATGACTCAGCAGTAATGTGTATTATTAATTTAAGAACTATTTCAGAGAAAAACTCAGTGCATTTTGTATTTTATTCTGGATCTGATAACATCATCAGCACTTTGCCTTGCTCTGTAAGTAAGTTATTTATAGTTTCTCTTAGAGATAGATAGGAATATAACAAGATTAGTTAGATGTTTTTTGTTTTTATGTGAGACTGTCCTGCTATGTTATTTTTAAGTATTCCCTGTGAATTGTGAACTCTATTGTCGCTGTGCTGAGTTAATGAGTATTGCCTTGTGCTTTTATTATTTATTATTAAATATCTTTAAAAATTTTAATTGTGGATGGTTTGCTTACAGATATTTAAGATCTTAGCATACTTGCATGTATTTGGTGGTACTGTACAGGCCACAATAGCCTTAGTTTGGTCACACTTACCATTTGGATAATAGTAACATTACACAGTAAGAGTGACCTCCCTTTGGTAAGGGCCTTTATAGTAGCTGATAGGGGTGGTTGGTGGCAGTACTTTGTACCTTATAGTCTGGGCAGAAGGGGCATAGCTACTGAACCTGTGTCTGTGTGGTTGTATATAAATCAAATCTCAAAGTGTGTGAGTATGTGTCAGCTACTTGGGCAGTGACATGAAGCATTGGTTGGACAGAGAGGGTACTGGAGGTTTTGGCTTGACCACTCAGCTGAGATATTAACCCTACAACTGTGCCAGTGGGGAGTCTTATTGGGGATCTGGAGAGAGAGCGAGAAACCAGCCCCAGACTAGCTGTGATCTCTGTGTGCTCTTAAGGAAATTGTACTTTACTGTGTGTGTACTGTTCATCCTCCCAATGTGGACGCCCATCACTGGTGTTAGTGATGAGGATTGAGGCTCCTTGATTACTGGGCAGTGCATGGGTATCACAATACCAATGGCCCCACCTGTTTGACTATTTTGTATGGTCCTTCCTAGTTTGAGGTAAAACTAACCCCCAGGCACAAATTGTTTCAGCATAACCTGTTGACCCTGCTTTAGTTGTACAACATCAGCTGGGTCTCCTAGCATCTTGTACATCCTGTCTGGATGGAGTAAACTCATGTTGTTGATGGATTCCTACATAATATGTAATCAAGCCTGATGATGCGCTACAGTGAAATAAGAAGGCTGTGACCCAAAAGATGGGTCAGAAGGAATGTTCAATGGCATTTTTCTTCTTGCCATTAACTGAAAGGGTGAGATTCCTGATTTGATATTGAGTGATGCCTTGGCAAATGAATGACCCAACTAGGTCTCCTTTCTATGCAAAACTTTAGTAAGTCATTCATTAATGTTTCTATTAGTTCTTTCTACAATTCCATTAGATTGTGGGTGATATGGAATAATTAAATCTCTGCTGTATTTCTAACAAGTTACACACTGCTTTCATAACCTGACTTGTGAATTGAGTACCATTGTCAGAGTCAATGATCTGGGTCCACCCCCAATGTGAAAACATATTCAGTGGGGTTCAATAAACTGAAATCTCTGAGCAGGAATAGTGTAGATGTCCCTGCATGGAATAAGGCTGGTGAGCGATCCAGTAAGCTTCTGTTCTGACGTGCACAAGCCTGCCTACACTATTCCTGCACAGACACCACTGCATAATGCTAATTACCTCATTTTCTGGTGAAAGCCATGCAAATGAGGTGGATTCATGATTCAGCAAGCAGGCAGGCATCCATGCAAGAATAGTGTTAGTTGCAGAAATGTACTCAGCTACTAGTCAAATACATTTCTGCAAAAATTAAAATGGAGGCACGATAGCTCAAATAAAAGCATGTGTTATAATCCTTAGGCATGCCAAATGGCCAAATATATGGCCATTGGCATGGAAAAGTGTTTAATTTTTCTAAAAATAAAAGTTTTTTTTTTGGCCGATCTCGGCCATTTAAGCATAGGGCAGCAGTGCTCAAACAAGATTGAGCAGAAAAAAAATGTGAAAACACAATTTTAAGGGAAATCTGCATATTGACATTATAGTCTATGACATGCAGAATCAAAATAATACCAGGGAACAGTGGTTGCTAAGGGGAAAGGCTGTGGTGTAGTGCAGTAACTACGGACTAAGGCAGTGAGGTATGTAAATGAGGGAAATTTACATGAATGACAAAAATATTCTAAGTGCCAAACTGCTCCTAACCGTGTAGGTGCTATAACATGATCGTGTAGGCAGAAGAAGCAGCTGACATGAAAAGGGTGTGTGTCATGCTTGCTGTAAGCACATTAGAGCTCTATGGCTCCCAGATAAGCTAGCTAAGCAAGGGGGTGTGTCTGAGGCTGTATTGACTTATTCCATGAAATGAACAGTGTGTTCGTGTCCAGGAAGAGCCATTTCTCAGTGTTTACATTAGCTAAATGGGTTTACGTGCATGCTAAAACCACGTCTAAAAAAAAAAAAAAAAAACAGAAATAGTAGGATTGTTTACATTTGGGCCCCAGGTTTGTGCAGCTCATCTCTGGGCATAAAAAGGGCGGAAATGTGAAGAAGAAAAAGAAAAAAAAGGAAAATAGCAGAATTAAAGCAATGAAGTAGAAATAACAAAGCTGGCAGGTGGAATGCATCATAGTCAGCCAATAATACAGGCAGCATCTGCAGCACAACAGTATACACTATGGACACACCTTACAGTCTCTTTTTTCCCACAAACTCTGCACCACTCGTGTACACATGCGGGGAATTTTAACTGAAAAAATGTTAGAGGTTGCCATTGCTTTGATCCATCAGTATGTGCTAGAGGCTGAGGGTGGAGAGGAGGATAATGCTGACAACCGCCATAGACCGAGGAGGCAGAGAAGAGTGTTCAGACCCAGGGTAACTTACCAGTGGCTACATGATCTGGAGATAGTAGAGTGCTACAGGGTGGAGAGAGACATACTGCAGCAAATCATTGAGCTGTGCCGGCCTCAGCTCAGACCAAGAGCCAATAGAGGTTACCCATCCCAGTGGATACCAAGGTATGTGTAGCCTTAAGAATATTAGCTACAGGTACTTTCCTAAGACCTACTGGGGACATCATGGGGTCTCACATGCATCTGCATCCAGGGTACTCCACCAATTCCTGGATGCCATCCTACTACATGCTGGTGAGCATATTTACTTCCCCAACACCCATGACAAGAGGACCAGCAATATGTGTCTCTTCCACCATGTAGCAGAACACCCAGACATACTGGGTGCCATAGACTGCATGCACATCCACATCAAAGCACTACAAAGAACAGGGTAGGATCTACATAAACCACAAGGGCTTCCTTTCCAACTGCCAGGTCATTTGCAATGCCCAGGGCATTATAATAATGTGTGTGTTGGCAGCCCTGGAAGCTATCACGACTCCCACTTCTGGCATTCATCACAGCTGTACCAGGCATTTGACAGTGGGGACATCCCATATGGCCATCTGGTGGGGGATGCTGGCTATGCACTGGAGCTGTGGATGATGACACCCATCAGAAATGCGCACACACCAACTCAAGGAAGCCATAATGAGGCACACGCACAAACCAGGATCATTATAGAGTGTGTGTTTGGGTTGCTCAAGTCATGGTTCTGCTACCTTGACATATCTGGTGGATCCTTGCAGTACTCTCCAGCCACATGTGCCCACATGTTCATAGTATCTCCCATGCTACACAATATGATCCTGTGGAAACAGCTGCAGCAGGAACAGCACAGGGAAGGGCCACACAGCCCACCACCATTGCCTAGGCACAAAGGGACTCAGAGGAGGAGGCCCCTGAGCCTGCTCCTGTAGGCAGCCAGAGGCATGCCCAGTATGCTCAGCCCTTGGCAAAGAGGCAACGCATAGCACACACACTCTGACACTGTAGGCACCCAGGGACTGACACCTGTCTTTGACTCACACACACAGTAACATGAATGACACACACATCACATTACCTGTAACTTACCATGTATAGGCAGTGTTTTGTGTGCATCCAACGTAGGCGGCCCTCATGCACTGTCCTCACAACTGCTGCAGGCATAAGGTAAGTCAGTCTTCTTAACAATAAATGAATGGATTAGTATGTTTTGGTAGCATATCTATGCTAATGCTGCATGCATGCAAGGGAATAGGGTGGCCTACTGGGATAGCAGCAGACAACTGACAGCTATGTGGGACATCAGGAAATGTCTGCCCAACACTGGCCTCCCCACACTATGCAGTAATACCCAAGGTGGCAAAAACTACTGCAGTATATGTATGGGGCCAAGTAACTGCAGGGTCATAGGTCACAGACATGGATGTAAGGTGGCGGTCCCATACTCACCCCTCAGACCCATAGAGTAAGTCAGCTGTAGAAAACAAGAGAGAAATGTCTGGCAAAGGCCCACAAATGGCAGCAATGTTGAATTACCCCCCTACAGACTCACACAGTGTTAGCACATACGGTCTCACAGTTGCAGTAAAGCTATGAAGGATAAGAAGTCTGAAACTCAAATGTATGCCATTACAATCTGACCAGTGGTCTTTACTGATATGCCTCTAGTCCCCAAGACAGGGCACAATAGTATGGTAAATGGAACCAAAATGTAAAACAAATATCAGCACAATCTGTGCAAGTGTGTACAGTTGACAGGTAAGCCACCCCCATATTCCCACAGAAATGCAGTAACATGTATGTTTGCAGGGAAGTAGCAGCATAGCACACATTGCAGCACTGTCCCAATACACATAAAAACATGTTGCATGTCCACAATATGCAGGGGTCAATGAGCTATGTGTATGTGTGATTAATACTGTCAAGATCTGACCAGCACATTCTCCTGGCAGTTGTCTTGTAGTACCTAGGTACAGTGTGTCTTTGACAGGGCCATGTGCAGATAATTGCATTGCCAACTATTATGCATGTCAGTGACATCTACTGCTCTGCCACTGACACACCTGGAAGTCACAGTGCTATGTGGAATATACTACACAGAGAAGGGGCTTTTTGAAGGCTGTGTAGCCGAGGTGCTAAGGCTTTTGTGAATATAGTGCTTTTTGGTACTGTTGCAAGTGGTTATTTTCAATAATTATTTTTTTATGTTTGCATTTACATATAATGGGCGTGCCTGCACAATAAAATGCGCTCTGTACCCACACCCGTAACTGCCAACCTCTGACAGCAAGACGTCTGAACAAGGTCAGAAATAAATGTAGAACATAGGCACAATGTTAGGCATGTATTGCAAATATTGCCCTTACATACTGAGAAAGTTGGTAGGGTGAGGGGTTTGCAGCAGTGGGAATTGCCTGAAGGTTATGTAGTCTGAAACAATAATGTCTGTCATTATTTTGTAACATCACTCTTCAATTATATGTAACTAACTTGCCATAAAAATGCAAGTTTACATAGACTGGATGAAACCTCTAGCCAAACACCTGGACAATCTGCCAAAAACTACACAAATGAGAGGTATAGCCACACCAGGATATGACATCTCAGGTTAGAAAGATACCACACAAGCAGGAGATCCCCAGCAAGTATACAACCAAGTTGCTGGACTGTTTACATAGTGCATCATCACTCAACTGGCTGTAGTCACACCTCACAACTGGCCTTGTTGGACAAGAATGTACATAGCTGGCCTCATAATATTGGTCTATGCATCATACAACTAGTATTCCTCTGGTAAAGCACTGTGATGATTTGAGGCTGTCTGATACTAGGTAATGACACAATACATTGCAGTGTCAGACCACAGATATGTCAGAAAAAATGTCTGCTAAACAAACCCAGTAACCCCAAGGAAAGTCCTGTGTACTCCTGAGAGGTATGGCTGTAGCACACAAAACCCCGGACTGGTGGAGTCCCACTCTAACTATAGAAGATCATACTGGGCATGCTCCTACACTTAGAGAATCACAGAACATGCTGGAACCCACATCAGACAATATGATTGTATTGTGTATATATGTCTGTGCATACAGACAGCTGTGTACACCTTAACTGTTCCTACACACACACATCAGACAGGATTACCCCCCCAGCTAACTGTAGGTGTCCCATATGTGATATATCTGCATATGTTGCATGTGATGCACAGACATATATATGGGCAACAGATAACATATGACATGCATACACACACATAGATGTGAGAAAGTGAGAAACAGACAGTGATAAAGAGAGAGACACAGGGCGACACAGACAGAGTGAGTCACACACATAGATACCCTGAATGGCATACAGTGATGGCCTGCTGTGGACAGTGGCATACCAGTTGTAAACAGTTGCACATGCCAGCATAAAAGATGAGCCCCATTGTGTAATAGTTTTGAGGTTGGGATTATAATATCATATCACCTGCCTGTGTGTCCATAGGATTAAGTATTAGGAGACTGTTCCCACTCAGTACACTTCACATTGCCCTACTTCACAAGATCTGCTGCTCTCAATCACCTTAGAAGTACCATTGGACACCTATCACCCCTATAAGCACTGTAGTGTGTGTGCTATAACTGTGTAACACTATAGTACAAATAACTAGATAGATAGGGGATCTAATCTTAATACTGGCAAGTCTGTGTCTGCGCGTGTGCGCATGTGTGTGTGTGTGTGTGTGTGTGTGTGTGTGTGTGTGTGTGTGTGTGAGACAGTTATGTGGTGAGAGTGAAGGTGTGTGTCTTTGTTTGTTTGTAGGGGAAACAGTTTTAGGCAATTCCTAGCCACAACACTTCCCAGTGCCCCATTTTATCAGTCCTGGTGATGTCATTCCCCTTATGAGCACCTTTGGCCAGTTAACCCAGTAAGCTCTGTAGCATGTGTGATAATGGCGTAACACTGTAGTACAAATAACTAAATAGGTAGGGATTTTACTCTCAGATTGGGAAAATGTGTCCGTGGGTATATAATTGTGAGTGTACATTGGTAGGAAGAAGTATTTTGATAAGTCCCTCCTCCAGTACTCTACTTTATCAGTCTTGCTGATGTCATTCCCCTTATCAGCACCTTTGGCCAGTTGTCAGTCCAGTAAGCTCTAGAGTACATGCGATAACTGTGTAATACTATAGTAGAAATAACTAGATAGGCAGGGGTTCTAATCTTAGATCCAGCAAATGTGAGTGTGGGTGTGTAAGTGTTTATGTTTTGTAGGAAAAAGTCTTTTGATAAGTTTCCCACCCAGTGCCCAGTTTTACCAGTCCTGCTGATGTCATTCGCCTTATCAGAAGTTTTGGTCAATTGTCAGCCCAGTAAGCTCTGCACCATGTGCGAAAACTGCACAAAACAATAGCACAAGTAACTAGATAGGCAGGGTTTCTACACTTAAATACAGCAAATGTGTATGTGTGGGTATATAAATGTGTGTGTGTAAGTATGCATGTTTGTAGGAAGAAGTATTTTGATAAGTTTCCCACCCATTGTCCTACTTTTTTTGTCATGCTGATGTCATTCCCTTATCAGCACCTTTGACCAGTTTTCAGCCCAGTAAGCTCTTTAGTGCATGCGATAACTGTGTAACACTATAGTAAAAATAACTAGATAGACAGCGGTTCTATTCTCAATACTGGCAAGTAAGTGTGTGTGTTTGGATGAGAATCATATTGTGTGTGGGTTATACCATTTTGAGTTGTGTACCACCCTGGACACTTCCCATCACCTGTCTTTACAAGGACTGCTGATGTCATTCACCTTAGAATTATCTTGGGACAAGGTGAAATCATATAAACTCCGTGGCGCAACTGATAACTAACACTATAATAGAAATAACTAGACAGGTAGGGGGTCTAATTTTAATACTGGTAGCTGTGTGTTTGTGTGTGTGTTGCTAAGTTGAGAATAATATCATGTGGGGGTTATGCTATTTTGACTTGTCTACCACAGTGTACACTTCCCATCACTAATTCACCTTAGAAGTACCTTGGGACAAGGTGTAATCATGTAAGCTCCGTGGCACGTCTGATAACTGTGTAACACTATAGTAGAAATAACTAGATAGGTAGGAGTTGTAATCTCAATACTGACAAGTGTTTGTGTGTGTGTGTTTGTGTAAGAATCATATCCTGTGTGGGTTATACCATTTTGATGTGTGTACCATCCATGTCTGTTTACCACCTCCCAATGGCATTACTTTATATAGCATGTTAATGGCATCTGCCTCACATGCAGCATGTTAAACCATTGTACAGGCCATACCAGTCATCTGTACAGATGTCTATGGAATATCCAGATGTCTTCAACCTCTGTGTGGTCTATGTTCCCTAACAATGGCCATGTATGTGATATTGTTGCCAAATAGGTCACAGGTAGTGTAGTGAAACATATGCCAGCATCAGATATCATACCTGACTGAAACATAATTCTGATACAATGTCTGTTACCCTATCACTTGTCCAGGCTTGTAGAAGCAATAGATGACCTTAGTTGCTATTTCTGGTGGGTTATCTCACCATCCATAAAGGCATTCACAAAATTATGTGTTGCAAGAAATAGTGGATTATGTCCCATTCATATAATCAATGTGGGGCATGTCATGTGTATGTAGCACTTTAGTACATTGAAGTGGATATGTAGGTTTACTAATCTTTCTATTGCCATCTGTGTTTGTGTTACTGTATGCACATTCTCTGTGTAAGTCTTTACTGTGTGTATGTGAAGGATATACCATTTTGTCTCCCTGTTCCACCCTGTGAACTTAGGAACAAATAGCACAAACCTGTCATACACAGTACCATGCATGCTCTCATCAACTGCATCAGGGCTGAGTGTATGTGAAAGAAATGGCAGGGGCAACAGGTGCTGACAGGTGAATCTGATGCAGATAATCTAATGGTTAAGCTTGTGAGGGACCTACTGACAGTACTCCAGTAACCTGTGCTGTATGTATGAGCCTGTGGTACTATACAACACTGAGGTGACATGTCTGAAAGCTACCTGTCTGTGACAAGTGGTATGTATGCAAGGTCACACTGTCTGACAACTGTGTCCCTCACACACTGTTGCATGCATACACACCTGGTAAACATACATATAAATCTGTACCTTGGCTATGACATGGTTGGTGTATTTCCACTCTGCCATATTCTATGTTGGTAATGTCTGCACGGCCACAGCATGCCGATACACAGACACATGGAACACAAACAGAATACAGCATGTCAGACTACATTCAATCAGTGGTACTAACAGCAATAATGCATCATGACTAATAAGGTACATACACCTTTACATGTACCTATAACAAATGCAAGCAGACAGCATCTTACACAGTATTACATAGCTACACTCTACTATAGTCACCCTGTGCATCAGGCCCATATTAGTGTGTCCCTGCATTGATGGCATGGATGACAGGGATGTGGCACAGGTATCATCATATGCACAGGGTGTGGTGTGGGCTTCTCAGAGACCTAGGCTGGGCCATATGGTTGACATCATGTGTGTGTGTTTGCAGGGTTATCCTATAGATAGGCTGTGCAGAGGTGCTGTGTGTGTCTGAAGGTGACCTGCCTGTGATACAGACATGTATATGTATGTATGCACACAGTCACTCCATGTGGCCACCCTACACAAGGTATGTTTGACAGCTGTGAACCATACATGGCAGGTGTCCAGTTCACCATCTCCAGCCACGGGCACAGGAACGGATCATGCCAGGGGTCTCACTGGCACCACCAGGCCCAAGGCCAGATGCAGCACTGCTTCCTGATGGTGACTGTTTTCTTCTGGATCCATGTCCCTGACAGGACCAGCCAGAACCATGTGCCCATAGCCTGCTCCATTGTGATGTGGATAGCAGCCCGCCTCTATGGTAGTGCTGGTCTCACTGTCACTATGGGAGTGTGATGGTGTATGGTCCTGTAGACTCTCAGGTGATGTTGGTGCTGACCTACATCCACATGGCTGATGCCCATCTCCCACCACAAACTCTAGCACAGACATGCCACGGTCAAGGATTGCCAAGGTCTCACCCCATTGTCTATTCATGACCTCAGTATTTTGATGTGTGGCTTCAACAAGGTCATGTATGTTGCCATGTAAATCAGGAAGAGTTGCATCCAACACCCTGAGAATTTTCTGGTATTGCATTCATTATGTGCCTAGCATTCCATGACAGTCTAAAACATGCATCTGGTGACACCTGCTATGGCACTTGTGACAGCAGCTTGATAAGCAGCAGTCCTCCTGCAGGCATGCCTGTCCATCAGCCTGTGTAGGACCTCACCTAGACTCTGGCTATGGCCAGTGTCTACATTCACACCTGCCATAGTCAGTACACTAGCCTGTTCCATGCCACCACTTGCCAACTGTCCATCATCTGTGGCTGCTGGGGATGGGATATGTGTGGGCATTGTGACTGTGTGCACAGACATTGTGGATAACTGTGGAATGCCAATCGATGGCACAGATTCAGCCCCTGGCAACCCCACCAGTGCCTGACTATGACCATCATCATTGTCAGAGTCTGCAGAGACACTGACATCAGATTCTGAGCAGGAGGGATCATGACCACTGTGTCCACCTGAGGGGGGAAGACAACATATGTAAATTAATACCTGCACTATAATGTTTGTACTACACACGCACACACACACACACACACACACACACACACACACACACACACACACACACACACACACACACACACACACACACACACACACACACAACTGCGGTGGCAGACAGGCATTACACAGACCTCACAATAGCCAACTGGTAACATTCACAACACAGTCAGACCACTACATACACACCCTGGACAGGCCCTCGACATAATGCAGTGCAGCCCTTTTCACTTAATGTTACTACTTATATACACCTCTGTGATACATGAGCAGTGTTAGTAGGTGATGGGCCTTCAAGTAGCATGCACTGCACCCAAATAAACATAATTGATGTTCACCTGTATAGCAAAGTGGCAACTCCTACAGAACATACCTCTCAACTGTGCAGAGTGTCACTGAATGTCTACATGTGTGGCTCATATTTCTGGTCTGTTCTTCATATATTCTGTGTTTGTCTGACACATTACTGGGATGATAAGAGGACTGGTGTCACCAATTAATGACATATTTTGAGTTTCACACTTCAAAACCTGCAGTACATGTATGTTACAACAGAACCAGTTACACTAATAACCTTCTAAGCTTACAGTGGATATTATAAGTGTAGACACCCCTGTTAACATGCCAGGTTTGTATGATATATAACATGAGACCACAGAAGTCATGTGATAACATTTCCCACCTTTAATGTGACCTATAACCTGTGCGATCCAATTGAAGAACAAACACATTGGTTAGGGGTAACATATAGAAGTTGAAATACGTACAATAGGCTGGTTGCATGACTGTGCACACCCTTAAACTAATACTCTGTTAAAGCACCTTTTGATTTCATGGCATCAGTCAGTCCTCTTGGGAATGTGTATATCAGCATGGCAGATCTCAACTTAGCAATATTTGTACACTCTCCCTTGCAGAAGCCCTTCAACTCTGTCAGATTGTGAGAGCATTTCTTCTGCATAGCCCTTTTCAGGGCACCCCACAGATTTTCTGTTGGATGTAGGTGTGGACTGTGACTGGGCCATTCCAAAATGTTGATTGCCTTCTGGTGAAGATATTCTTTTTTGGATTTGGATGTATGGTTTGGGTCATTGTAATGTGGAAATTGTAATTCCTCTCCATCTACAGCTTTCTAGCAGACACGTGAAGATTTTGGGCCAAAAAGGACTGGTATTTGAAACTGTTCCTAATCCCCTCCACCTTTGGTAAAAGCCCACTTCCTGCTTATGAACAGCAACCCCAAAGCAGGACACAGCCATCACCATGGGTGTGGTGTTCTTTTGGTGATGCACAGTGTTGTTACTGTGCCAAACAAACCTTTTGGTATTGTGGCTAGAAAGTGCAACCTTGGTCTCATTACACCATAATACATTTCCTGAAATGCTTTTGGGAGACCTGATGTATTCTTCTTGAGAAATTTGCCAGACCTGGATGTTGTTCTGTGTGAGAAAAGGCTTCCATCTTCCAACACTACCCCATAGGCCAGACATGTGGAGAATACAGGAGATTGTTGTCACATGTAGTACACAACCAGTACGCCAGAGATTTCTGCAACTCCTTTGTGTTGCTGTAGGTCTCCTGGCAGCCTCCCTGACCAGTTTGGGTCATGTCTTTACTACACATTTGGAGGGATGTACAGTTATTTGCAATGTCACTGTTGCCCCATATTTTCAACACCATTTGATGACTGTCTTCAGTGTGTTCAATTGTATATGCAATGCTGTGGAAATGTGTGTGTACCCTTCTCTAGGCTGATACCTTTCACAAATGAGATCCTTTTGCTGCTTCGTGAACTGTATGTGAACTATGGCTGTTGCTGTAGCAGGCAACTGAGTAAATCTTCAAATAATCCTGGTAGGACAGCTAACCATTATTTACTGTTAATTAAAGAGTCTCTGTAATTGATGGCAGGTGTGTACCCAAGAAGATGTAATACTGTAATTATATTGAAAGCTGCTTCAACACACTATTAGCTTCAGCCTGTGCACATGTATGCATCTAGCTTCTTGTACATTTTTTATGTGTCATAATTGTTCCCCTAACAGATTTGTTTGTTTTACAATTGAATTGTACAAGTTATAGGTCACATGAAAGATTGGAAGGGTTTGGACGTGGTTTATTGTACTCTCATTTTTGTATATCACAAATACCTGGCATTCTAACAGGTGTGTGTGTGCACCATTTATATGCACTGTATAACATTAATTTATAAAATATGTCCCTAGTTTTGGACCTTTGTTCTCCCAATTTGTCAGTCTTTGTCCAAATTTCTTGCAATGACAGGTTGTGAGGTATACCATAGATATGTGACATTTCCTGCAAATAGGCCCCTGAGATGACCACTGTGATGCAATACAGTTAATCCCACCACAAATGAACATGCAGATATCGCAATATGACTGAGTGTAACAGTTGTGTGCATGGTCAAATGCATGACCTTACCATGCCTGGGATACTGGTGAGCCACAACAGGAAAATATCATACTCACTGGCTTCAGGCTGCTGTCCCACATCCAGACCAAAGGGACCTATGTAGTTGTGGGGGAGAGGTATTGTCAGCAGACTCACATTTAGCATTGGTACAAGATGAATGCTATTTTTCTGCACATGCACAGTACAAGCTCTGATAGTACACAATTTGCTGTCCTTCACCATCGATATGCACTTGTGTACATTACTAAATCCCACCCACAAATGCAGTTTGAACTGACATATGCATCTAGATACTCTATATAAGACAGTATGACTGCTACATGATTAAATTGATGAGCACTGTGGCCTTACCTGGATGCTTATTGCCTTTTGCCTGGGTGCCACCCACCTCCATGACTTGTGTTTTTTGTGTTAGTACTTGTGTGTGGACTGCCCCAAGGTTGGCAAGGAGCTCCTCTCTTGCTGTAAGTGCGGCCTGTATGGCTGGACCCCCACCTGTAGAAGTATGGTCCCTGGCCATGGCAGCAGTCCTTTGCCTGGCACAATGTATCAGGTCAGTTACCTGATGCCTGACCTGATCGTATGTACGGTCATGGTGGCCCAAGGTGTTAACTCGGTGGGCAAGGTCGTCCCACAGGGCAGTCCACTTCCACAGATTTTGTCGGCTATGGGCGAACATCACCCCATGGTGCTGGATTATTGCATCAGTGATGGCTGCCTTTTCAGCTGCAGTATATACTGGCTGCTGCTGCATGTCACCTGGAAGACATAAACAGGGAAACACATCACAGGACCTCAGACATTGCCAATAGTTATTTACAGAGCCAGCACATCAACATTGCCTATCATTAGCCACCACTTACAACCATATCATAGCCCAGCCATCTATCAGCACAGTATGAACCTGCATTGCACTCCTGGTCCTGATGTGTCATGTTCCCACATGAGGGCCAGTACATTGCATAAACCACCATTCATCATTCACGTTTGTGTAGAGAGATGACAGTGGCCGTATTCCTTACAGATGGGATGTCAATGGTGCTCAGGCTTTGCTTGCATACAGTGTGTAATGGAGCTGGAAGCATATGCCCGAGTTCATGTAGGATGCAGACAGGAATGTTATCAGGTCCCATGGAGACTTGCTTTTGTTGATTTTGATTAGGCAGCATGCACCTGCTCCCTGATGATGACAGGAGGGGTGTGGGTGCTATGCATATCCGCCTATACTGATGGTGAGCCAGGGGAGGTGATGTTTACCCTAAACCTGTCTGCAGCAGGTTGGCTATCGCTGTGGTGTGTGTGTATGCAGTGTGATTGACCACCATTACAGTGTGGGTTGGATTGTTGCCTCTGAGATTGCAGACATTTGTGAAGATGGCTCTGTGATTGCCCTTGGTGGAGGTGTCCCATTTGTACTCATAGTTAGCGTTACAGTCATCCACCTGTGACCTTATATGCTCATTCAGACAAAGGTTGACTTGCTGCCAAGTTGATGCCTGCTCCTACTTTGCCCTGTACAGCCAATATGGACACCAATTATGTGGTTTGTATATTGCTGCTGTCCAGCAAAGGGGATTACTCTACCTTGGTGGAGGCAGGTTTTACAAGGCAGGTATTGCTGAGTCCATACAGCTATGTAGGTGGTCATATAGCTGCTTGTAGTTGTAGTAGGCATGGAAACAAGGTCATAACACAGTTGGACACCTCTCCAATTTCAACCTTATAATCATAACAAGATAATCCAAGCGTTATGAGTACACCATAAAACAAGCAAAAAGGCGAATGCTGACACCACACTATGTAGCTTGAGAAACTGCAAACAATGAAGCAAACTCGTGCAAACCAGCAGGACTAAATAAAAACACTTTTAATAACAGTTGAGCGCTTTCACCTCAGAACTGAGGAAGCCTGTATTGTAACAGGTGAAAGCGCTCAACTGTAATTAAAAGTGTTTTTATCTAGTCCTGCTGGTTTGCACGAGTTTGCTTCATTGTTTGCAGTTTCTCAAGCTACATAGTGTGATGTCAGCGTTAACCTTATAATCATGCTTATTCTAGTACCCATGTCTGTGTCAGGGCAATGGAACAACCAGTAGCTGTAGAAATCTAACTATGTTGGATGCACAGAAACTAAGATTACACACGTGTACAACATGTACAGCTTATTTACCTGACGTGTTGCATCCCATGTTTGTTGTTATGAGGCGGCCAGGTACACCTGCTCATACATACATGTGCACAGGTAATACCTGATATATATTTCTGTTCTATATCAGTATGACACACTGTATTTAAACTCTTGCTTTCTCAGTCATTCCTCTCAACCTGTTAGAGCAGGACATATGGAGGATGCCACACATACATGGGGGGTGATGGGCCAAAATTAGTGACACTTTCTTAATTAATTAATAATTTCTTAATTAATATTGCTGTAACACACTTGTCATATGATAGCACAGTAGCCTTTGCATTCACAGACATACCCTGGAGGATGTCCGACACTCATATGGCAGGAAGAGAGGAGAAAGGCTAGGACTGTTTTAGAGAGGGTAGAAACTTTTAATGTTGGCAGTATGACTGGTATAGGGACACAGCTAGCTGATATGATGGACAGAAGGAAGGTTGATATATTGTGTGTGCAAGAGACCAGATGGAAGGGGGGGTAAGGCTAGGTGTATCAGAGGCGGGTGCAAATTGTCCTATCACGGTGTGGATGGGAGGAGAAATGGTGTAGGGGTTATTCTGAAGGAACAGTATGCCAAGAGTGTTTTTGGAGGTGAAAAGAGTGTCGAATAGAGTGATGTTTATGAAGGTGGAAATTGATGGTGTAATGATGAATGTTCTTAGTGCATATGTTAGGTGTGTGATGACTGAGAAAGAAAAATTGTGGAGTGAGTTGGATGAAGTGTTGATGACTGTACCAAAGTGTGAGAGAGTGGTGACTGGAGGAGATTTCAATGGGCATGTTGGTGAAGGGAAGAGAGGGGATGAGGAAGTGATGGGTAGGTATGATGTTAAGCAAAAGAATGCAGAAGGTGAGATGGTAGTGGATTTTGCAAAAAGGAAGGACATGGCTGTGGTGAATACGTATTTTAACAAGAGGGAGGTGCATAGGGTGAGATACAAGAGTGGAGGAAGATGCTCACAGGTGGATTATATCCTATGCAGGAGGGCCAGTTTGAAAGAGATTGGAGACTGTAAAGTGGTGACAGTGGAAAGTGTAGTTAGGCAGCATAGAATGTTGGTCTGTGGGATGACATTGGTGATCAAGAAGAGGAGGAGGAGTGTGAGGGCAGCACCAAGGATCAAATGGTGGAAACTGAAAAAGTGTGATTGTGAGGTTGAGTTCAGGGAAGAGTTAAGACAGGCACTGGGTGGCAGTGAAGAGTTACCAAATATCTGTGTAACTACAGCAGAGCTAGTAAGGGAGATGGCTAGAAAGATGCTTGGTGTGACATCTGGACAGAGGAAAAGGAGGACAAGGAGACCTGGTGTTGGAATGAGAAAATACAGGAGAGTATACAGAGAAAGAGGTTGGCAAAGAAGAAGTGGGATTGTCAGAGAGAAGAAGAAAGTAGACAGGAGTATAAGGAGATGAGGTGCATGGCAAAGAGGGAGGTGGTGAAGGCTAAGGATGAGGTATATAAAGAATTGTATGAAAGGTTGGACACTAAGGATGGAGAAAAGTACCTGTACCAATTGACTAGACAGACGGACCAAGCTAGGAAAGATGTGCAGGAGATAAGGGTGATAAAGGAAAATGAGGGAAATTCACAAATGAGGAGAGTGTGTTGAGCAGATGGAAAGAGTACTTTGAGGGGCTGATAAATGAAGAGAATGAGAGAGAGAGAAGGTAGGATGATGTGGTATGGTGAATCAGAGGGTCTATATCAGTTCCGCGAAAATCCATTTCAGTGAATACCAAAAGAGCAACATGTATTAATCGAACTGCAAATAGACCAAACGCACTAAACCACAAAATTTAAAACATCGAACGGTCATAGTCGGCCAACCCCACCACCCACTACATACTACCTACACAAACAAAATAAATAAACCACGTACATACACTAACCAAACCCTACTCCTAACTCTAAAGTAAAGCACCAAAACCCAACTTCTAACCCTACACTAAACCCCACATACACAACTATCTATGCACTATCCTTAAGCCCTCCCTAACCCTAAGGTCCGTAACTACTGCACACTTCCCCTAAGGAGATATACCCAAACAAAAATAATACACATAAATAAATTTAACAAAACCCTACTTCTAACACTACACTAAACCCCACATACATAACTATTTATGCACTATCCTTAACCTCTCCTTAACCCTAAAAGTAACTACCGCACACTTTCCCTACGGAGATGTACCCTAACAAAATAAATACCAATTTTAAGAATAAGGGTGATGTGCAGAGCTGTAGTAACTACAGAGGGATAACATTGATCAGTCACAGCATGAAGTTACAGGAAAGAGTAGTGGAAGCTAGGTTAAGAAGGGAGGTGATGATTAGTGATCAGCAGTATGTTTTCATGCCAGGAAAGAGCACTACAGATGTGATGTTTGCTTTGAGAGTCTTGATGGAAAAGTACAGAGGTCAGTGAAAAATTATATAGAGCTTACTGCTTGGTGTGATGGATTTGAAGTCTTCTTAAGACACTCAGTCTTGCTGGCTGGATTCTGCTAAAATTCAAAGTCTGGTTATATTTGCATTCACAGTCTGCTGCATACAGAAACTTGCAGAATATACACTGATGAGAGAATATACTTTGCAGCATCAACTTTAGAGCAATAACAAATAACTTTTTATAATAAACCAAATGTACTAGCATTGCAGCTTAAAGTACAGTTCCAACTTTACTTCTCATATAGTACAGATGATGTGAGAAATATAACATTTACCTCAGGACAAATGAGTCCCTACCATACCTCTAACATAACTGGATTTATACAGCTCTTTATATACACTTTTAGTCATGCATAAACATATACATTTCCTCTTGATATTCTATTTCAGAGAATTGCTCATCCTGTAGAAACAATACTAAGCTTCCTTGTTTAAGAATGTCTTGTAAGAGACCAGCTTTTCTGACAGTGTGAACACCCTGTATTCTATTTGGATCTTTGTACAAGAACATCTGTTCTTTTGCCAATGCTGATAACAGTGTCCTGTTGTCCATGCAGAAAAACATGTTTTTGAGGAAACACATTGTAAGAGTGTCATTGTTCATTCTTTAAAAGCAGATTTTGCATTTTTGCTCTTGTATACATCCTGTTTTTAAGTCTGTAAGGGAAAAATGTCCATTCAGCAGATTTTTTTTCCAAGCCATGGTAATTTAGTATGGATGCTGATTACATATTACTAAACTCTATTTCTACATTTAAGCAAGCTTTATCTTACACCTTATTTATGTTTCATAATTGTAGCAAAGTTACTTTCAACCTTAGTATATTGTCGAGCACACTCTAACAATTTCCTCTTTTTTTTTTTTTTTTATTTTAAACTAGAGAAATAAATTCAGCATTATTTGGTAATACTTTTTCATTATGACAATTAACAACAGTAACTTGATTAGCTTTTGCTAAGCAGACTTTAATACATGTAAATAATATGCAACCAAGCATTACAATAACAATAAAAGAAATTAAAAATACAGTGATTTTTCCTGTCCATCCTGTAAATAGATTACTAAACCATTCACTCCAGTCATCATTCCATTTTTTTCTAGTATGTTGAGACACTTGTGCAATCACTTCTAAATGTGCTTTTACAGATTCTGTTTTGTCTGGAATAAATGTACAACATTGTTCTCCTATTAAAGCACATGTACCCCCTTGCGATGCTAATATGTAATCTAATGCCATTCGATTTTGCAAAACCATAGTTCGTATTGCTGTCATTTCGACAGTAATGTCAAGGACTGCATTGAAAGTGGCATTTGCCAATACCTCAACTAGTTTAGATAGTTTTCTCAGCTCCCAGATGGCTTTTGCAGCCCCGTACCAAGGGAAAATACCTGCTCCAGAGATTACATCATCTCCTGAATCCATATCTTTTAATTTAATATAATCAAGATTTTGATGATATATGCGTGATGTATCTAAGGTGTCTACTGGATTTTCTGGACTTTCAGTTACAGGTAATATATCCCTTTTCTTTTTTGTATTTCTAATGTTTCATTTTGGTAACTCTTTTACATGATGCATTGCTGGTACCACTAATCCTATATAACAGGTGCCATCCCATCCCTTTGGTAACCATTTATAAGCATATTTACCACAGATGTAATATAACCCATCTGATAGAGCAACACTGCTATTTACCAGACTGCCATTTACTTTCCCCATAGTAGGAGTTTTATCATGTACAACTGTAAAGTTTTTATCTGTTTTACTTCTCCAACATGTAATATTAGTTTTCCACTTATTTTTATCATTTTGTGAAAAATGAAATGCTGCTGTGTCACTTAATATTAACTGACCCTTAATTGGTATTAAAATAGGAAAACCATGAGAAAATACTCCACATACTGGTATGTGGTTGTGAGAATTTATCATTTCAATTGTTTGAATACAATTGCTATTACCCACTGGAACAGTTCCATTTTGTTGAAAACATGTGATCCCCTGCACTATAGCAGATAACTGTACTCTTGCTTTACGTAATTGTACATTTATAACTTGATCTCCTGTTTCATTTATTAATACCCTCCAACTACTAAGAGAATTTAGTGGAATAGGTATTAGAGGCATTACCCCTGTTATTTTCGGTATTAAACTACATACCCAACAATTAGAAACATTCATGCTTTTTGCATACCAACATTGTCTTGCTAAAAAGTGTTAAAAGATGGTGACCAGTCTTGTTCATTTTTCCACATTTCTTTACTCTCTCTCTTATGTAACTTTACAGTTTGATTAACAGGTTGTAAGTATAATTTAATACTAAGCAATACAATAATAGTTAGTATGACAGCTATTATCAATTTAAAAAAAACATCCTTTAAATAGAAATTCCATTGTTGAATCATTTTGCCTTTGGTCATCCGAAACTGGATTTCCAAAAGGATGCACTTTAAACCATGTCAATTTCATTATGGTTTTCTCTGTTGGAAACCTACAAAAGAATACATTTAATCATATTTACATTGCTCACTATTTTTGATCATTCTTAGTTGATCTTTATGTACCAACATTGTTCTGTTTTTCTTTTTTCCTTTGATTTTGTACACTAATGGTCCAATTTGTTCCACTACTTCAAAAGGGCCTTGCCGATTGCTAGCCCATGGTCCTTCCATTTGGAATGTTTTTACCAATACTTTGGTTCCACAGGGAAGGTTTTCTTCAGCTGGTAATATTGGCACCTTTTTCCATAGATGGAACGCTTGCTCCCTTGCGTTATAGTCACATATACTAGTAAGTTGTTTTAGCCATTCCTGATGTTTGCTAATTTCTAACATGGGCCTACCATTAGGTAAATCTGGATCAAATGGTAATTGTATGGGCATTTTGCGGCCTGTCATTATTTCATATGGGGAAATACCTGTTTTGATGTTTGGTGTTGCTCGAATACCCATTAAAATACCAGGCAGATGATGTACCCATGTATTGCCCTTTTCCAAGCATGCCTTTTTTAGATGTTCTTTTAACGTCCGATTCATACGTTCTACAATGCCATTAGATTGTGGATGGTATGGTACATGGAACCTTTGCTGTATGCCTAACAAATTACACATTTGTTTAATGAGATCACTAACAAACTGTGGGCCATTGTCTGACTCTATGACCCGTGGCCATCCCCAATGACAGAAAATATTTTTCCATAAGGCTTCTGCTGTTGCCTTTGCTGTCATGGTTTTGGTAGGAATTGCTTCTACCCATTTTGAAAAGACGTCCACTACTACTAGTAGATACCTGTAACCTCCCTTTGTTGTTGATAATGGACCTGCATAATCTATTTGAACTGCATACCATGGCCCATCCGCTGGCTGTACTCGATGTAACTGAGGCCTTTTACTTTTAGCATTTACCTGCAGACAGATTAAACATTCTTCTATAATCAGTTTGCAGACCTTTTTTAAATTTGGGTTCCAATACTTTTCTTTTATAACTGCCCATAACTTATCAGTTCCTACATGGCCTAGTATTTGGTGATTTAACTTGACCAACTGGCGTGCCAACTGAAATGATACATATGGCAACTGTAACCCTTTGGAGGTTGTGTATGCATAGTACTCCTTTGGTAGTATACCTGCCAATCTGCACTGATCGATTTCTTCTTTTAAGCCCTGTTGTTTTTGTATATTTACAAGGTCTTTCTCTATTGACTCTTTATCTAACTCTTTTAAGACACTAACTTCTACATTGGCATACTCATATTCTGGAAGTTCTTTTCCATTTTGTGCTGCTTGTTTGGCCAAAGTATAAGCTAACACATTTAATCTGTAAGTTTCACTGGTTGGCTTTTGATGTGCTTTTACTTTTAAGATGCTATACTGTCCTTGTTGTTTTGACATTGTTATAACTTTATATATGTCTTTTAATACTTCAGCATGCCGTAATGGTTTACCTACACTATCCACAAATCCTCGTCTTACCCAGGTTTCCATATGTAGTCTTAAAGAATTTACTATGTAAGCACTATCTGAAAAAATGTTAATAGGATTGTAATACTTTAGCACATACAGTACTGCCTCCAGTTCAGCTCTTTGAGCTGACATATGCCCTGGTAACTTGATTAGTTCAGGAGAACCCAGTTGTGGATTCTCTGGAACTATGGCAAATCCTGTCCAGTATCTGCCTTGGTCCCAATATCGTGCTCCATCCACAAAGATGGATGGCTTAAAGTGATCAAAATCAGATGCTAAAAATTGCACCTCAGGTGACATTATCTTTTCTAAACAGTTATGCTGTTTTCCTTCATATCCCATGTGGTTTGACAAATGGTATTTATCCCCTGTCTGTATAGTAACAGTTTTCATTCCAAAAAGTGCCATCCATTTTGCAAAGACTGCCTGACTAATACCATCTGTAATTTTACTCATTTCAAAACTGTCTATCAAAGCTTTTACAGCTTGATGTGGTGTTTGTACTATAATGCTGGAAAATACGGTCAAATATTCAGTTTGTTTAATACCCCAGTAAATGGCTAATAACTGCTGTATACATGGATGGTAGCCCAATTCCACTGGAGTCATCTTCCTGCTAAAGAAAGTGACTGGGCATAATGTTTTTTCCATTCTGTTGTCACTACCATGTGGCCATTCCTGTAGTAGTACCACAGACAGTGTTTTTTTTCCTGCTGCTGCTTGTAACACAAATGGTAACCTTGGAGTGGGTGCTATTAGTTCTGTAGCTTGTGCTAGTTTTATCTGTGAAAATGCCTCCTCTTCATGAGATCCCCACTCTAAAACGGTGGAGTTCTTTTGTTCATGTAACATTTTGTATAGGGGAGCAGCCACGGCTGCATAATTCTCTATAAATTCCCTATTGTAATTCATGATTCCCATGAATTTATGTAAGTCTGCTATAGTCAGTGACTTTTCCATTTGTAAAATGCCTTGTACACGTACAGGGCAAGGAGATATTCCTGTTGGTTTTATAATAGTACCTAGAAATTTAACTTTTTGTGTCATAAACTGAATTTTTTCACTTTTAACCTTAAACCCTGTTTGCTGTAGAGTATGAAAAACTCTCTTAAGAAGTCATACATGCTCCTCTACTGTTTCTGACTGAATTAAAATATTGTCAATGTAATGTATTACTGAATCATCCTTTTCCAAATGTTGTAGAATGGATCCTACTGTCTGATGAAAAATAACTGGACTCTTTTGAAACTCTTGTGGTAACCTTGTCATAACATATTGCTGGTTTTTAAATGTAAAGGCAAATCTTGGCCAATCTTTTTTCCTGAGTGGCACTGCAAAAAAGCCATTTGCTAAATCTATTACTGTAAACCACTTACTTTGTGGCTTAATATATGCAGCCAACTCTGGGACTCCTGGAATCAAGTGTGCTCTAGGAGTGGTATATTGATTAACCTTCCGTAAATCACTAACAAGACGATAACTACCATCTTTTTTCTTAACTGGCCAGATTGGTGAATTTGTAGGACTGTTGCCTTTTTGTATAATCCCTTCTCTTTCCCATTCTGCAATACATTTTTCCATATGTTCTTCTGCTTCCCTAGGAATAGGATATTGTTTTTGAAAAGGTGATATATAGTCCTGATCACTTCCTATTCCTACTGGGCTTTCTAGTTTCCCACAATCACTGGGACTCTTGGACCATAGATTTGGGAATTGCTGTTGTAAATGCTTCCATACATCCTCACTGTCTGTATTTACATAGCCTGTAGGTTTTTCAGGTTTTTCAGGTAGAGAGATTGCATAGCAACCTGTATTTTGCTCTTCCTCTCTTTGTTGTTTGTCTCCCATCCACAGAATTTCATTAGGTAAATCAATTACTATGCCTAAAGGTCCTAGAATGTCCATACCAATAATGGTATTTGTGCAAGATGGATGCATTAAAAATGCACCCTTCCATATCTGTCCTTCTTGACTAAACTTTATGTCCACATTTTGGCTACCCACTGCATAGCATCCTGTGCCATTAAATGCTGAAATGCAAACCTTTTTTATAGGATTTGCTGGTAACTGTCTGTTTGTGACAGATACTGCTGCTCCTGTGTCTATTAAGACATTTTTCCACAGTGACCCCTCTACCCAAATATCAATCAGTGGTCGTCCATCTTGACCCTTTATAAAGGTAGCCAGGAAAGATACCAGAGTGGGGGGGGGGCACATCCCTTTTGTAAGGAAATCCACTCATCCTCTCCTTTATTATCAAATGCAATATGACACACCTCATGTTTTTGTTTGTCATCTTCCTCTGTGTCTGAATGATCTACATATTTAGGTTTTTCATTCTCTTTTTTTAACTGTTGCCTAGCTATTCCTTCTGCCTGTTCTATCAAATGTTTCGGATTTACAGGTGAAACTGTTTGAAAATCTACTGGGCATACTTTCCCTTTTCCTGTATATTGATGGCTCTGATAACTGTTTTTACTAATATTGTAAGGTTTTTGTACATAATCCTGCTTTTCTGACTTTTCTTGTAAATTTGTTTGCTCTCTTTTTGGAAACACTCCCTGTTCTTCCTTCTTTTTGCACCAGACTTTGTAATGATCACAATTTTGCTTAATGTGTCCTATTTTTTTACAAAAGAAGCATGTTGGTGCCTTTTGCTCATTACCTGTGCTTGATCCTGGTACTACAAGCATAGAGGCAGGAGCTGGTGGTGCTGACACAGCTCTTTCTGCTGGTGGTTGGTCACACCATCTTTGCCTTCCCCTGTTTTTTACTTCACCAATTACTTCAAATGGCTCACTACTATCTTCAAATGCAAAGATATGGTGTGAGTATAAAGTCCCATCATCGGCCATAGTCCGTCCCCTCATTAGTTTTTGTACCAAATCAGTGAGGGTATCAGAATTTTCTTCATAGATACATTTAATATCCCCTGGAACCCCTTTGACTTGTTCTAAGAAGCAATGTATTAACTGTTTTTGTATGTCTCTTTTTCCCATGTCTCTGTCTGTTTTTTATATATGATTTGAAATGCAAGTCTAAAATGACCACTTTGTTCCATTCATTTATCTGTGATAGTAATTTTAAAATTATCTAATAATTTGGCTGTGAGAGGCTGCCCTTGTGTAAATGCCATTAAAATGGCTGTCATACGTCCTACTTTAGTGTTCAACTGATAATCATCTTGTTTTAATTGTATGAAAGTTTTAAAACATTTGGGAATGAAAATCCAGAAACATCTAAGTAATGCATCTGTCCATATATCAGATCCTGCTGTATATGCCACCCATTCTTCAAATGTAAGCATGTTATAAAATATGCCTTTTTTATCATTCCACTGTGTTAAACTCTGTAATAATCTAGACTGTGTATATAAATCTGTAGTGGTTCCCTGTCCCTGTTCTATAATTTGGACTGGTTTTGTGTTTTTTAACTCTTCCTTAAGCTGGGATATCAAAATAATATTTTGGAGGTCAGTCTCTGTTAATTCATCTAATTCTTCTTCCTTTTCCTTCAGACGCTGTTTAAGGTCTGTCATTTCTACCTGTAAGTGTTTAAGGGATGTATGATACCTGTTATTGGATTCCTCTGTTGACTGCAGAGCTCCTATGCACTTTTGACAGAGATCTTGGATGTCATTTTTGAACATTTTAAACTCACTTTGTTTCTCTTTTAAAAACTTATTAAATTCTTCTGTCAATGTATCATAAGCTTTGTTTCTGTCCTCATCTGTATGTGTAGCCGTGGCATCATTCCATGCTTGTACATAATTTTTAAAGGGAGTTACAAGATCTACAGGGGACTCTGTCAATAACAGATTTGACTGCTGTTGTAATTCAGAAATTAATGCACTGACAGGACATAACTGCTTTACATCTGGATATAATGAAAACTGTGTACCCTTAATTAATTCTTTATCATGAACAGATCTGTTTGCACAGTCTATTTTTTTAACAATATCATGCAATACTTTTTTATGGCATATTACACAAAATGCAGTTTCTCTTGAATCACACAATAAACATTTACTATGATATACTTCATTTTTTTTGTTGCAAATACCAATCAAATGTTACAATCCATTTACATAATGCTTGTATGTCAACTTGCCCTAACAAGGTTTTACACTTACTAATGTGTTGTGTATACCAACATTGCAATTTACTCCATATTTTATCTGGTTGTTCTGCTACATTAAGAGTAAAACTTGGCTTACATTTGCTAGAATTCTGCCTGATAGCATCCATACTAAAAAAAATGTGACGTAGAAAAAAGTCTTACCAGTGAGCAAGAAAACAGGTGATCAGGCTGTTGTTGCAGATGGCTGGAAATTTTTCAAAGTCACTCGAGAAGCTGGGAAAGCACAACAGGCAGTGGACTGCTGTGCTAGTGGATATCCACATTTTCTTAGCGAAGTTATGGCACTGCGACTGGAACTTCAGTCTCACTCCGGATGTAGACGTCTAAAAAACTTTACTACTGCAAGCTGCATAAACTGGGATACTTCTGTTTAGGATTTACACATACGTACAAATGTTAGTTACTGCAATTTAACTGAAGTGACCCTCTGCAGGGCTTACCATCACTCCTCCTGTGTTTGAATGCAGATTGTAGGTTCAGCTCGCCATTGAAAAATTATATAGAGCTTACTGCTTGGTGTGATGGATTTGAAGTCTTCTTAAGACACTCAGTCTTGCTGGCTGGATTCTGCTAAAATTCAAAGTCTGGTTATATTTGCATTCACAGCCTGTTGCATACAGAAACTTGCAGAATATACACTGATGAGAGAATATACTTTGCAGCATCAACTTTAGATTAATAACAAATAACTTTTTATAATAAACCAAACGTACTAACGTTGCAGCTTAAAGTACTGTTCCAACTTTACTTCTCATATAGTACAGATGATGTGAGAGATAAAACATTTACCTCAGGACAGTACCATACCTCTAACATAACTGGATTTATACAGCTCTTTATATACACTTTTAGTCATGCATAAACATATACATTTCCTCTTGAAATTCTATTTTGGAGAATTGCTCATCCTGTAGAAACAATACTAAGCTTCCTTGTTTAAGAATGTCTTGTAAGAGACCAGCTTTTCTGACAGTGTGAACATCCTGTATTCCATTTGGATCTTTGTACAAGAACATAGGTTCATAGGTTCATAGAGTAGTACTAAGCTAACAGCCCTTATGAGCCATTTTAAGCCTAGCCAATTATCCCTTGTAAGACTCAAACCCTGCATATTGTGCTTGCAAGGCAAACAGCTAAACCATTAGGCCACCCTCCCAACATCTGTTCTTTTGCCAATGCTGATAACAGTGTCATGTTGTCCATGCAGAAAAACATGTTTTTGAGGAAACACATTGTAAGAGTGTCATTGTCCATTCTTTAAAAGCAGATTTTGCATTTTTGCTCTTGCATACATCCTGTTTTTAAGTCTGTAATGGAAAAATGTCCATTCAGCAGTTTCCTTTTCCAGGCCATGGTAATTTAGTATGGATGGATGCTGATTACATATTACTAAACTCTATTTCTACATTTAAGCAAGCTTTGTCTTATACCTTATTTATGTTGCATAATTGTAGCAAAGTTACTTTCAACCTTAGTATATTGTTGAGCACACTCTAACAGTCAGAAGGAGTTGTATTTTGTCTTTGTGGACTTAGACAAAGCATATGACAGGGTGCTTAAAGAGGAGTTATGGTATTGTATGAGGAAGTCAGGAGTGGCAGAGACATATGTAAGAGTGGTACAGTATATGTGCAAAGGTAGTGTGACAGTGACAAGGTATGTGGTGGGAGTGATGGATGCATTTAAGGTGGAGGTGGGATTACATCAGGGATCAGCTCTGGGCCCTTTCTTATTTGCAGTGGTGATGGACAGGTTGACAGACAAGATCAGAGAGGAGTCTCCGTTGACTATGATTTCTGCAGATGACATTGTGATCTGTAGTGAGAGTAGGGAACAGGTTGAGGAGACGCTGGAGAGATGGAGATATGCTCTAGAGAGGAGGGGAATGAAGGTCAGCAGGACTAAGACAGAATATATGTGTGTGAATGAGAGGGAGGATAAAGGAATGGTGAGGATGCAGGGAGTAGAGTTTGCAGAGGTGGATGAGTTTAAATACTTGGAATCAACAGTTCAGAGTAATGACAAGTGTGGAGGAGAGGTGAAGAAGAGAGTACTGGCAGGATGGAGAGGATGGAGAAGAGTGTCAGGAGTGATTTGTAACAGGCTAGTACCATTACGAGTGAAAGGAAATGTCTAAAAGAGGATAATGAGACCAGCTATGTCATATGGGTTGGAGATAGTAGCATTGACAAAAAGGCAGGAGTCAGAGCTTGACGTGGCAGAGTTAAAGATGTCAAGATTTGTACTGGGTGTGATGAGGGTGGACAGGATTAGGAATATGTATATTAGAGGGTCGGCCCAGGTTGGACGGTTTGAAGACAAAGCCAGAGAGGCAAGATTACATTGGTTTGGACATGTTCTGAGGAGGGATGCTGAGTATATTGGGGAAAGGATGGTAAAGATGAAGCTGCCAGGTAAGAGGAAAAGAGGAAGGCCTAAGATAAGGTTTCTGGATGTGGTGATAGAGGACATGCAGGTGGTTGGTATGACAGAGCAAGATGCAGACGACAGGAAGAAATGGAAACAGATGATCCACTGTGGCAGTCCCTAATGGGAACAGCCAAAAGAAAAAGAAGATGTTGTAATGTCAGTCTTCACAGATTTGCCAATGATTTGCCAGACGTAACACAACTCTATAAGTAAATGACTACAAATATGAGGCACACATATGGTCAGTGTGCATAACACTGGACAGTTGAATGGTATGAGCTCAGTATATCACATGCAGTTCAACACATACTTCTGTAACAGTAGTTTACTATGCAAATACCCTTTATAGGTCTCTCACATTTCTGAGACAAACATGTTTATCGTAGTTGTATTCAAAAGTAACATATGGATATGCACTAATTCCAGTAGCTGGCCTAGCAGTGTCACAATCAGTATTGTTCAACACACACTCCAGTAATACTCATATGTGAGCCATCCTTTCCTGGGGTGATTCAGGGGCCTGAGCTATGAACTATGTCACTGCAGACAGACCCAGATGTTATGGTCATAGGTTCTAATCAGCAATATATCAGTACATCAAGTCTTGTTAAGACATATTTGTTGAACTTCCTATTTCCAATTATTACATACCCCCTACTGCATTCCATTACATGCTTACTTGTTTGACATACCTGTTGTTTTCCAATTATAGTAGGTTTGATTCTGATTTCTGTTGGTTTGTTTGTTTGTTTGTCTGTCCATCTGTCTGTCTCTCTCCAAGATGTAGGGTGTACATCTGTTTTGCATAGGCAGCAGTTTGCCTTTCGTAGGTAATGCTCATGAGCAGCTCATGGCCTGTGCACCAATTGGTGTCCCCACTTGCTAACTGCATGCAGAACAGCTGTGTTGTTATTCCTATAGCCAATGGCATGGCAACACACTCCTATAATTGAGTACTTCATGTGGGCATTGCCTCTTTTCCTTGCCTGTGAGGAAAATTTCATGGAGGTGTGTGAACAACAGCATCACAGAAGATATTTGGAAATACCTCTTACAATGAAAACTGTGGAGACAGCCAAACAAAATGGGGGAGAATGTTCCAGACATAGGGACAGACTTGTATTGCTGTTATACAGTTGGATTAATGCTAGTTTAACAGGGTTTGTGTGGATATGGATTTTCTGCATGGTTTTAAGTCTGACAGTGTTATGTGGTTGACATAACTCTCAACTGTAGGGTTATCCACAGAATGGCCAGGGTTTGGACTCTTATGTTTGGTGTGCTCCTCAGACATATTGTGTCTTTGGAAAATCAGTGGCATAGTCTGTTGATTGCAGTTAGTAAATGGTAACATCAGTTTGTGTTTCTGATTTCATATCCCTCAGAAAAGATATGTTACAACAAACCCTGTTACACCAGCAACATTCTCAGTCACCCAAGTTTGTCAAGCTTTGTTCAGATGTCATGCAGTAATAGGTTGATAGGTATAGTATATTATTATTTAGTGCCTTCATTCCTGGTATTATCCCAGTGATGTATCAGAATGCCAGACATGTTATGTGGAAGAGGCTTTATATATGAGGACAAAGCCTGGACATTCTGTGGGACTCTGTACAGTTGAGAGGTCTGTGTATTTCTGGTGATTTTTGACAGACTGTCAGGATTGTGTAGCAGTGTAGTGTGTAAATGTTATTTGGCCTATGTAGGGAGGGGGGATAGACGTAAGTGTTATGGCTCCTTTTCTATCTGTGCATGCTGCTCCAGTTTCTGGTGGTCTATCGGCTGTATATGTTTGTAGGGGCAGACTGAGACATGTCCAATACCATGATCAGGATTCATATTACACTGTGAAATGGGCCAGTATATGTAGGGGTAGTGTATGAGTGGCAAACATGATATTTTTCTTCACACAGTCCTTATACGCTACTGTTCATTTGGATTACTGGTATGTCACTGTGACTGTGGTGAAATTGGTTGTGGGTATGCACTTTCACACTGGTGTCTCTTTTTCAGTGCTGTTACATCCCTGTAGTGCCTGGTATATTTGCAAATACATGTGTAATTCCCCATAGCAGATTTGGGTAAGTTTTGTGTCAGTCTGACTGTAGTCTGGACAGTGCTTGGTGACATGCTTAGCAACTCACTGTAGTTTCCCTAATGTGATGTTATGTCCGGATATTTGTAGAATGTACTGGTGCCTGGCCCCATAAGTGTTGTGCATTTCTGACACATCAGTGGGCTGATGTGAGGATTTAAGTCATGAACTAGTGAGAAGTAATTGAGTGTTGGATTTGTGCTATTTTGGTCAATATATGTTAGAACAGACAGGAGGGTGTTACTGCAGCAACTGTGTCAGCTTATCTACTCCAGTATTTCAGATATGTCTCTATTTTCATGGCTTTCTCCCCCCACCTTGTCAGGCTTGATCCATATTAGTTGCACTAAGGGGTTCTGAGCATACTTTTCAACTGGCCAGATTGTTTCAGAATGTCCAGGTTTATTGCTCATATTTCTGGTCTGTTCCACAGATTCATTATTTTTATTTCTCTGGTAAATCACTGTGATGATATGAGGATTTCTGTCAGTAAATGATGACATACTTTTCAGTTTCAGTTTCAGACCTCACATCCTTCAGAACATGTATGGTGAAACAAACTGTGTTACTCTAGCAACTTTCTACATTTATAATAGCAATATTTAAAATAAGTCATAGGTTCATAGGTTCATAGGTAGGTACTAGGCAATCTGCCCGAGGGCATTTATAAGCCTAGCTAGAGTGTGTCGGCTTTTGCCACCCCATTGATTAATTAACTGATCCTCTGTCAAGCAGAGCCAATGAAGTGATCCCAGGGGTGCATTTTCTTTTACTCATCCACTCATCAAGGTTTCTCTTGAAGAGTGATAGTGAGGGGCTCTGCCTGATATAATTTGGAATTTTGTTCCAAAGCATGAGGAGTCTCTGTGACAGAAATCTATCCCTCCAGCATGTTCTATTTATTGCTGTGGTGAGGTTTAGCTCACTAGAGCACGTGTCTCGCAGGGACTTGGATTTCTTTAGGTGGCGCATGTCCATCAATTCTGAGTTGGACATGGCTTTGTAAGTCAGGCAGAGATCACCTCTGAGTAAGCGATATGCCACTGAGTACAGCCGGAGTTTTTTCAGTCTGGCTGCATAGGACATATGTTTGAGACCAGTAATCCTCTTGGTGAGGTACTTTTGTGGTCTTTCCAGCTGTTGGAAGTGTTTTGTGAGGTACATCCCAAATGGGGCATTGTACTCTATGATGGGTCTAATGAGTGATGAGTAGAGGGGCACTATAACCTCTTTATTTCTAGATGTGAACCCTTTAGTAAGTCGATGGGTCACATAGAAGGATTTCCTAACTACTTTAGCAATATGATTGTCAAAGGAGAGATTACTATCTACCTGGGTCCCCAGATCTCTTATTACCTCTTCTGTTTTAAGGGGACTGCCACCTATGTGGTAATTAGTGGGCATTTTGTTTTTCCCAAACAGGATGACTATGCATTTTTTGGCATTTAGTTTGAGGCCATGACTTTGACACCAGGTGTCTGTCTCAGTAAGGCCCTTTTGGAGGATGTCCGTGTCAGCTGGAGAGTCAATTATGGCTCCCAGTTTGCAGTCATCGGCGTACTTGGTTAGCCATAGTCCTCCTGTGTTTGCGTGTACTTCTGAGAAGTATATGCCGAACAGTAGGAGTCCCAGGACTGAGCCCTGCAGGACACCACTTGTGACTGGTTTAGAGTCGGACCTGGAGCCTGCTATTCTTACTGTGTGAGTTCTGTCTGTAAGCCAGTTGGCAACCCATCTCATGACGTAGGGGTTTATGTTCAGGCTGGTGAGTTTTTTCTGTGATACCCAAATGGGAAATGGTGTTGAAAGCCTTGGTGAGGTCAAGGTAGTCTGTGTGAACCACCTTTCCCTCGTCTATGGCCTTGGTGACTGTCTTGAAGAAGTCAACCAGGTTTACTAGGCATGATCTGCCCTTAACAAAGCTGAACTGGGTCGGGTCAAGGGTTTGGAGGTTCCCAATGTCTTTGTTAATAAGTCCTTAGTTTTAGCCCATCACCCCCCCCCCCCATTTTTACAGCCTTTGGCCACATTTCCTGCACTAAGAGATTGCCAGGGATGGTTCTGAGGTATGACTCCACTACATGTTATGAACACACACACACACACACACACACACACACACACATATATATATATATATATATATGTGTGTGTGTGTGTGTGTGTGTGTGTGTGTGTGTGTGTGTGTGTGTGTTTGTGTATGTATATATTTTATATGTATCTCTCTCTCTCTCTCTCTCTCTCTCTCTATATATATATATATATATATATATATATATATATATATATATTATGTATATATTTTCCATATATATATATATATATATATATATAATATAAAAAAAACGTTAACTACCAGTACTTCTCTAGTTTCTACTCCGCTTCCAAACCAAGAGGCAAATAAAGCCGCCAAACCTCTCCAAAGGTCTTTAAGAGCTATAAGTAAGCACTAGCCACAAGATAATGCAGCTTTTTTACCCTTACCGATCAGAAAACAGTCGTTCACGAGAGAAAGACAGAACAGCTGGGAAACCAGAAAAAGGAAATATTCGGGCGAAGCAAGCACATATCAACGAAGAAGACAGAAGTAGTAGCACTGCTTTATTTCAACATGTCTAGGTATGAGTTGAATAACAATGACATTGATTTATTAAATAGAGGTTTGTCTTTTGTACCATCGCAAGGGAGCAAACTATCGGATGTCTTGATTGACTTACGTTTATTTGCTCGCTCTATAGCATTAAAATTATATTTTTCACAAGACTTAAAACCAGCAAAAGATAATGCAGTAAATTTTCCTGTCTATAAAAAGAAAAGCTCATTTGTGCCACCTATGCCACATCATGTTGATTTATTTGTCAAGCTTTGTGAATCAGAACTTTATTACTATTTTTATAGTAAGAAAAAGAAATGTGCATTTTTTAACATGTCAAGTGATAACATGAATTCATTATATAGCCTTAGTAATGACTTTACTTTAACTTTTAGACCAGTAGATAAAGGGGGGGGGGCATAGCTTTGTTTGACACTTTAGAATATGATGCTTTAATGCAAGAAATGCTAAATGATGACAATACATATTTATTAATTAGTCAAACAAAATTAGATAATATAATTAAGATTATTAAGGATGATCTTTATGATTTACTGATGTGTTTCCAGATTTCTAAGAGTCTGTATGAATTTTTCTCTAATGATACACCAGTAGTTCCTACTATTAAAGGGTTACCCAAGATACATAAGGGTATTATGCCACCACCCATGCGCCCAATTGTATCTGGTGCCAAATGGATGACTGAAAATATATCTATATATTTAGAGAATACTTTGAGGCCTTTAGTTGAAGCAATTCCTACAATCCTTAAAGATACATACCAACTCTTGGACTATTTACAATCACTTGATTTTAGGTTTATGAAAGATAAACATTTGCTAATTACAATGGATGTACAAAGCCTTTTTACTTCAATTCCCAATGATGATGGAGTTCAAGCTGTGAGAGAAGTGTTGCAGCATGTTCCTACTATAGATGGGAATAAGGCAATTTTGATTTGCCATTTATTAGAATTGGTTCTTGAAAACAATGTGTTTGCATTCAGGGGGAACCTATACCTACAGACATCAGGCGTAGCTATGGGCACCCCCTGTGCAAACACATATGCCAATTTATTTATGCATCACTGGGAAACAGAATATGTGTTTCAGCATAAATCATTTTCTAAGATATTAGTGTACAGATGTTTTGTTGACGATATTTTAATTGTATGGGATGGTTCCCTTGAAGAATTTATGTCATTTAAAGACTACTTAGAAACTACAACTCATTTTTTGAAATTTACTGTTGAAGCATCACATACATCTGTGAATTTTCTTGATGTTAGTTTAGACATTAGAAATGGGAGGCTATTTTCAACATTATATAGGAAAAATGTTGGAGAAATACAATTTTGGAATATGATAGTATGCATCCACGACACATTTTCAAGGGAATTCTAAAGAGTCAATTCATTAGATTGAAGAGAGTCTGTACTGATAAAAATGATTTATTAAAAGAGGCAGAAAATATGATGAAAATGTTCATAGATAGAGGCTATGAACAGAAATTAGTACTGAATGTCATGAATACTGTTTTACATATAGATAATACAGCAGTTACTGACTTAAAGTATAAAAGTTCTTCAACATGTTTCCTTAGAAAAGATGTCTACAATAACCATGAGAGGATAGCTTTTGTAACAACTTATTCCAATGATTTTCAGAATATTAAGAAAATATTAATTAATAATTGGAAGACTTTACTGACAGATGATTCTACATCAAAGTTGGTGGGTAAAACTCCTTATATAACATATAGGAATAATAAAAATTTGAAGAGCATATTATGTGATAGAACTGATTTTAACAGTAAAATTCAACCTAATCTAAGTTATTCTTTGGGTACCTACCCTTGTCAACATTGCAACTATTGTAAATATATTACTAAAACACAAGAATTTGTACATCCAGAATTTCCTTACGTGTTTAAACCAAGATTTAGAGCTACTTGTGATACCTCAGGCCTAATATATCTAGCTACTTGTGAATATTGTCCTGCATTTTATGTAGGCCTTACTAAAAGAAAATTGAAAAGTAGAATTTACAACCATCAGTACGACATCAAAAATAAAAATGAATTAAATGCTCTTGCAAAGCACATCATGTCTAACCCATCACATTCTTTTGCGTTTAGAGTACTACAAATAGTGAAAGAAAATGATAGAGGTGGTGATTATATGAATTTAATAGAACTAAATGAACTGAAATGGATTTTTAGGCTCAAAGGTCACTATTTTCCAGGTCTAAACAATTATGTTAGCATAAGGTCTTTTCTTAACACACGCAGATAGTTATTTTATATTTATTCTTCAAAATACTAGCCTACT
Organism: Protopterus annectens; assembly: GCF_019279795.1. Taxonomy (NCBI): domain Eukaryota; kingdom Metazoa; phylum Chordata; order Ceratodontiformes; family Protopteridae; genus Protopterus; species Protopterus annectens. The sequence goes on along the minus strand of NC_056735.1, from coordinate 1,775,419,242 downwards.
TGGTTCTTAATAACTTATTTGATATAGCATTTTAACACAGGTTTTAAATCTCACATATTTATTCATATTTATTCAATATTTAATATTTATATTTAAATTATTTACATATTATCACTAATATTTCTGATATTTATGAATTTATAAATGAATTAAAAACTTTCTTGTGATCTAATGTCTATCATAACTGAGGTTTTTAGTTATAAGTTTCTTATATATATACATTTTTTCATATTTGCCTTTATTGTTATACATATATAAATATCAGAATTTTATCTATGGCATTCATTGTATTTAGGTTTGAAGACTACCTATGATATATATGGATACAGTCTGATATTTTATATTTTGCATTATTCATTATCATAAGTTTTATAATAATCATATTTAGAATAAGTATATTGTTTATGCTTTATTTCATTTTTTAGGTTTTAATAGAATTTTGATCATCCTTAATATGGTATATACAAGTTAAACCCACACTAAGTGCAGTACATTTTGAATGTTTAGTATTCATTTTATTTTCATTTTTGTATATTGCTGTTTGTCTCTTGAAATTTATTAGTGAAATATGACTATTAATTGTTCATCACCATGGCATATTATGAAGCAAGTTTATCAGAGTGTTAATATCCTATTTTGAATGTGCTTTTATTATGTGTCTTAATATTTCTTTAAATTTTCAATGAAGCTTAAATATATAATTGTAGAATTGATTAACTAATTAATTGAATGATGAACTATCTCTTGCTATATAAATCCTAGCTTCATTAAGTTGTACATTGTCTGAAGAAGCGTATCTGGAGATACGCGAAAGCCCTCACTTCATCTTTCTAATAAATCGTTTTTCATCTATTTTAAAACGTGGAGAGTCTGAAGTTTATGTTCTGCATATATATATATATATATATATATATATATATATATATATATATATATATACGCATCTCCATACATATATACATGTGCATATGTATATATACAAAACCTGACTGATTCTACAGAATCTTTTCCCTACTGTTGAATGACTCTACTGCATATGTTTGCAAAAGCACCAGAAATTCATACAGCTCAAATGGTGTAGGGGTACATTGCTCTGACTATAGTGTACAAGACCCTGGGTTCAAGACTTGATAAGGCTGATTATTTTGTTGCTAGTCAGAACAGTGGTTGATGGAGACAGAGTGATTAAAGCAGTTTTAAGTTGCTTTACGTGAGTTTGCATGGGTTTGCATGATGCTAAGCAATGCCAATACAAGGTTAATCATACAGATGCTTAAGCTGTGTTGGCTTCACTTAGCATCGCGCAAACTCGCTTACTCCCACTTACTCCTGCTTACACCCATGCTAATTTCTTTAAAAGAAAAGAAAATGGGGTGATAGGAAACTGGAGAAAAAGGGGCACGCAGAGGAAAAAACAATATGAAAGATAGCTAGGGATATGCAGGACGGGTGTAGGGAAGGTCCATAGCTGTCCATTTCTTATACAGCAACAGCTGTACATTTGTACAGAATTTGGTGGTGAATTTGGACACTCAACCCCCAGAGAAAGGGGTGAGGACAATAAAAATGTGTTGTCAAGCCAATTAGACCAGATTACATGTATCCAGTGGACATGTGTGTGAAATGGACAGCTACGAATGGGGTGATATTTTTTTTTGGGACAGATGCCCTTTTCTTTTTTTTTTAAGGTGAGAATGAGATGTTGGGGAAGGATTGTAGGTACATCTGGGGACATACGTTGGGTAGGGAGACAGATAAGACAGCAGACAAGGTCAGTATATGACACATGAGGGGGATAAACACATCTGACAGGGAGGGTGGTTGGGAATCCGAAGCCCATGGGCCTCCATATGGTTACAGTGGGACTGAGATCCCACCCATGGCAGTCACCACTGCACCTTCAAGGCCCCAAAGTTCACTGTGCTGGGGGTTGGAGAGGAGGGCTGGCCTGCCCCTTGAGGTGTGCCAGGTGGCCATCAATCTGGCACAGCTGCTCTCTGAACTCAGATCGAAGGGTGATGTTCTCCAAACCCTGGACCTGACTGTGGATGACATGTCTCTTGTCTGCATCCACTTCCGGGGGAGATGGGCCCCATCCCCTGAGGTGGTTCCACCTGAAGGTGGTGTAGGACCAGCGGATGAAGGATATCCAGGTTGGGCCCAGATGTGCTGGGGCTTGGTACCATGGCCACATGAGGTGGGACAGGCAGATATGTTGGGAACTGTTTTCCCAAATGCACTATGGTGTTGAAGTTTTACAAAATATGTTGGTTAGTCATGTACAACACATTTCAAGGTTAGTAATAGCAGCATGTGTAGGTGTTCCGATTAACCCCATAAAACAGATTTGAAACAATTGCATAGCAAACAGAACACATGCATAAATAAAGCAACATTATGCATCATAAGAGCATGCCAGTAACATTGATGGCAACAGGCCACCAACAATGGTATTTGAACAAGGTATGTTAACATGCAAGCAATCAAACATATTAACAATAATATAACACAAGTCCCAACATTAGGACTGGAGCACAACATACCCGTAGTATATGAGTAATAATTATTGATGTAGATGAGGGGTGGGGAAAGAGACAAAAAGTCCATTAACAACTGTTTACGCTTCTATTTTCCACAACTGCACTGCTCAATACTCTATGGGTTTGCCCTCACTTTACATCTACCTAAGGCCCATAGCTTCTATAGTACAAACATATATATTAAACTGTCAGGCTGGAATGGTATGAGGCAAACTATGACAACTCTGGGTACATAACTAGAGAGAACTATGTCAGGGTTACATATCTGGCACAGGAGGGGTACCCTGAACTGCTGTTATGTGAGTGTGCTACTTGCATACATCAACTGGTTTCCTATCTGTGTCCAGCATTATTTGCAGCAGTAACCACTAGCTGTGACAGCGTGACACTTGAAAGATATGTATCGGGAACATACCTCTCAACTTCTTAGTACATGACATCTGGACAAAGCCATACATAAGAGTGGGACAAAGGCCCATAAATATAGACAATTTTTAGATATTGCTCTTATAAACTTAGAAAGTTGATAAAATAACAGGTTTTGCATTTGCATGGCTTTTCTGAAGGATATGACATCTGACACTTATATGTCTAGCATTATTTTCTACCTTCAGTCTATAATGATTTGCCACTGATTTGCCATGACACCACTACTTTATGTAAAATGGACCAAAGTTCTGAGACAAATATCTGGATATTCAGTGAATATCTGTACAGTAGAGAGGTATGATTTGGGATGAGTGCATATTGTATGTACCTAACCTGCTGTCATTTGCAGGCATGTGGTGGGACAATTGAACAGTTGTACACAGTTTATTAGTATACCCTTCATACAGCGGCTGGCAACATTTCCTTACCTGTAAAACATGTGGGGAAAATATCTGTTAATACTACCCAACTGTTTTCACATTTATTCCTGAATCCTTGTGTGTAGATTTGCACACATCTTAGTATCAATCCCTAGATTTGAACCATGTCTGGGTGTCCAAAATTCACAACTAAGCTATATCTCATCACAATGAGCTACTTGGGAACTGATTTTTTTTATTTCACTGGTTTCCACCTAATAGACTCTTAGTTAGACAGTCTGAAATTGTAATTCTGTGATGCATGCATGACAGATAGTTATTGTACTGTGCATTACTCCTTTGGATTACTACAGTCTGGAAAGCAAAGGTTAACACAAGGCAATGCTGCACGGAACACACTTTGATACTTTACATATTACTATTCAGGGTTCAGAGCTTAGTGGAGTATATATGTCACATTTAATTTATATCTCATTTTACACCTGTACCACCTACAGTTTCTCTTAACAGCTTGTTCATGGATGAACCTCAGTTAATGTATGCTGTCAAAGCCATATTTGCTGTGAAGAACCTATATACATTCTATATATGTCTAAAACAACTTACCAGAATAAACACAACATTTTTTGTAAGCGTCTTTATTTTACATCAATATTAGTTAGTCAAACGTTTTTATTTATTCAGTTAACACAGTAACAGTATACCTACTAGCAGTAAGCAATGTGCTTTTTCTTAGCTATTTGAACAATATACTGCAAAGTAGATTTGTACTCAGCAGTCTGTCACCATGGGCTTTGACAATTATAGCCCTCTCTGCTGCAGCTGTAGGGGAGAAAAACACACATTATGCATATCTGTCTATCACATTCTCAGACTAGTATTTGCTAAAATGACTTGATACTAATACTTACACACTACTGGAGCATTCCAGTCCCATCCACCTTGGATCCACTGGTCCAAGAGCATCCCCTTCCTACACTTTAGGTCGGCATAGTGGTGCCATACCTGCTCAGCAGTCCAGGGGATGCCAGTAGCACTGGTGAGGTCACGTACGAGACGGTCCCAGGCCTCTGCTTTGTACTGGGAGCCCTGGTACTGGCTCTGCAGCAGTATCTCCTCATGGTTTATTACTAGGAGTCCAGCCATGAACCTGGACTCCTGAATGCTCCAGCATTGCACCCGAAAGCACACTCCCTCTCCTATGCCAGCCATTGTATCTGCACAGATGAACTATAACAGATTATGGCTGTATTCCCACTTGCACCATTTAAATAGTGCAATATTCCTGCCCTTTGCTGTCATTGGATCATTTTGAAAAGGTTAAGCTCTGCTAAGCAGTGTGCAAACCCGCAATGCTGGTTTTAACACTGCTTAAAGGAGAAGATGATGAGCACTGTTTAACAGTGCACAAATCTGCTTAGCTGATCTACCTGCTGCTTTACATTCACGTCTTAACAATGGTTACACCTGCTAAGCATATCTGAGGATTGCTAACCATTGCTCACTTTTAATTTTTTAGATGTATCAGAATACTGACTTCATTTAAGTGTATATGATTTACTTTACATGACATCCCTCTATGCACTTTCCTTACATTGGCAAGGGGTGTGACTATACTGTATGGGACACTTGTCTAAACATGGGTGGTTTCACATGTTATATGCACTCACACTTACATTTTACACCAGCTACACTACCTTGGTTGACAAAAACAGTTACTACATGATTTAAGTTTTAAAAAATAATTTTAACACTGCGTTCCCATATAAAAATAACTTACCTGTCTTGGTACTTGAACCATGAAAGCCTGCATGAGAAGCCAGGACTCTAACCACTACACTACCTTAGCTTGGGAATTTCAGCTGTATATTTGTATTTATCTCCTATGGGATGTTTAAGGTATGCTAAGCAGAGGGCCATAATGTGCACACCCACTTAGCTATGCTTAAACATTCCTTAGCCTAGAAAAAAATATATAATATTATTATTATATTATTACATTATATAGTGAGTATTGTGGTATTCTGACAAGTCATTGAGGACTGCAGTCAGGAAATAATGGCATACATTTAGCTTTCAGCCTTCTATCCTTTAGAGATTCATGCTAATGCATATCCTGTTTTCTATCAACTTTCTAAGTCTGTGAGGGCAATATTTAAGAAGTGCCCCTTTTTAGGGCTTTTCCCTGCATTGTTTGTGCCTTTTCTCACATTTCCTGCTTTAGCAGGTTGCGAGGTGTCATACAGCACTTTTACAATGCAGGGGGTGTGTCACAGAACCTGTCACATACCCCCTGCTTTGGCTTCCTGCTCCTTTATGTATTTCAGTGTCCATGGACAGTGAAATTCATTTATTTCATTTCAGTGTCCAAGGACACTGAAAACTGGCATAATATTAGATAAATTCTCTAATATTATGCTGGATCAGGTTTAGGAAGTGTTGTATGGCACTTTCTGAGTGCAGGGGGCATGTTCGTGGTCCATGCACTACTTAGACACACCCCCTGCACTCGCTCATGGTTTGTATCTGTGTAGCTTAAACAGCAGTGTGACTTCATGAATATGCAAGGTGCCCTGCTGTGGCTACACAGACACGAACCACTCTATGCAGGAATAGCACTATTCTTGTATAGAGTTTATTGAATTCCAGGGATTATTCTATTGTGTAGATTCTGTAGTTTTTGCTGTCCTGTCCTTAGTGGGAATAGCCTCCACCCACTTCGTAAAAATATCTGCTGTTACCAACAAGCAGTGTTATTCTGCTGTAGTTACTGATAGACTGGAAAAAAGTGTCAATGTAAACTGGTAAAAAAAAGAAAATAAAAAATATGCTGCAGTAATGAAATCTTGAAATTATGTAGACTGCTGCACTTGAAACTATACTTCAAAGGGTTACTAACTACAGCTCTCTCTGATCATAGATGTTCAGAGTAGCTATTGGGTTCTGAGAATTATTTTTTCACCCCAAATAGGCCTGTTCAGTCACCACTGTAAGAAATCAGAGTTCTGTTGCCACAGATTGCTTAATGATAGTTTATTGTAGTGAGTAACATATGATATAACAGCAACAGATATAAATGTCACAGCAGCATAATTAAATGGTATATAGCAGCATAATACATCAAATAACTGAAAGCACGAAAGTAGTACAATAGCTGTATCTGAACAAATCTTGTACCAGACTTCAGGTGAACTCCTTGTCCTAAACATACACATTATATTACTTCAGTCCAGTAACTTTCCTCTGGGAACCATATTGAGTCCCCTTAACCTTGATTCCCTGGCCTTCCATGTGCCTGGCATAGCCTAACTATCTATTCTTTGTCTAGCATTCCATTGCAATTATACATATCTTTCCTTTGAGAAAGGAACATTCTGTAGCATTCCCTTGAGAACTGTTATTTATGCACATCTCATCCTTAGATCATCTTTTCCCTTCTACTAACTGTATGCATAAATGAAACCAGAGTCTGACACTATATTTTTAGGCCTGTTCTACCATTTATTCTACCTTATGCCTAACAGCTACATTAAAGTGAAAACTCTCAGTCTAACAGTCTGGGACAACAGTGAATGGACATAGACAAACAGAGGGTGGACACTTGATGGGGAGAATCAAACAACAAACATGTTGTAGGAAATGACACGCAAGACAGGGGAAGACATCCATGGGTGATTGGTTAAGTACAAGGCAGAGTACACCTGTCCAGAAGCCAATCCCCATAGTGACCTCCATGGCTGATGTCATATGCAAGCTTTTCTTCTTGTGGCCCAATGAGCTGAGCCTGCTGGTCATATAACTCAACCAGCCATGTTAGGGGGTGCGTTTTGGTTGTGAGGTAGGCATCTAGCTGCTGGCACTCTTCAGCCACTACCAGCCTATGCAACTGATGCTGGGTGACCAGAGAGATCCCTCTAAGCCACTATGAGAAGAAAAGCTTCCATTCCCTCCTGTCTAGTAAGCACATACATCACCAGGAAGCCAGTCAGGTCAAATTAAGCAGGGTGGCTTCCATCAACCAGCTGAGGAACAAGCCTGGCATCCACTGGACCCCAGCATCAGAAGCATCAACTGGCAGACTGAGGTGACTGCTACTGCTGTTTTGTCACTGCTACAACTGGACCTGCAGAAGAAAGCAAAATCAAAAAGGGAATGCATAGTACATGCATTTTACCAATATTATTAAAACAGTGCATTACAGCAGTGCACATTTCACATCCAACCTCACACTGGAAGTGATGCTCTTCCCTCCAGCAGCATCCTTTCATGTTGTCTCTCTCTCTCTCTCTCTCTCTCTCTCTCTCTCTTTCCACTCCTCAACTGCTGTCAGAGAAAGTAGGAAGAACTTAGTACAGTGGTGAACCCGTGAAAACAGGAAAAAAGATGCTTGCATTAAAACTCTGGTTGTCTGTCTGTCCCTAACATCTACTTCCCACCAGTTTAGCAGGTAGGAATGACATAGCTGCAGGTTGCAATAGCAATGCCTGCACTATTCACCAGAATGAATGATGTCAGAGGCATCATTTGCTATCCTAACAAACGCATGCCAAGCATCCATCTTGTAAAATAGGTCATTATGTTGCGCAAGCATGCACTCTTGAAAGTTCCTGTGAAGGAAAAACAAGATAACCTTGCTGTCCTTCTGGTACCTGATGGAGGAAAGGGTGCTATAATAACATGACTATAGCTGTAGTTTGCAGAGGAAAGCTGGAAAGTGTCACAGCAAAAAAAAGAAAGAGGACAGTTAGGTGGATACCTTGTGGGCCTTAAGGGTGAGCTAACAAATGTATGGGACATCCACACACAATCATGCACACACCCTGACCTAAATGTGTAAATGACAGGTGCTGTAACTGACAGATATACATATATTGCCATGGGCCATGAGAGAGGCAATGGCTAGAAATGTTCACCACCCAGGAAACTGAGGAGTTACTGCAGACCCTCCATAAACATGTGACATGAATCTTGGTTAAGGGTAATGTGGGCAAGCCATTTCAGGAGCGGCTAAGAGTGGTACAGGATATCAAAGCTTTGAGTGTCAGTCAGCTTCAGTTTTAGTCAGTGGTAACAGATATGGTATTGCATGAAAAGAACAAGACACAGGACATTACCAAGGAAATGTTCACCCCAGGAAATGGATCACCAATACATAAACAGCTTACAGATATGAAAGCATTTATGGTGTTCCTGCATAAGAAAAGGAAGTAGACCTCCATATCTAGTGATAACTTGGATGTGGAATCAGGGACTGTGAAGACCGAACAATTGCCTGTAGCAGGAAATACCTGGTTAATACTAGCCACTTCATTACCATATCATAGGGTACAGTCCATATGAGGCAACTGCAATGCCCTGCAAGACAAGTATTGCACAAATCCATATGGCATCCACAGGTTCAGTCATGTAACAATATGCCTTCTGGTGTGCTTGTGGTGGTCTAGTACAATGGGACAGCACATTTCTGTGGTTGCTGATGGGAATGTACACGCTGCAGTCTGATGATACTGTGCCACGACCAGCAACACTAACACTGGAGAGCTCACACTCATCCCCTCACATAATTGGAGCCCATGCAGGGACAGGCCAAAGCCCCCCCCCCCCATAACCTGTAATTGTGAACTTCACCAGAACTGCACAAGACTTCCTATCTCATGGCATCTGGAGGCCACTTTGCGTGATGTGCCTGTTCAACCTACAGGAGAGAGGTTTTGTGGTCTAAAGCATTGCCATGACTCCAGGTCTTTCCCTAACCTGAGTGAAACACTTGGCTGTAGTCAGTGGATCTGTAAGTCAGTGATCCAGACAGATAAAGCTGCTACTCACACCATTGTGGAGACAATGAGGCTGTTGCACGACCTACTGGATGATGTACTGCACCTGTGTAGCCTGTGAGATGATGTCCAGCACCTGCATAGTGACATAGATTATAGGGACAGGGCAGGTGAACATGCTCAGGTAACTGACTGCTAACATGGCAGGTACTGGTATGTGCATGATGAATATGATAACTTCTTTCTGGTTTGCCTCTGCAGGTCCTGCTGTCCATGGCCATGGAAATGTCTGAATGTGAGGTGGCTAATCACAGGTAAGGAATACATAGATGACATAGACCATTTCTTACATAGATTCACTGTCAGCTCTGGCCACAGATGCTACCACACTGGCTGTGGCCAGTCATGAGTACATAGCCTCCAATGATCCCCAGTCTCCTTCCACAGCATACTTCATCAGACTGCACCCACTGTTTCTCATAGCTCTACACTATTAATATCCCCTATGATAAATGGAGGACCACACCTACTTGTGGCATTATACTGATACTGATCTGATATTGAGCTCTGAGTGTCTAATTGCTCCTGACAGAGGACACCTTGGCATCATACACACCTGCCCTATAGTTTTGTGTTGTCCTTGTCATGGACGATATCAAGCATTGAAACAGCAAACTACCACAGTATGCCACCAATGTTTATGACATAGCAGCTATATCCTATCACTGGTAGATGTGATCCCTGATTCCTCACAAACAGTTTCCAGACTGTGTGACAACTGCATCTACATCCCATGACCCTGATCTGTATGATACTGTGCCCCACAACTCTGTGCAAATGAAAATAATTGTGCCTTGTCCACCACTAATCTGTGGGAGTAATGTAATATTAGATGCACAGTGTGGCCAGTATGTGAAATGCCTTGCAAGTCATGGGGTTTTATAATGCATGTATCATTTCATTCTGTGCTCTGTGTCGGTTGTGTCATTGCCAACAGTTATGGACTAGATGACACCTCTTTGACAGTGATATGAAATATTGCAAATTCCTCTACTTCACAGTGGATCTCTTCTTCCTCTGACTAGCTGCCCTGCTGTCCATTCTCTATTCTAGGAGGTACATTGATCCCCGCAAGGATATTTCATTGTTGGTGAAGCTGTTTTTGCACAACTATATTATGCTACTTGATACACACTACAAGTATCTGGTTGCAGCTCTAAAATGAATATGCAGTTCCCACTGGATGCATATAAGCATTGTAAGAATCCCTTAATCTGACTGAAAACATATTCTACCACATTTCTTGCCTCTGTATGAACGGTATTGTATGACACCTCTACCTTGGTCTAGGGATGCTGGTGAGGGTCATCATCCATGTTCCAACATATATCCAGCACATAATGGTCACACAATTTTAAATAAATAAATATATGTGTGTGTGTATGTGATAGCAACCAGTGATGGAGCATACCCAGTATCAGACACTCTTACATTCCTTCCCTAAAAAAAAAAAATCACATGTAACCCCAATACATAAAGAGAGGACCTCAAGAAAAATATCCATCTTTAGATCTATTACCATCTTATCCCCTGCTCAAAAAATAGAAAATATGTGTTCATAAGGAACTTCCTTAATACCTCCTTCAACAAAAACTCCTGAAACCTACATACCATGGCTTCCACCCAGCATATAGTACTACTGCTGCTTTAATATCCTTCATAGACACTATTAACAAAGCTAGGGACAATGGTAAGTTTGCATCCTCTTTATTCCTAGGCCTATCTAAGGCCTTTGAAAATTTAACACACAACAAACTCCTTCAATACATTTCTTCCTTTGGCCTCTCACACTCTACTATCATCTGGTTCAGAAGTCACTAGTTTGACAGACAACATTCTGTTAAATGGCTCTGCACCCTACCTCTTTTCTACCAGTTACCACAGGTGTACTCCGAGGCTATATTCTCAGTTGTCTGCTGTGTAATAAATGCATCAACAATCTCTATACATCTTCCCAACAAGGCTCTTTCATACAATACCCAGATGACTCTTCTCTTATTTTCTCCTCTAATAGCAAAACCCATCATCAACAAATAACAAAAAAAGACTTTAACTTCATTGGAAGCTGTATCCAACATGCTCAATTACTGCTCATCAATAAAAATAAATAAACAAACAAATAAATTAATAAATAAACAAACTACTCCTGTTTTTTCACAACTCATATAGCCTTGACAAACATTAAGTTGAAAATCACCTTCCAAAACAACAATGACATTGAAGTAATATCTCATATGAAGTTGCTTGGCATGATCATAGATGACAGACTAAAATTCAACCTACTTATTCTTAATGAAGTTAAAAAAAACACACCAAAAATTATGAATGCTCTACAGAGCAAAATAATTGCTCACAAGTAATGCTAAAGTAACCCTAGCTAACATTCACCTACTAATATCACTTCTATACGGAGCACCCATCCTTACACACCTTTACACCTATCTAAAACCTGAACTTCAGCAATGTTATAAGACTGCATGCTTCACTGCAAATAGATAAAATCAAAACCACCACTGTATCACACTAAAATAACCAAACTGGTTAGAACTACCTCACCATCTTATATACACTCAATTAATCACAGTACAGAATTATTAGCAAACAATTCTTCAGCCTGCCCAGATCGTAGTACTGTTTTCCAAAATTATATCCCACAATGTCCCTTAAGATCAAATGATAAACAACTCCTTATCATACACAAACAAAAAAAAAATGTGCAAGTCACACCCTATACTCTGACACTGTAGCAAAAACCTGGAGCTCACTCACTATAACAATCAGTGCATCACCTAACCTACAGATTTTTAAAATTTCTTTAAAGGCATTCATAACTAAATCCTGGCTTTGATCATGCTAAACACCAGGCTAGTTCCATCCTATAATACATTTTTCTGTTTCACACCACCTCTATCTTCTATCTACATTTTATTGCAGCCGTCCCCTCCTTTCACTTCCTCCAGATATAATCATATTCATTTTTCTGACCTACTATCCCTCTCCTGCCTTACTACCGTCTCCTGTTCCACTAGTAAAAATCTTACTTACTTACTATGCTATTAATTACGTACCCTTCAAATATTCATTCATAATTTGTAAATATCTTTCTCTATTAACTATATACACATAACTTCTCTTCTCATGTATGTACATACTGTTTTACTAATCAGTCTCCTCTCTCCCATCTCTGACACTCTTTATCAATTTATTGGTAATGGCTTTGTCGGCATAACCACGGTCTATTTTTATGTCTTTTGAAGTCATGCATTTTCTTAACTTATCTCACCTTTGCTACTATCTTTCTCTCTCTCTCTTTCTTTCTCTTCAGCTCTTCTAAATTACACAAATTAACCTTAATTCTCTCAGTAGATGAGTTTACCATTTCTTTGGTTACTCTGTATTGTATTGTGCTGCATTCTACTTGTAAAAATGAAAGCTTTTACAACTCTTATATTACATTGCACTTCTAAAATTACAATTCACATCAAATGTTTATATTTGCTAAATTCTGTTGTTTTGCTTTCATGTAATATGTTGGAGCTTTTCTCCCCAAACCTCCACTGAAAATAGATTATTGCTTAGTCAGACTTTTCAGGTAACCAAAAGTAAATGAATAATGAATTAATGAATTAATTAATTAATGTATTGAACAGAGCAATGGACAGTCGAGTCCAAGGAAGATTAATTATACCTAACATTAGAAATTATTAATTCAGCAGAACAAACAATGAACCAGTGTTTGTTCAAGTCTTTTGCAAGGTTGCAGTCTGTAATAGCCCCATGTAGTCTTTTAATGTAGCAGTGTAAGTCCTTGGAAATATAACAGGAACATCTTTCCAATACTTAAAAATAACAGCAGTGAAATGACTTGCCAGTGATTGCAATCAAACCATCTACCTTATAACTGATAATGTATTTTTCCAAAATCCAAAAGGTCACATCAATGACGGGAAGGAGAATGGAATGGACTACAAAAGCCATCACAGAGTGAACATATTTTACCCATTAATATCTGACTCTAAGGACAATTCCTGAGCATATGGAAGAAATCATCACCCCTATGTGGACATCTGCACCAAAAGTCTAAACCCAAACCTTTTTGGTACATGTTCTGGGAGTTAGATGCCAAAAGGGTAATGTTTTGAAGTGGGCGAGGGCAATGAAGGTAATATACATGAAATTCTGATCCAAAATTAAGATTTTATTGCAGTTTCTCCCTGTGGGTTTTCTGTTCAGCAGTCTCATCTATTTGTTATGGTCAGTGTCAAATACCCCAGATGGTCAGTGTCAGATACCCCGGATGGTCAGTGTCATGTACCTTAAATCTAATACAGTCAGTGTGATCCAAAACATGGCTAAAGGTTTTTGATTTGGAGAGAACACAATCAAAATCTGGGGATAAGTTGACAGTGCTAATTAGGTTAGGCCTAGTCGGTGCTAAACCCCAACTTAAAGTGATAAGTTTCAAGTTGTGGCACTAGTTATAATTAGAATTGAGAGCAACAGACCTATAATTGGGAGCAGATCTTGAGACCAAATATAGGCTGGTCCCATATTGGAAACAATGACTTACACATCGTGGCTAGAAGATGGTTACAGTACTAATTCTGGATGCATTATTTCCCATATCATATTTCATAAGCTGGACCCTGACAAAGCTATTAGATGTTGTAGAAAAGACAGAGTATGCATGACTCCAACTGACACACCAGGATTGGTATACCAAGGATTCTGCACTCCTCAGAAAGGTTCAGGAGAGTGCCTCCTTACTCTTTTCAATGGTATTTGTGGGGGTCAATTTGGAAAACATTAGGTTTTACCTACCTTCATATAACTGTTAGCCAAGTAAATCTTCCCATTTTGTATAGGTTTGTTGTAAGCCGAACAATTCTGGGAATTCGAAGCGTGCCAAACAATCCTAGAAGAAAAGGAATGATTTTCTTGTTGTGTCCATTCTGATTTACCATCATGAAATGATTTATAAAATGAGGTAATGAAGTCATTGATTCCTTCACTACATGTGAGGATGACTATGAATCATATCAAGAACTAATACATTTTAAGCACTACAGCTATATGAGATGCATGCAAGTACCTTAGGAGACTTAATATGTTTTTCCCAGAAAAAAAAAAAAGCTACTGTGATATCCTCCATTTTTACATGTGCTGGAGTACTGTTTAGCCTTACATTCCAGTTTAGTAGACATCATCTGGGCGTAAAGTGTTCCTAGCTGGCAACCTCATTCAGCATATTCCAGTTCAGGGGCCCCAGTCTTTGCCTCAAGTTCCTTAGTCCACACATTAACCTTACACAGTCGTTCATTTTGTCTATTGATTATGGTAGATTTAAACATTAATTGAAAGTTCATCATTTGGCACTCATGGTACATGTTATCCTACTCCTCACAGAACTGAACAATCAGGTTTTAAGAAAATGTATATCAATTCCTCTCTTCAGATGAAGAAGGAATCACACCATCTATTAATAAAATTAATTATACAATTAAATATCAATACCTTAACCTTTTGCATTTTGAGATTGATTTTTAAGACATCACATCATTTAAACCAGGGGTTTTACCTGCTGCTAATTCCATATTGATATTTTATTGTACAATTAATTTTATTAATGGATGATGTGATGTCATTAATTGTATAATGATTTTATTATAAAAGACATCTTACATTTTTGTATGCTCAAGCATAATAAAGCAATCTATGAAAATGTATCTGCTCTTCTACTGAATGGTGTTTTACTAAATAATCCATTGGAGCATGCTATCTGGAAAATGATTTGTTTTACTTTGTTACTGTTCTGGAATTTGGTTTGGTGGTTTCTGTTTTTTTTTTCTTTTTGTGAGAGATTCAGGGGAATCACCTAATTTTACATTTATTGCAGACTGCTGGCCTAATGTTAGTTCTACTCTGGGAACATCCTGAGCAAAGGAGACTCATAATAACATTTTTTAAAGGAAATCTTCAACTTTGTTAGGGAGTTCAGAGCTGAAATATCACCCATTCTTTGTGAGCATTAGAATAGCAGGAAAATAAAGCTTTGCTAAATAGCTGATATTAAATGTCTTCAATGCAGAGTTGAACATTTTATTTTGCAGAGCTGTGCTGAGCTTTAGTCTAGGCAGAGGTGTACTGGGATCCCAGCTATCTTATGCACACCACAGGAAAAAAACAGATCCTTTTCAATATCAATGAAATTTAGGAATTTAATAATACATAAGCAAATTGGGAAAATATTTTGCATGGATTCTGTGTGCTCATTTGATTTTATAAAGGAAGACCCTTTGAAAAATACTCAACTATATTTCTTGATAAATGCAAAATAGTCAGGTCTCTTTACCTCTTCTGGAAGATTAGTAAGTCTCAGGTTGCTACACATGGCCCTGTTCTACGTATCACTGATTTTCAATTCCAACTTTTGGTTAATGAAGAAAAATTCTTCCATCTTGTTGAAGACGCAGGTGATGTTGTTTTATTGTTCTAGTACTGCTTGATGATGCAGTTCTAATTATTCATTTAATGTATGAAATTGCTTCAGGGACTCGTTCTGGAACCCCTCAGTAACAGATTTTAACAATCTGGTTACAGTTAAGACTTCCTGCATTGTTAGTGAAAGAAAGTCAGTTGAAAATTGTAGGGAGGGAAGTCTCATTTAATTTTATACCGTGGTCCTTTGAGTTCTTCTGCCTTGTTGTAGACCCCCTGTTTGTATATTCCAATGCCATGTGCTGCAGTAATCAAACTACCAGAAATCATCAAGCAAAAGTTAAGGAAACATGAATAAATGCCAAAAATGTAGCACTAAATTATCCATACAGGATAGGCTCACGGCTATGAAGCTAGCTCAAATAGTTATTTAAAGTAAAAATTACAAGACAGGATCAGCTAGAATTAATTAATGCATCTTCTTACTGGCCTGTGCCCAGAAGGGAGACAATGAATTTTTGGGTTCAATGGAGATAGATTCTGTAATAAAGCAAAGGCAGTGCAATAGAATTGTAGAGATAATAGACAAAACTATGACTATGGGGTATTCACTGGGTAAGATATAAATCCTGAGTGTTTCTAGTCTTCCTGGAAGAGGGTAAAGACAAACAAGGTACACAGATTACTGATCCCTAAGACAGTAAAGCCACAGAATTCAACAGCAGTTTACTTACAAAGTAAGAAACCCTAGAAGAAGTGCCATACATCAGAAATGTCCTGGTCCTGAGTTACATAATTCCTGAGATTCTTCAGGAATCCGAGGCCTGACCTGACATCCCATCTATTATTTTAGTCCATAGATACTGGTATGATCTTGCAAGACTGATATTCTTGGTACACGAGTAGTACAAGTCAAAGCAGAAGAAGAAGAAGAAGGTGACCATTATAGCTAGTAAATGTATTGTCAGTGTCTTGGAAGATATTGTTTGTATAAAAGTGAACTGGGGTCCCAACAATCTTGAATACTCCACTGGACTCACTAAATTCTTCAGATCCTTTTCTCTCTCAATGAAATGATTAGTAGAATTTATCTTACAAAAATTGATTTTATAGTATTATCTGAAAAAGCTCCTGGGTTTGATCTGCAACAACAATCTACAGTGCAACAACTATCAAGAGTTCATGGCCAGTAGGCTGTCTTAGTTGAACATAATCCAGTTTTGTGATGGAGTCACCATGATAGATTGACAGCAATTTACCACTATAAAAGGTACTTCACTTAGGTCTCTGACTCAGTCCTGCACAGGTAGGTCCTAGCAAATCTGCAGGGTTTGAGGTAGGAACAAGACTCTAGAACTGGACTACAGCATGAATGAAACACAGATTACAATATATAGGACTGTGATAGAAGAGACATGGTCAGGAATGAGGGAAGTTACACTTGAAAACCACAGAAGTCAGTGAAGAGTATCATGATATTCCATTTGTTTGTTTCTGGTGTACTTAAAGAAATAGGGAATAGGACAAACCTCTTCACTAAAGAAATAAAAGTAGGTGCAAAAGTAAAAGATGGTGTGAAGGGGTTGGACTGTCTAAGAAAGGTTTGGAAAAGTTGTCCAAGTAGATAAAACTATGACAGCAAGCAGCCACTAGAGATAAATGTAAAATATTGCAAATAGGTCATAAATACTCCACTATGAAATATTAACCGAGGAAGTACAACTGATGGCGGACAGAGTAGGATAAGGATATGGGTGAAGGTTGGTCACGTCTGGACTGGACCACCAGGAACAAAAGTGAGAGGACTGTGGTAGCAGCAAACATAATGTTGGGGTTTATTTCCCTGGGGATGGACTCCAGAAACAAGGATGTAATGCTCCTGGTGTGTAGGGCTTAGGACATACCAGACCTTCACTACTGAATTCACTTCTGTAGGATATATAGACAGAGAGCAATCAGACTGCTGCAAGAAATCCATAGGAAAGCTACCAGAAGAGTGCATGGGATGGAGAAGAAGCAGTATACTAGAATGTGGAAAATGAGCTTCTCAGTGGAAACAAGGAGAGATGGGCTACATGATATGAGGGCATAAGATCATGTAAACAAGTATGAAGAGAGTGTCAGTCTAGGCCAAAAAATACATGGTGTGAAGGAAGAAAAAATGAAGAAAGGATGATAGACTATAGGGACCAATTAGGCCTGTACTAGAGTACAGTGTGCCCTTCAGTACGTACCTGTCTAAACACCTAACCCAACTTAAAAAAAACCCTAGGTGATCCTCACCAAAAAGCCTCATGCATGAGCTCCATGTATTATCCAAAATATCTTAAAACTCTGTCTGTCTGCCTGTCTTGTCTGTCTCCTACGGTTTCTTACAGGATGATCTGTCCATTGTCTACAGGATGATCTGTCCATTGTCTACAGGATGATCTGTTCATTGTCTACAGGATGATATGTCCATTGTCTACAGGATGATCTGTCCATTGTCTACAGGATGATCTGTCCATTGTCTACAGGATGATCTGTCCATTGTCTACAGATCTGTAAAACACCCGCTTGTGCTTTATGTGCTATACTAATACTGGTAGCAATACAAATACAAGATTGGGGTCCTAAATCTTTGCTGCAGTATAAATAGAGCTGATTAGTGTGACAGATACCTCTCCCTGGCTCTAGAATAAATTCTAATTCTCTGTAAAGAAAACATGTGCCTCACCATCTGCAAATGTAACCTAGATAAATTGATGGGAAATTGCAAATTTATCCCTGGCCTAACCTCCCCCCAAGTCCTTACGAATAGGAGGAAATAACTAAGTGGGTACCACTGGGACTGCAGTAATTATACTTAAAAAGACTTGACTGGTAATTTGCCTAGTGGTAACCTCTGAATTCAACATGTCCATTTGCATTATACTGAAGTACCACTAGATGGAGCCTGCATATTATCAAAATAGCAGCTATTCAGCCATCATTTTCACAAGAAAAGGACATAAGAAAATACTGACAGATTCCGTAGTTTTTAAAAGGTATTTAGTCAGCATATTGTTTTGTAGTTGAATCCTTCTTATGTCTGTTTCATACTACATGGCTTGGATTTAGTCCTAACCTCTAATATCTGTTTCTGTGTGATTTCCATGGGTACCATCTTCCAAAAATATGATTGTTGATTGGCAACCCTAATTTGCCTGACACAGGCACATGTTGCACTTACCCTTGCCTTTGTAATACTAGACATGGTCATGGCTAAAATGGCTCAGAAGAGGAACAGTTCACTTTTTCTGTTAAAAGATAAATGTGTTTATAGTGTTACATGCTATATTTCTATTGTGTCTCTGCATCAATACCTCTGTGTGGACCTACTTGGAGTTCTGTGCTTTGGCGTAAACATGAATTAAAACCTGAATCTGTCCTTTCAATTTGTTTGTTGAAACACAGTTTATCCTTTGATCACTTCCTTGTGCATATTTTCTGTGGTATAACACATCACTCCTGAACACAGACTTTAAGGTTCAGTGCACTGAAGTGATTAATAAGTATAAATACGTATCACTAGAACTATGGCAATGTGCCAGGCATTGCACTGGCACTGGCATGCCATTCCTCATGCAGATGGGAAGGATGACAATGAGGAAGCAACACAATGCAATGCTTTAGAATGTGTGACTGATGATCATACCTCTCAAATGGCCAGATTTTCATAGAATGGCCAGAGTTTTTCCTCATTATTTTTTGTCTGTTCCTCATAAAATCTGTTTTTTTTTTTTTTTTGCAAATCATGGAGTACTGAAGTCACTAAATAATGTAAATATTTGAGATTCAGACTTCATATCCTTCAGAAACTACATGCTAATGCAAAATCTGTTCCTCTAGTTTAAAAGAATAACATTTAAATGCTGTTCCTATTTTGGGGCCTTTGTCCTCCCATTATTTTTGGCATTGTTCACATTTCTTGCAGAGGTTGAGATGTATGGTGATGATCATGCACTTCCATACTAATGAGAAAGGAAATATAAACACAGATCCATCATTCATTCAGGCAGTACACTCACTTAGAATGCACTGCAAGGCATTTCTAACATGTCCCTATTTTGAGGATCACTGGCCTCAAGCAAATGGCCTATGCAACTTGACTTAAGAAACTCCAGCTGTACTTGGTTGCATACACCCTACTTAGAGGTGATCTCTGCCTGACATACAAGGCCATGTCCAACCCAGAATTGGTGGACATGCTCCGCCTAAAGAAAACCATATCCCCTCGAGTTACACACTCCAGGGATCTAAACCTCACCACAACAATAAATAGGATGTGCTGGAGGGATAGATTCCTGTCCCAGAGACTTCCCATGCTCTGGAACAAGATTCCAGTCTACATTAGGCAGAGCTCCTCGCTAACCCTCTTCAAGAGAAATCTTGATGAGTGGATGGGAAACAGAAAGCTTACCCCAGGGATCACTTCATTGGCTCTGCTGGATAGAGGCACAGGGAACTAATCTAAGGGGTCAGCAAAATCCAACACATTCCAACTAGGCTTATAAATGCCTTCAGGCAGATAGCCTAATACTTACCTATGAACCTATGAACCTATGTAACTTACATTCCGGGATGGTGAGACACAACACTACATATGGAAAGGGGATTGAACAAAAGATGTGGTCAGCACTTTCATGTCCTAAAGTAGTATGTCACTACTGCTGTCGTTTTCATGTAATATAAGGGAGCATTCTAGAGAAAACAATTAGTGGGCACATATGGCACTGTAAACACTTACATGCTATAGCCTGAAAAATTTGCTTATCCAGAATGAGCAAACATGTGACTTGAAAACTGGACTTCAGTTATGGACAGGCATTGGGATAGGCAAGGCACTACCTCTGGACTAACAAGAAACTTCTATTATTCAAAAGCAAAGCCTAAGCAGAAGGCTTTCTCTGTGTGCATACGTGTACGCATGTGTGTGTGTGTGTGTGTGTGTGTGTGTGTGTGTGTGTGTGTGTGTGTGTGTGTGTGTGTCTGTGCAATTTGACTATAATCAGCATGGTAAGAGTTCCCTAGTTGAAAAAAAAAGTATTTTGATGGAAAACTTTACACCTGCTTGTATAGAGGCTTTTTATAGTTCAGATGCAATGATGCCATCATGGAATGCTGGAAGTCTTGGGTTCAAGATCTAAAAAGAATTAAAAAAATCATATTCCATCAGAAGGAAGCTGTAGGACAAACATAAAGGTAGGACATAGGACAGTAGATCAACAAAAGTTTAGTAAAAGCTCATTTGGTTGAAACTAACAGGGCAAAGATACAGACATTAAAACATTTGTATTTGGTGCCGATGCTTTTAGACGCCACATAAAGTGACTGCATCATTTACATACACAGTTTTATTTATTTATTTTTGTTTACCATGATAATGTTCTGATGACTTTTAAGGAATTTAAGGCTCAGTCTGAGGAAAATACAAAACATTTCGCAAACAAAAAAAAAATGAAAAAAATTAATTTAATTTAATCAGTTCTTTACTGAACAATTAAATAAATTCTAATTTGAGATATCTTAGGGATAAGACAGGGTAAGTAAACTACAAAAAGACAAACAATTGTAGCTTGGGCAGAGATTCTGTGGACTCAGAAGTACCATCACATTATATGATTTCCTTTAATGTATGCTTCTGTATTGCAGCCGCTGTCTTAAAGCTGCTTATATATTATCCTGTCTAATGAGATCTGCGTCTAAATGTTTTACTGATTTCAGGGTGTCACAGCTGGAACCCCAGTTAACAAGCTGAACTAGATCACTTAGGGTAGTTGTTGGAGGGCTACAATATTGTGTAGATGGGGACAACAGTATAAAGCCAACTAGATACAGCATAAAGCAAAATAACAAAAAAATGTCATTCTTTAAAATTCCTTATCAGATAATAATGTCAAAAGCAGCTCAGCTTCTTGTTTCTGTTATAAAAAAATGAAATGCAAATTTGTACATCAAGATCATTTTGTAAACCTGTAAATTTGGTATCAAAATAAAATAAATGAAAAATAAGAATAAATAAATGCATTGTTACTTGCATGCATATATTAATTATGTGGGTATTAGTACAATTTTATTTCAGTTACAAGAATGGCAAGACTGACATTTTCTCATAAACTGCTGATTATAATTCATAAAAGTATTCCAAAGCATTTATAAAATCACAGCAAACCTGCCGATTCTCCTTTTTTGTAACTAAAAGGAAACAGGCAAGAACATGTTGTGTCCCTCTATCTCTTGTTTTAGCTGCATTGTTATACAAAGGTCTCATTGTTTATGGCATAGCACATGACTAGCTGAAACTTTAAACATTTCTCCTTTGTTATCCATTGTTTATAACAGAATTTTCTCCTCTTCAAAATAGCTTATCAGGTAAGACTTCTTTTGATGCAATGGTAGAAAACTTAGCTGACAGCAAGAACAAACTATGTTGCCTCGATGAAAATACCATAATGAATGGTTTTGTTATAACAGGCATTCATTAAAAAATCATATTGAATCTAATATGGAACTGAAGTTTTTGTAATATGGTTCTAGTTCTCATAGCTTTATACAGAACTCATAGATGATTTGTATAATATACAAATAGTATTTGTAAAGCTTGTGGCTAGTCAGTGAGCATTGCTAATTCAAAGAAAAGACTTGCACATTTTAGCAGGATGCTAAAGTATGCAAAAGACTGAGGGGGCACATGTACTGCTGTTCAGAATTGCTCAGAAAACAAACTGTTTATGTAAAAAGAGGAATAATGAACTGGAGCAACATGAAGAAAATTATCAACATGCATTGCAAAAATGGAAAAACCTGCAGCAAGGTTAGCTCAGGTGAACTGATATATGCTGCACACATGAGCTTTTTATGTAGTGTCCACAATGCTGTCCTAACTTACATACCAGCAGATCCTTGAGCCCTTCAGTGTAAACCGTGAGTTACTGAGGAGTATATGCAACTTGTCAGCAACATATGAAAGCACAAGGGATGCATTTCTTACCTGTACCATTGCACACTAATGCATGTGTTACCTTAACTATTTTATCCATAAATACTTTCCAGACTCCAACAAGGAATACAGCAGGAGTCTCCTAGTCATCTGCTTCAAGATTACTATGCAAGCTTCTTGGTATGCTGATGTAACATGTGAAGGTCATAGCTTGCTCATTATGAGCTGTCAGATGTGATACAATATCAAGCATGGCTTCTGTAACATTGTCCTTCCCCTCATTTCTGTATACCACTGATTACATACATTTTGCAATTAAGTAATAGGGAGATATATATATATATATATATATATATATATGTATATAGATATATATATATATATATATATATATATGTGTATATATATATATATATATATATATATATATATATATATATATATATATATATATATACAGCAATATGAGTAGTTACCATTGCTTGATGTGCCAGGTGATCTGTAAAGAGATGGCCTGTTAAATGAGTATGCTGCCAGTGCTTGCTGATGCTGGCATATGTCACATTTCTGTCCTCAACTGCCATGTTCAGAAGGTTAGATATCCAGAGGGACATATAGTGTTTCTGGTGTTTTTAATTTCTCCAAGTCTTTTGGGTTTCTAATACCATGACGGCGTTGGGAATGGACCCCATTCCTAAGTCAAAGTATGATTAAAGTTCATGAAATTAGTATTGTTTCACTCTTTGATGTCAGCCAAAAGTGTAGGAAGCATGATGTCCAGTTATAGATAATTAATTGTTTGTATACCTGATGTATAGAAGTCCCATCCCCCCAAAAATGTGTCCTATACTACAGGTGATGCAGGATACCCATTCAAGTCACAGTATAAGACAGCAATGAAATAGTCACAATGCCTAGCACAGATATATGTAATAAGAAATCATAGATATTTCAGATCCACGTAGATTACAGTGTTGCATATAGTAGGGTAGCTACCGTGATATAATCAGTGCATATTGTATGGTACAGGACATGTTTTGTTTGCACCGTGCATTAGACATTAGCAATAAGCAACACAAGGAAAAGAGAATCAGGATTGTTGTCTTTCATCATTTGTACAGGTAATAAGTGAAACACCACAAAATGTCAGGTGACAAATGAAACACCACAGAATGTCAGGTGACACATAAAACACTCCAAAATATCAGGCATGCTATGGGTTGCAGTACTGTTCTGATTGCTAAATGCAGCCACACAGAAAGTAATTTGGATGCAACTCATAATTTTGAGGATCAAAATTACGATGTCCCATAGTTTCAAAAATATTTTTTCTCCTGCTACAGTGAAATGCAAAGATCTTTGAGGTAGCACATTTATAAGTTTGTGGTATGAGCTTGAAGTCTTCACATGGGGGCACAGGAACATGAAAATTATTTTTAAAATCTCTACCCATGAAATTACAAGTGTTGCAACTTCAGTCCTCAAATTTTCAATAGGGAGCCAAGCAATCCAGCATAGATGCAAAAAAGAAGAAAGAAGGCATTTCTCCACCAGGCTGTAACAACTCCAAATGCTTTATTAAAACACAAGTAAAATCAAGATGAGCTCTTTCGGGTCCAAACCCTTCATCATAATTCAACATCAATATTTTAAATGTAACCTGAACCAATCAAAACTCAGTATTGCACCCTCCTTCTTTTTAATGCTGGCTTTAAAGGTATAACCCCATTAAGACCAGGGGGTTTATCTGCTGATAATTCTATTATCCATTTCACTTCATTAAATTCTGTATGGCTAATCATGTCCCCCCCTTACATTCTCATACATAATCTGTAACACCATAAATCTAAAGGCATGATCTAAATGCTCTGAAATATGCTGATAAAGTGCATTACATTCATTCCTTAACTTAATGGATGATAAGTGATTAAGTATCCTAATTTTTAGCATGCAATTAGTTTTTCCTATGTAGAACAAAGTGCAATTTTGGCATGTAGCTACATATATCACATTGGTACAATCTGCATATGAGTTGAACAAATATTCTTTTTTGGTTGTGGGATGTATAAAGGAATTATATTCTTTGATATGTGGGCAAGCCTTGCAATTTTTACAACTATAGGTTCCTTTCCATTGGGATATACATATTTTTTCTTTGTTACTTTCTTGACAAAGTAAATCTTTCAAATTCTTGTTTCTCCTAAAACCAAAAGATGCTTATCTTCTCATCCGTTAAAAGGAACTTCCAATTTTGCTTTATTATATCACACACACACACACACACACACACACACACACACACACACACACACACACACACACACACACACACACACACACACACCCCTTGTATTGTTACTATATGTTAGCATTACACCCATATTATTGCTTGTGTTATGTAATATAGGTTCCTTATTCTGGATAGAGTCTCCATGTTGTTGTCTATTCGAAAACCAAGGTCTGGTTCTATTGCTCCTATTCCATTTACTATTTTTTATTCCCTCATTAACTTTCTTTTTATGGTAACCCCTTCCAAATAAATTATGTTTAAGAGCCTGTATCTCATATTCAAACTGTGTATCTTCCATACAAATTTGGGAGATCCTATCAACCTGGCCCCTTATCAAACTATCAAAAGTATACCTCGGATGCATGCTGTCAAATGCTAACAAGCTGTTTTTCCAGCAGCTCATTTTAAACAGGGATGTATGCAAAACTTAATTTACATCCTTCATAAGACGAACATCCAGGAACTCTAACTGTTGCCTTGAATGTTGCATGGTAAATCTCAAGAAATCAGTACTGGATTCCAAGTAACCCACAAACCGTTCTAATTCAACCAGCTCTCTTCCCCATAAAAAGAAAATATCATCCACAAACCTTACATAAAAGTATAATGATTTCTTCCATTCATGTTCACTGTTAAACATTGTCTTACTCTCCCAATAAGCCAATATGAGATTGACATACATATTAGGACAAGGGATGCCCATGGCTACCCCTTGTTTTTGATGATAATATCCATTCTGGCACAGAAAAACATTATTTCCCAATACTATTTTAAGTAATTCACTTGTCAAATTTCTCAGTCTTTCATCAAAATCTATTCTATTGATTAATATAGCATCAATGGCTTGTATGCCATAATGATTACTAATCACAGCAAACAGATTTTTTACATCCAATGTGACCATAATGTAATCCTGTTTATTTCCCTTCTCCATAAATTCATAAAGCAATGTTAAGAAATGTCCTGTATCCTTCAATACATTTGGGAAATCTTTCATCACCTGTCTTAATGTACATTATACCCAAATGGAGATGTTTTCTGTGATCCATCCTCTCCCTGATACTATAGGTCTCATTGGGAGATTGACTGGATCATTATGCACTTTAGGAAGTGCTTTAAATATGGGTATGACTGGATGTTCAACCCATAGAAACCTAAATGTTTCCTTTGTCAACAATTCTGTATGTTTCATCTCTGTGAGTGTTTGTTTCATCTTGGATATAATGGTTTTATTTTACTGACAAGGGGGAAAGTTGTAAAAAGGTCTGAACATCCTGTATTAAGGAAAGGACCTTCTCCTGATAAAATTGCTTATTCATTACAACAATCGGCCCTCCCTTGTCAGCTGGTTTTATTTTAATGTTTGTGTCATGCATCAGTGAATCTAAATCTTTTATCTGTGGTATGGATAAGTTATAATACTTCTTATTATGTTCATTACCTAAGAAACATTTGATGTCTTCCTCATGTAATCTCATAAAAGTATAAACAGTGGGATTCATGGGCGGAGTAAAAACACTCGGTTGTCTCAGTGTATTATTGAAAGGTGCATTGACATTACCGAATATATTCATTAACATCACATTTCTACCAAAAAGCATTAGCTCAATTATAACCTTATTATATATATATACTCCCATCACTGGCCACAAAAGTTAGACCTTTGTTCAGTACATATAACTGTTCTTCAGAAAGTGTAATATCAGACAAATTATATACAATGCTATTAGAGTTACTAGTCAGGTGGCTATCCTCCTTTTCTTGGCCTCCCTGTAGTTCGAGTGATTGCATTTCCAATCCGCCTTTTTAAACAGGAACTGGTAGTGTGGGAAAAGAAGTCTCCGGTTTTCTTACTGGATTAAAAACTTTCGGGCATGCTCCCAGTTGCATGGATTCATCCTCCATATTGGCATTCCTCCATCTGCCCATGTATTGCATCAGCTGTTCCTCCCCCAGCCCATTCATTGTTCAACCAGATTTTTGTACTGTTTGTCTCCTCCCTGGTTGCCAAGATGATGTTGTGACTCTTAGTGTGGATAGTCGCTGCTTTCCCCTTATCTAGCTCAGCCCTTACTGGATGAAAATGAGAAGAGCCTGTTGCTTTATCAGTTTCTGGTGGAGGTAACCTTTCTTTTGGCCACATAAAAATGTTATCTTGCATAAAATCACTCTCTAGTCTCTAACCAGTTTCTTGGCTTTGGTTTGCTGAAGTTTAGCATCAAATATAGAGACTGCACAGAAGGCTTCTTCAAGTCGGTTTGTATAGAAGCCTTTCTGAAAATCAGTCTCTAACTTCCTCTGTAGTGTTTCAATCTCTTCCACTAAAGTATTTTCTTGTGGTGTGAAGAAGTCCAGCAATAAGCACATACCAGTGAAACTAGTCTACAATATGCGCTGCCACTTTGTCAGTAAATCTGGGTAAATTTTGCCCTGTGTGGGCATACATAGTACGCAGAGGCCCCTTGGAACGATTTGATACTGCAAACATGCCTCCAAGTGATGCCTTTGCCATTGCAAATGTTTTAATTTCATAAATTTATTCTGCAGTACATTCAGTAACTCCATAAAAGCTGTTATTTCATTTTGAAATTTAAAATAATGATGTTGAATTGTGATTGTTATCCAGCGAAGGGTTTGGACCCGAAAGCACTCATCTTGATTTTACTTGTGTTTTAATAAAGCATTTGGAGTTGTTACAGCCTGGGGGTGAATTACCATATTTCTTCCTTTTTGCTTTTGACTATTTATGGGCAGTTAACCTTTGGTGGAGGACCTGCAGTCGTTTGTTTGGTAATCCAGCATAAATGCCATCAAATTTCACACTGCATTTTTTTGGCTGAGGTATAAAATTTATAGCTAATGAAACTTAGCCAAACTGATGTTTCTGAATCTCTTAATAAGGAAGATCTGGAACTAAGATACTCTTTAGCAGTTCTTCCCTGTTGTAGTCTGGGATGGGTATAGCTGGCCTATAGCTCTTAACAATATACTAACTTCAGTTCTTAATCATTCATCTGTGTGCAGTACACTTCCTGTGTTGTTTACACAAGATTCAGAGAAGGGAACAGTACCAAACTTTGCATGCAAAGTTTTTGCCCAAAACACTGGACACATCAAACTCTCTCTACATAGGCAAGCAAAACGTTTAATATAATAGGTTACTGACTTCCTCTGTGAATCATTGAGACACAAAATGTCAATGAATACTTTTTTATTTTCACTAGTTCAAACAAAGTGCTCCTGAAAAGAAATATAGTACCAACATTAAAATAAGTATTTTTACAAGGGAAAAAATCTGTCTGTACCCCCATGTGTGGTGTTCACCCCCACACCCTCATACTTATATATACTAATGCTGCAGTTTTACCCAAGTGAAGTTATGGAGTAACTACCTTTACTAATACACATGGTCTTGCACCAATGCTATTGTGCACAACTAAATATACAAATATAAAACACCAAATTTCAGTCAAAACATCTCCATAATATATCCCCCAAATATTCTGGAATACTACCCAACAACCCCTCTCCTGAAAAATCTCCTCAAATTGACTGTGCACCAATTAAACAGCCATGTCTCAGAACATAAAAAAATTTGAGGAAAGCATTGTTTTGAAACTCAACTCCTATACAAAGGAAATAAACCTTTCAATATAACAAAATATCACACTGATCAAATAAAATCAATGAGGAACACACAAACAACAGTCAAACAGTTTAGGGTAAATCAGCTTACTGCCACACTTTTGGCATGCAGACTGCCTGTGTGGAAGTATCTAATGTATGATACATGCTAGTATCAGTATTTGTTTAAAGGTATGTATTTTGAGGGACACACACAAATGTGTGCATATAGCTGTAGCTAGTATAAATGTAGTGTTAATGGGCTGATATGTATTATCTTTTATTGATGTTTTGGTGTCATTAACATGATTATTGATTTTTGTATTGACATGCCACTGCACATGGTATATTATAGGATTTTACATGTAGGCAGTTGGTTCAGGCAATTATATGAAGTCAGTTTCCTTTCTTAAAGTTGTATAGTGGTGTTCTCTGGGTTGGGATAGTATTAGGAGCAACACATTTTGTTTCAATTTGCACATTAGCTACATTTTGTGGTAATTTAGGACTTGTACAGTTAGGCATTTCCCTAATAGTGGGTCAGCAATCTTATTCTTCTAACAGTTGTATATTCACAAGTCCAATGGTAGCATGAACAGCTGCTCAAAGGATCTGAGCCTCTTTCACAACATAAATAAAACATGTTGGTGGGATAGCTGCATATCACAGAGACTACCTCTTCTATGAAACAGTCTTCAACTCCACATAAAACAGCATACTTCTCTTATGTTATTCAGCCATAATTTGGACAAATGATTGAAAAAACTAAAATTTATCCCCAGTTTAGAACCAGTGTCCCTCATAGAAGTAAATCTCTCAAAATATTGTTGTTATGTCTGCCTCTGGGTTATCTGTATGCAAAATATAACAACAGGTTGAGAGGTACATGCAAATAAATTGCTTTATAGAATTAGGCATATCCAAACCTCTCAACTGTCCCAGATTTTGGCTCAAAATGTTGCTCTCCCTTTAATAATCCCTCCACAAAATGGCAATTTTGGAATAAAATGTGGAGGGTTTGCAATTAATAAATAATTGTAATAATCAGAGTTATAAATTACTTTTATTTCAGAAATGCATGTAGATTTGTTTATTTTGTCAGCTGCTCAAGTTAACAGTACTAATATTATAAAAGTGTCCTTTCTTTGACAGGTTCCCAGCTGTATTGTGTGGCTATTTTATATTTTTGCATCACATTTTTGGTCCATTTTGTCCATATTACTTGCTCTGAGGTTGAGAGGCATGACAAATGTGTCAGGGCCATCACAGTCAGCCAAAGACATTTCAAATTGTGACATACCTGTTGCACCCCACTCCCCCATGTACTGACTCTGGCTGTGTCCAAGCAAGGCAAGGAACAATTATGCAGTGTAAGTTGTAAGTGTGCAGAGTATCTCCCCATACAAGGTAGACACAAGTACTACAATGGCTTTTCATCTGTCCTTGCTTGATTCTGCAGAATGTTCTGGTTTTCTGTCATATTTTTATACTGTTGATTTATGCTTCTTATTATTCAGAAAGTGCCCATTGTTCTGTGTTTAAGTAACAATGTCTTCATGACCATCAGGTAATCTTACCTGAGATTGTAAAATGCAAGTAAGTTTTAATAAGCATACTGTTAAAGAATTGCCAACATTGAAAGCCTTTTTGTTGTTGCTATGCAGAGAATACTTACATAACTAGATAACATGTAAGCCTTGGGTATTGAAATGCATATGACAGTATTTGTAATAAAGGACAGGATTACAGTTTTTTAAGAAGCTCATTACCTTTGTTGGAGACTTGCAGTCATCTTTGCAGGCTTTACCCGTAAACTAAACAGAATGCCATTCTACCATGTGTGGTCCATAACCTGTGCAGTAATCCTTTAAGCGATTTAATCCTTTAAACAATTTATCTTGAGCTTGTTTCTTGTTTGCTGTTCATTTTTTACTTTGATCATGTTTTCCCCATGAAACAAGTAAATAGTTGTTGTCAGGCAGCAGGTCTTTTTTGGATAAGAAATATTTTTACAAGCGGGGGTATCACAGAGATTGCTATTTTCAGCATGTTACTTGGTACTTTTATAAAGCTGAATATAAATTATAATTAGAACTGCAGTGCAAGGAGAAGTGGTTTGAGTTGAGTGCTGCTTGTTTTTCTTATACTTGACTTTGACTGGCATTCCAGTAATGTATTTAAAAAGTAATTTATTTTTTCATGCCTCACAACCTTTTTGTTTCCATCTAGATATTAAGTAAGCTGTCATACAGCCAATGCATTGACATATTTTTTTCTTCTACCCTTCATTTTGCCTTGATTGGACTCTCATAATGATGGTTTGGCATCCAGGGCAGCGTATTTAATTAAAGTTCCAGTTTTTGTGGTTTTAAGCATATCCCCTCCCCTTTCTAGTTGGCCACACCCCTTTCCATTAGCCACACATATTCAGCTGTTTCCTGCAGCCCCCCCCCCTTTGATTTGAAGTCACCAGCAGCTACTGGTAAAAACTATAATTGGAATATAACTCTAGGCTTCTTAAGAGTCCCACAGATCAATAGTCTAGTAAGTATTTAAAAACCTTTGAGATATTACTCTTAAGGTCAAACATTATTAATATTAATGATTTTATTTGAAATAAACTGTTATCTTTCTGGACATTTATCATATTCAAACTCTTATACTGTCATTTGCTTGCTTAACACTCACTGCTTACTTAGACACCCCCTCCCCCCATATTAGCCTAAACACTGTTTTTTTTTTATTTTTCATACCTTTCTACAAACATTTTTTCAGTAGATCACAACCCAGCACATCAAACAGTATGGTTATACTATACATGCATACCAAATCATGCCAGCTTGCAGATGCCATCTTGCTCCCTAATGCTGATGGCACCGTTCTTATGATATCACTGTTATTATGCAAATATTGGTATATTCATAACTGTATGAATCAACAAAGATGCACTGCTGTTGATGTATACATACTGCTCACATCATTTTTTATGTTTTAATTATCATTCCATGTGTATACTTTTCCACGTTTATAGTCTTGTTTTCAAGTCCAGCACTGCATTATCAACGCAAAAACAAAAATGATATAGCATATTCTTTATAAAGCTTTTGTAATACAAACATCAGTGCCTTATGGAATGCACATCTCTCCTTGACTGTTTCGATGCCCAGCCATAATAAGTCATGATATCTTGGGAAATACATTTTTTCCCTAATGCAGATGCTATACCTCTTAAGATATTACCATCATTATGCAAGTATTACTACCGCTCTTTAGTGTGAGAATAAGCAAAGTTGTAGAGGTCAGGATGTGTTCATGTTACCATCTAATCAGGGGAACCTGCAGGATTTTTTGCAGGGGGTGCAAACCCAGACCCCCCCCATGCCCCCACACAGCCATTCCAGTGTCTAATTACTTGGCTATTTCTCCCCAGCTGACATAAACACTATTCAAAATGTTCAGTGTGCATACTGTTTTATGCTTTATGTCTACAATGATTACAACTATTTGGATTTAATTTACAACTTTTATTTCAAATTGTATAACACAAACACTGATAGACATTTGCTAAACAAAGTAATAGTCTTACAATGAAAACAGACTTATCATTAACACTTCTCTGCCTTTGAAACTCACATTCACTGAAATAGCATTGAAACCCACATTCAAAGAAAATGCATCTAGCCAGTGGTGGGTTAAGTTTACCTTTGGGCTGTTTTCAAATCATAGGTCCCTTGCACACATTTTAGGACCATGCAAAAGTTCTTTGATTCCCCTTCCTGATTGTATTAATTATGATATATAATAATTATTGAACTATATCCCACGTATAATACAACACCACTTGTTAAAGTGTATTTTAAATTTATAGTTTTGAACATTTTTCTAGTAAGCAATGAAACAGAACATATGAACCAGTAATGACAAACTGCCCAATTTGGAACATTTCAATCATAAAAGACCACTCAAACTTCTGTCTTTACAATCCACCAATATCAGTCAATATGCACAATCCCTGCAGTAAAAGTCATCTGAATAATTCCACATTAAGGAGATCTGAAACTAATGAAGAGGTTGCTGCTAGAAAACAACTTTATATTTCAGTGTTTTTCATCTACAAATTCAGTGCCTGCTGCCCTTGAAGAATAAATTGCTTATGTTACATTAAAAAAATGGTAAGCTGGTATTTTGCAATAGGGAATGGGTGGCAAGCTGAAAAACAGGTTTATTGTTACTAGGTATCTCATCCAAAAGAGGACATGCTCAGGATTGCAGCACTTCACCCCTTAAAATTAAAATCTACATGGTATGGGAGTACAACCTATAGCCCTCTGTCAACAGCTTAGGTTGTCAAATGCTTAATGATTGACACCTAAGCGTCAAAGTTTTCTAAATTGTGAATGGCCATATATGCAAATTCTTTTCTCGAGAAAGAATTCGCTAGGCCATCCGGAAATAAAATTAACTTTTCAACCTAAATATAGGGGGGGGGCTTAGGTGTCAATCATTGAGCATTCGACAACCTAAGCTGTCGAAGAAATAATATAGACCCTGTACCAAGATGCAAGTATGCTATCTGCTGTGCTACTAACACTGCTTTAAATTTCTATATCACAACAGTGATACCATTTGCTAAACAAAGCAGTTGTACATTTTAAGCAGATTTAGCATGAACAGGAATGAACTTCTCTTCCCTTGGAGCTCACAATTCCTTGAAAATGCACTTGGAAATAAATTCCACCTACTGACTCTAAATAGAGTATTTCACTCTTTCTCTCACACAAATCTCAACCTCTTAGTGCAAGAAATTTGAAAAAAGCCTAAAATAAATAGTGACAGATTATAAGTATTACTCTCATGAACTTAGAAAATTACTAGAATAACAGGATTTGTGTTAATATGCATTTTTCTAAAGAATATGATGTCTAAAACTCAAATGTCTGTCATTATTTAGCAACTTCAATCCTTTTTAGGAGGAATATGGAGCAAAAATCTGGACATTCTGCAAAAACCTGGACAGGTGAGGGGTATGCTACCTACTTCTTATACATGCACACACACACACACACACACACACACACACACACACACACACACACACACACACACACACACACACACACACACCATACCTCTCAATCTCTTAGTATAAGAAATCTGGACAAAGCCTGTTATAATGGGTTTACTATCACATAGTCGATTGCACTTTGTGCGATTGACATATGTGCGAAACCTTATTTGCATATCTGAAAACGCGAGCACCACAATGTCGAATCTTGTAATAGTGAACGTTCAGTATTACAAGGTTTCACATTGTGGTGCAGATTGCACTAAAGTGGGGATCGGAAAATGTAGCCTTTCCTTCACTGTAGTGTGATCTCGGAGTTTGTATATTTAAATAGGGGGTGAGGGGGTGCAGGGAGGCTTGCCCCCCTGCACAATGTGTATTTTAATGCTGAGCAGACGTGAGCATTTCAGTAAAGTCGACATGTTCAACATTCAACTTTACTGAAATGCTTACTTCGAAATTTACATGTTTTCAGTGTTCTGATTTTCAAACATGTTGTTCAGAAATCTGAACATTCGAACCCAGTGAATTCAAATATATGATAGTAAACCTTATAATGTTGCAGACAAAGGCCCAAAACTAGGGACACATTTAGAAAGTTGATAGAACAACAGGATTTGTGTTAGAATGTATTTTATGAAGGACATGAAGTCTGAAACTCAAATGCATGTCATTATTTAGTAACTTTAATCCTTAACTCATCCCAGTGATTTATCAAAAAAAAGCAGAATTTTTATGAGGAAAAGACCAAATGTATAAGGCAAAAATCTGGACATTCCCTTACCTCCATAGAAAGTGAATAGAACAACAAATCTTGCATTAGTCTGCATTTATTTTCTGAAGGAAATGAAGTCTGAAGCTCAATAATCTGCCATTATTTTCTGACTTCAGTCATGAATGATTTGCAGAAAAACACAATTTTATGAGAAACAAACCAGAAATATGAAACAGAAAACTGGTTAACTGCAAGGTATGAACCCCCCCCTCTCTCTTACAGACACTCTTACCTCCCTCTTGCTTACACACAGATATATACACACACACACACACACACACACACACACACACACACACACACACACACACACACACCCATACCTCCCTCTTACACACACATACACAGACCTACCTACTTTTTACACACACACACACACACACACACACACACTCCTACCTTTTCCTGCCTACACGCATACACACCCCTACCTACCTACCTAATTCTTACAGCCACACCCCCCCATCTACCTATATCTTACCCACACACACCTCTTAAACACATAAACATGCACACACACCTACCTCCCATTTGTACATTCATCCACAGTCCAAAGTTCCAAACATGTTCTGGAATTCAAATTCCATGCTGGCATGGAAAATGAGGAAGTAAACCATCAGTTGCACAGATTCAGAAGATGAAAACAGGTCACAAACACCTATTGCATCTGTGCAACTGGACAGAAAGGACATTTTTAAAGAAGAACACCTTTTTAAAAAAAAACATACTTTTTTAATTAAAAGAAAATTAATCTTCAGGCCAGCCAGTTCCATGGGGTGCAAGTTAACCTCCTTGCACCTGCCTGCAGGCGCCCTTGCATTTAATGTATAAACACTATTGTATGTATTTGTCTCTATGGTTTTCTTGGCCATATTATGGTTACAAGTGACTATGGGATCTTGTGTTAGATTTAAATTTGTTCAGTTTGCACTGCCCCTTTAGAAAATCTCTCCTTTATGCTTTAGATAAAGACGTTCCGATTCTTTACTTCTTGCTGAGCCAAAGCCGTCCATTTGTTTTTGTTTGCTCTTTTTACACCTGCTACCTGCTTCATTCTTTCTATTAACTATCTTCTTTTCCAAATTTTATTTTATTTATTTGAGGTTTATTTTTTCATTTATTGTAAATGCAAAGATACCTAGAAACAGATGCAAATAGATGTTACTGACAATTTCTTACTTAAGTGCCAATTTGTTTTTTGCAGGTATTTATATTTCATTAACGAGACACCAGATTTATCTATGGGTAGTAATAACATGACACATCCATACTTATAACCATCATCTTTCTTTGCCTCCTTCTCCCTCACATACCTTTTATCCCTTTCACCAGAATACAAGGAACGTGAATTATATTTACTACCTGAGAGCTGAATGCTTTACTATGATTGAAAATAAATAAATGACTTTGTAAATTAGTATTAGATTAATTTGATAAATTGCTAAACAAAGGTGAAATTAGCCTTGTCATTTGGATCATCTGTTGCTATCAGCATTTCTTATATTGCACATAATTCTTTGTATATAATATTTTTACATGCTTGTCCCCTTGCAATTTTATCTGAATCAGCTGTATGTCCTCTATCTAAATTTACAATGTCATTTTCCTCTTTTTTACTTTATCTCAAGCTGAGCTTGAAGTAAATAAATAAATAGACAGATAAGATATATAGATAAATAGATAGATAGATAGATAGATAGATAGATAGATAGATAGATAGATAGATAGATAAACAGATAAATAGATAAATATCTGGCAAGTATCGCTGGCAGAATTATGTGCCTTAAAGGTATGTATAAGAGAGCACAATTTCTTAACCTGTAAGTTGCACAATTTTTACAATATTAATGTAGCTATAACTGCTTTACCAAACATACACTAATATCTTAGAATGTCAGTATATTACCCAACATCTTTTAATTTCATTTTTACTAACTGATTGCATATACCACCCACAGCATAACACTATCAAACTCCATTTTAGCATTATTAATGTAAAAATGCTAGAAAAAAATGTACCCAAACATAAAATAGACCTGTTATTATCTGTTAACATAGACAATTATTAAGAACAAAACTTAGATTACTAGTTCTTTTCCTAAGCCTAAAAATGTCCTCAGATTCTATCTCTCATTCTCTACTCACTGCAGTAGTATTTAGTTCACAGACATAGCAATGAGATGGTAGTAAAGTCTTTCTCATTGCATCCCTACCTGTCTCTGAATCACATTTTCTCACTGATGTGTTAATTGACCAACCCATCTGGATCAATCAGAATGAGCAGTGAGAATTTTACTAAATCCTAGGGTGCATCTTTTTAATCTATTTAAAATCTGGAAAAGAGAGAATAATAAAACTGTTATACTATGGTGCATTACTGTAGATATTTTGGGAGATTCATTAAGAAATGTGCTTTCATAGAAAATGTTCATGACTGCATCTGTGTAAAATATCTGTAAACTCCTGTATGTCATTATGATGAGCCTCAATATATCTTCAAACAATTATTGACCCATATATGTTTGTAAAACATTCCCATGTCTTACTGAATTGGTAGACTGAGAAGTTATTACTGAGGAGGAAAGCACTCTGTTCCCGTCACAACAAATGGTTAGCAGAGTCTGAAAAAAATATATATATACATTTTGATAAAACATATACACAAATTATAAGATATAAATGGAGCATATACAGAATCAGCAAGGAATGTCTTATGCTGATAATTCATAGAAAGTAATAAAGTCTTGTCTGACATACCTGTATAGAACTGAAGAATGTCATTTGAAGCATTGACTCTAAACATAACTGGTACATCTGCACTTACAATTATAATTGACTTAAACAAGACAGCCATGATTTCTTATGCTTATCAGCATCTAACTGAATATTCTTCAAATACATCTCTTTTACTGTTTAAATGGTGAGTGCATTCCATTACCATTTAATAAAAAAATCAAGTAATATAATAAGTCATAACATTGCTTCATCATAAAAAATACAAAACACCTGGAGTAGCAGAAATGTTCTACATTTCACTCAGTAAAAGTACAACATATAAACGAGAGATTAGAATGGTGATATATAAAAATTGCGAAGTCATATCAAGTGCTGCATTGCCCCTCCCCAAGCACATTTCTTTGCTGGGTGACATCATATATTTAAGATGCCTAAAACTATCATTTCTGTCTGTACTTCTCTTATGGGTGCAAAATTTAAGAGATAGACCTAACAGAACATTTTTTTCAATTTGTAGGGAAGATAACAGCAGATATAATTCATTTCCCCCAAAATGTATGACAGAGGCTGAACATCACTTCATTGTCTTACATTAAGGAGCAAATCTGTAAAAATGTCTGCTTTTATAGTTGCTGATTGCAGAAAGTATCTCCGTTTAGTCTAAAGAAACTTATTTACCACTGGTTATGGAAAATGAGACTCGGAACTAGTCAAAGAAAATCATTCATTTGGGTAACTGAGACAACATTCTTTTTAAGAAATATTCAAGATGCAAACAAACATTTTATGTGCTGGTGTTTCCGACCCTCTGTACTGTCTCATTACTCTGGGAATAACTCTTGAAGCTTTACTTGTAGAGATGTTTGAGAGTTGGAGAGTGCTGCTAATACTCCTTAATATTATCAGCCTCAAATCTGAAGACAGATAGTGAAATCTCTGTCAGTTCTGTGCCATGTTTATTTTGCATTTTTATTGTGTACTACTACTGGAGACAAATAATACACTAAAGAGTACCATGAGACAATTTATTGAAATAACACATCAAGTATACATCAGCGAAAGTATAGTCAAACTTGAACAGCAGCAGTAAAACGCAAATACTATGACAGCGTGAACTGCTTACCAATAACTGACAACATCCATCTGTGTAAACACACAACCATACACTGAGTAAACATATATCCCAGAGCAGACTGCAACTGCCCACTCATATCTGCATCCTGCCAAATACAAGAAAGAGGAATACAGGGGTCTTACTGACTACCCAGACCCCTCTACCACCACCTGCCAGCCTGACCACAGGCTGTTCTTCCTTTCCTAACCTCAAAACTCTCTGACTCCAAATAGTTCAGGTAAAGCCAAAGACATATTCACATTAAACACATCCAGACCAATAGTACTCAAATGCACCCCATCCCACCTATACTACAAAGGATCCTTGTCTAAAAACTCATGATGGAATAACACCTTAAATTTCAAACCTGTAAGTGCCCTTGATAATCTGCGATTGAAAAAAATGCCAAGCAATTTACAAAGCTTTAAAACATGAAACTTGCATCCAAACTAACCTACGAATATTTTCCAACCAGTGAAACTCAACAGCAGGGAACTTTTGCTGCCACTCCATAAAGTCATATACCATCTGCACTAATAATCTTGTCTTTGCCATGATACCTAGGTCATTGCCCCCAAAATTAATTAGCACAGCTTTAATGTCAAAATTAGATAACTGTAAAAATCAGTCTTAACAGACAACTGGCTCCAGAGCATTCCTCTCTAAACCAAACTACTCCCCACTTTCATTGATCGAATCATAACATGCTTCCATGTGGTCTAGCCTTTATACGCTTCTCTACCCAGTAGACAAATGAATGACCTATGATAATTTTTGAGCTTCCTGTAAACAAACAAATAAAATACTTACTGACTCATTAACAAACATATTACAAAAACACATCTGACAACCAGCTCCCTGATGTCTTTATCAACACAATAGACCTCTCTTCCAACACCAGATCAGTCGCCATACCTATTCTAAATGAATGCAATGAGAAATTACTTGTATGCCTTAACTTGATAATGGTCTCTTCAATACCATGACAAAATGACCCATCAATGCATCCTTGACATCAACCAACTGAAAAATTAAACAAGGATTCTCACAAAATTCCAGATTCCTTAAAAGTTGTTGCCCAAAACAATGGACACATCAAACTCTCTACATAGGCATGCAAAACTATCTGCTGCCCTTGACCTTGTTGATCCCCTTTTGACCTCTTTAACCAGATTAAAACTTCTTTACCTGTAATAAAAAGATCCTACCAACATAAACCATCTAACGTTTCACTGATAGGAAAAGCCCTAAAATACATAAAAACTGACAATGTTGACTGTATCACACAATCTTCAGCAACAGGCACAAAGGCTTGCATACCAGCCAATTGCACCCTCAACAAGCACTTGCCTAATGGCAAACACTTATCAGACTTTGACTCATCTAACCTCTTCCAACCTTTTAACAACCTTAAAACTCCTCAGTGCTTGGCAAAATTAACTAAACCCAGGAGTTTTGTCATTACTCCCAGTGCTGCCATATATACTCTAGCCATCTACACAGCTTCCCCCATCTCCTATGTATAAACCAGATATCTACAGACAAGCTTTATTAACCAACCCCTTTGACTAACTGACAAACTGTACCTAAACTCCATGAATGCTGATGCTGCTACACTATATGACTTCTTTATAGCTCTGGACCATGACTGGGTGACTAACCAGCTAGCTATAACTCGTCAATGTTTCAAACCTCTGACAGAACCTGCAATGTGACTTCCTCTGCCTCTGGTGCCACCTGACAAAACTTGTTGAACTGAAAGTGAGACAAACTTTCAGCAGGTGAGCTTAATTTAACTGGCACATATTGAACTGAAAATTAATCCACAAACTCCACAAAGCTAACTTATACAAAATCAACTGCACAAAAATTGACCTAGCTGCCTTCTTCATCAAGCCTTAGACCACTGCTTCATTGTCTGAATGAAAAAAATCACCTTATTCTTTAAATCCTTCTGCCAAACCACTACAGTGGCCCAAATTGGCATGAGTTTCAAAAACACCAAATTATTATGCCACTGCACAGCAAACCAGTAATTCTGAAAGGCCACTGCCATCCCTGTAGCCTCTGCTGCATCCGTGTTTAAACATAACGCATCAGATAATACCCATTCCTTTTGTCAAAAAGCCACGCCAATGAAATTCTCCAAAAATGTGAGCCACACCTGGATATCATACTTTACCATTTTAGTTACTCTAACCCATTGATGTTTACATAATGTTCGTGGCCTGGTATGCAAAATTAAGTAATCCTAACAACTCCATGACCTCTTTGACTTTCACCTTATCCTTCTTCACAAACAGCAAGAGCTTCTATTTCAACTTACCAACCTTATCCTTTTGCAAGCAAAATAAGTATTTCTCTGCACCTATCTCCAAACCCAAAACTTTAGACTTTTACTAGGCTCTTCAGCTTTGTCATCCACTAATGGAACTCAAAGCTCACCAGATAACTCAACAAAACTATACACTCCTGAAACAGCCGCTTGTTTTCCTTTCCCCACCAATAAAAAAAATCATCCAAATAAAATACAGCCTTTTGCCCTAAGTATCTCTGCTGTCATACCAGTGCAACAATGAGCTAAACTTCTCGAATGTCATGCAAGCTATTGCACAGACCATGGACTTCACTTTATCAGACCAAATGTTTTCTGCCAAAAACATGCCCAGCCAAGGACAACTGGTCTTGCAGATGTGCAGTAATCTAAAAGTTGCCTCAATGTCCAGTTTAACCAACCACAGATCTTTAAAATACCTGATGACCATGACTGCATTGTTCAAGGATGCACACTACACCTTGACATCTCTTTTCTCAATAAAATCATTCACAGACTCACTTGCATGGAAAGACAGATGGTGGATCAAGTGAACTTCACCAACCTTCTTCTTAGGAAGAAGCCCTAACAGTGAGATGTGAAACCTGGGAATGGAAGCCACACATACAGACCTAAAACTCTACCTGCCACCACCTCCTTTACAGTCAAAGCAACTACAACATCTTCCTTGCCAGAAACAGACCTCAGATTGAATGGAATGACTTGACTTTGTTCACCCCTGAAAGAATACTGAAACCATAGTCAAAACCTTGAATTAACTATTTTGTCACTCACCTATTTGGATATGAAATTGACAACTTCTGGAAAATGTCATCCTTAGTAGGAGAATGTAATTGGTGGCCTCCTGAGAACACACGCAAATCCATGTTAACCCTTGAGCCATGGAAATTCCCTCTGCCTGGGTACACCTAACCCACCTTGCCTATTATCCTGCTGCCCAATGGCAGAAGGCTTATCATTCTTTCAACAAACCAATGCTCTGTGGTAAACACAGCAACAGTAGGTAAAATGGCAAGAAGGCTATACACATTTACCAACATTGAAAGACCAACAAATACCACTATTCAGCTTGGAATTGCCAGAAGCAAGCCTGGCCTGATTCCCTGCCTTATCAACCATAGTTCCAAGCCATGCATCTACATGTCTTACCTCCCAGCTAATTGACTTATTCACTACCTTAAGCTTCCTAAGCCAATGGTCATACTACAGCCATGAATTGCCCCCTCTCAACCATTGCTTCTTTCTGATCATAAGAAATTATGCCAACAGTTCCCAGGCTTGAGATACATCCTTTTCAACAATAACAACCATCATATCCACAAAACCAAGGACCAATTTGTCCTAAGTCCTTACTCTAAACTTGCCTGACCTTCTCTTCCTTAACACTACCAATGTTGTTGCGAGATCAATTACAACCTAGTGACTGTACTTCCAATAATCTCTGGCTGCATCTACATCAATCATCTCAAAGATATCAACATATTCCTCACTATTTTTTTTAATCACTAACAGGATATGAAGGGTCAAAAACAGACCTGGCTCCACTTCTGCAGATATTATCCTCCCTGAAGCCACAGTACTTTGTTCATTCCTGACTCCCCCCAAACAACAGCCAGCAACCAAGGAAGGTGACACACCTGGATCTGCAGTTATGTTACTGCCTGGCTGGTCCTCCAAAACCTTCTCTATTGTTTCAGGCACACTCTGATGACTACTGCCCCCTGCTTCTAGCAATTCCTGCAACTTTAACCTCTCCATAGCACTTAGCTCCTACAGGAACCCTGACAACTTGTTAACAGACCTGTCTCCAACCCCCTCCTCTTCAACCAAAACTGGTAAAGAATTACCTGCAGGTGGTTGTGGAGTGGAAGGCACTGGCTCCGATGGTGCTGAATCCATGGTGTGACCTATTCTATAAGCTCCCCCAACACAAACACCTCCTGAGAGTCCTCTGATTGTGCTGCTTTTCTCTTTCTCTGAATCCTGCAAACATCAGCATCAGTTTGCACCTTGATAGCCCCTACTGCAGCTGTGGACATCAATGGTATCACTTCTGGAGCTACTGTGTACTGGAACAACATTTTTGTTTAGGACACAGTACTTGCCCAGCTCTCCTTGAAGGCATTAACATCCACCATACTATATAAAGAAAGAAAACAATTAGATCATACCACAACTAAAGTGTCACATAGCTCACAACACCAATGTTCCACCCAGCAACAGCCCCTAAGGCAAGACAATGTGCCTAACACTTTAGTCATAGGTGACTCTATAGTCAGGCACACTGATGTCCCACTCACCAGGTTGAACAAGGAGAAAATTACAGTCAGCTGCCTGCTGGGTGCCAGGATCCGCCACATAATACATGCACTTAAGTCACTCCACAACATGTACAAATATGACTCTGTCATTTCCATGTTGGAGTGAATGACTTGAGACGTACTTCCCTGGACTACATGAAAAGAGACATGAAAGAGCTCTCGGATCATGTGGCCCCAGCAGGTATGACCCTAGCCCTGAGTAGCATCCTGCCTTCGCCCAGAATGATACCATAATATAAGGACAAAATGATTTACTTCAACAATTGGCTAAGCTTCTGGTGTCATTCAAAGGGGATCCAGTATCTGTCTGCCTGGGACGACATGATCGACAGACCACGATGCTTTGCCAGAGATGGTCTGCACCTGTCGCCCCTGGGATTCAGGTTACTGACTAATGCTCTTACCACCCCTATAGTGCCTTTTTTAGGCAAAGTTCAAAGGACAAAACTACCACTGTAACAGGTACAAGCATGCAAAATCTGAAGGTAATGCTACTCAATGCTAGAAGTCTAAACCTCAAAATGCACTCTCTCGAGGCACTCCAAAAATGGAGAACATCGATATCTGTGCAGTAACTGAGACCTGGTTCAAGGCTCCAGAGAGCACCCCTGCAATACAAGCTACAACTCTTACCACACTTTTCGGCCACCAAACCAGATCGAAACACTAAAGGTGGAGGAGTGTCCATATTCACCAAGGATATTCACACCACCAGGCTAGTTGCCCAACACAATGCATCTGAAATTCTCCAGGTGCAACTAACACTAGGTAAGACTGCAATCCAAACTGTAGCTTGCTACAGATCCTCCACCATGCCCCAAGATTCTTACTACACCTTTCTAAATATACTGGAAAATATTAAGATACAACCAAACACCCTAATACTGTGTGACTTCAACTACCCTGCCATTAACTGGGAAAACTACTAGTGTACCAACACCTTTGCCCAACGGTTTTTGGAATTCATAAATTCCAATGCCCTGGATCAACTAATCCATTGTCCCACCAGGGGCTCCAATATCCTAGACCTGATCATTACTAACATGGGAAATCAATGCTCCACACCTATGATCACCCCCTCATTGGTCAGGTCAGACCATAAGCTAATCACCCTTAACATCCACATCCCACCCCCACCCTCCAGTAAGGAAACCTCCATAAAAAACTTCTCCAAAGCCAACTTCATGCTACTCAAGTCACAAGTGACAAACTTCATGACACCCATGCAGACGGGAACTGAAAGTTCAACTGCTGAGTCCTACACTAAGGCACTGTACGAGCACATCGACTCATGCATGAATCGTGTCATCCCAAATAGAACCAAGATGCTCTCCTCCAAAAAAATGAAGCCAATCTGGTAGTCC
Source organism: Protopterus annectens (assembly GCF_019279795.1). Classification (NCBI taxonomy): domain Eukaryota; kingdom Metazoa; phylum Chordata; order Ceratodontiformes; family Protopteridae; genus Protopterus; species Protopterus annectens. The sequence goes on along the minus strand of NC_056735.1, from coordinate 1,775,375,036 downwards.
CCTGCCATAAACAAACTATACAACAAAAGGAAGAAACTGTTGCAGAAAAGAGGAAAATCCCAGGATGCAAAAAACTCCCTTACCAGCCTCAGTAAGAAGCTGAGATCCCTCATAAAATCCTCCAAAGCTAGTTACGAAAATAAAATTGCCAAAGATTCCAAAGACAACCACAAGGCATTCTATAACTATGTCAAGAATCTAAATGGCAATGCTCAGATCTGCTCTGAGCTACAACAGAATGGCATTAAATATACTGATCCAAGGATATTGCCAATATCCTGGCAGATCGATTCAGTGCCAACTTCACCCCCCTTTCACCCCCTAAATGGCCCATCTCAATAACAGAAGATTGCCAAATTCCGGTGATAATGGCCACACAGGTAAAACATGCACTCTCCAAAGCTAAGAATACAGCATCCATGGGACCAGATGACATCCCGGGCTGTGTACTACATGAAGTATAAAATAAACTGGCACCTCACCTAAGTGTCATATTTAATCATAGCTTCACCTCAGGCTTCATGCCCACTGAGTGGCACACAGCTACAATTATCCCACTCCACAAGGTGGGATCCACCTTGGATCCCAGGAACTACTGCCCCATCTGTCTGATGATCCTGATTTGCAAGGCCATGGAACGTATTATCATGGAACTTATAAACAAAGACATTAGCAACCTTCAAACACTGGACTCCACCCAGTTTGGGTTTGTGAAGGGCCGATATTGTCTCCTGAACCTGATTGACTTCTTTGAATCAGTTGCTAGAGCTGTGGATGAGGGTAAGGCAGTCCACACAGCCTACCTGGACCTCGCCAAGGCTTTTGACACCCTCCCCCACTCTGGAATCATAGATAAACTTACTAAGCTGGGCATTGATCCCTATGTCACTCGATGGGTTGCCAACTGGCTTACTGACAAAAATAGCTGACTCCAAATCCTGCTCCTGACAAGTGACAAGTGGAGTACCTCAGGGTTCAGTCCTGGGACCACTCATGTCTGCCATCTACTTCTCTGAAGTACAGGCCAATACCAAGGGACTCTGGCTAACAAAGTTCGCAGATGACTGCAAACTGGGAGCCATTATTGAATCTCCACATGATGTGGATACTCTACAAAAGGGCCTTACAGAAACAGATGCTTGGTGCTAGAGCCATAGGTTCAAGCTCAATGCCAAGAAATGTATAGTTATCCCCTTTGAGAAAAAACATGTACCCGTGAATTACCACATAGGTGGCAGTACACTAAGCACCGAAAGTGTGATAAGAGACTTAGGGACACAGGTGGACAGTGGTCTCACCTTCGATAACCACATCGCCACAACAGTCAGGAAATCCTTCTATGTGGCACACCTCATCACTAAGGTTTTTTCATCCAGAAAAAAGGAGGTCATTGTCTCATTGTACTCATCCCTCATTAGACCCATTATAGAATACAATGCCCCATTTGGTATGTACCTCTCAAGACACCTGCAACAACTGGAAAGGTCAAATACCTCACTAAAAGAATCACAGGCCTAAAGCAGATGCCCTATGCTGACCGCATTAAATAACTCCAGCTATACTCTGTCACATATCGTCTATTCAGAGGCAATCTCTGCTTAACATATAAGGCCATGTCAAACCCAGAACTGTTGGACATGCTACACTTAAAGAAATCCCAATCCTTCAGTGCCACATGCTCCAGGAATCTAAACCTTGTCATCACAATAAACAAAACATGCTGGAGGGATAGGCTCCTGACCCAGAGACTCCCCAGACTCTGGAACAGAATGCCCATACAAGTTAAGCAGAGTGCCTCTTTGGCCCTCTTCAAAAGGAACCTTGACGATTAGATGGGAGAAAGGAAATTCATCCCGGGGATCACGTCAGTCACCCTGCTAGATAGGGGTCCAGGGAAGTAAATAGTGTGGTAAGAAATAGCCAGGGAATTGTTATGGCTAGGCTTGTATAGGCCCTAGGGCTGATAGCCTAGTGTCAACCTATGAACCTATGAACCTATGAACTACCAATAGCCTCTATTATTCTTATCACACCATTGGGTGACTATACGGTTTGAGAAAAGAAAAAAAATTATCTGTTATCACCTGGTGTTAACCAACCTACCATAACTAGTTGCCTTGACCAAACCACCCTGAAGGAGAAACAACATGAAGAAAATAAAACCATGTTCTAGCATACATATTTTAGGCATAACCAATGGAGTGTTAATGTATGTCCTCCTGTACTAGTTTCCATCCTCTGTGATTGCTAAGCAACTATCAATTTGCTAGGAATGGCTAGCAGATGAAGCACCATGTGGCCACAGTTCTCTGGCCCTAACCCATGACCTAGAAACCTCCCGATGTACTCCTTTCAAGGCCAACACACCAAAAACCATGAGTCCATACCTCTCAACCTCATATCACAAGAAATCTAGACACAGTCAAAATAAAAGATAGAGTTTTTTTTTACTGTAGCTGTTATAAGTTAGGAAGTTGCTAGCATAAAAGGTTTTATATTATGAAGCATTTATATGGGGTATGAAGCCTGAAACACAAATGCCTGCCAACACCTCTTGAATCTGATCTTCTATACTTCACCAAAATCCACAAATTCTAGGAGGAACAGACCAAAATCACCAGCACTGAACATTCAGCAAGAGCCCCAACAAAGATGTAACATAACGCAGGCATACTACAGCTTGCAACCTTAACATACTACAGTTTCACAACCTTAAACTTAAATGTGGGTTAATATACCTTAGGACAGACAAAATGTTGCTGCCCTTCTGTTCTTGCAATCATTTACCCTTTTTTTTTGACTCTGGCATAACCCACCAAAAACACACCAATGGTGTATACTTACTAACAGGCTGTGAATTACAGACAACCTCTCAAGCCATACAAACAAAGACCTTTTCACCACTAGTGTTGTCCCTGCTTCTTCCCCTTGTTTCTTACAAATCCAGGGCTACAAACGCCAATAATGAACCAAATATGAGCAAATATGACATGCACGCTCACTCAGTTACTCCTTACAACTAGACCCATAACACACATTGCTAGAGGGACAGACCTGAAAAAGGGGATGGAAATAGCACCACATAAAACTTCTGGCAAATGAGTGACCTGGCCATGCCTGTCAACCTCTTAGCACAAGAAATTCAGCCCAAAATAAATTTTGCTTGCATAAATTTAGAAAATTGCTAGAAAAAGAGTGTTTGCAGTAGCATGCATTTTATGAAGGATATGAATTCTGGAACTCAAATGTATGTCATTATTAAGTAATTTTGATTCTCAGTGATTTGCCAGAAACCACAACCAAAATAAGAGGCAAAATCTAGACATTCTATGAAAATCTGTACAGTTGAAAGATATGGACTTGGCCCTAACCTAACTGACCAAAAGCAAGCTCATTGCCACCAGTGCTGCAGTAAGAGCTAACTACCAGATTAAAATGCCACTCCACTATCGATGCTGTCTTGTGGAAATTCGGCACCTGAAACATGTGCTCACTACAAAACAGACCAGCATCATTACCTCAGAGAGCTACCAAGCCTACCTATACCCAGCAATAAATTAAACCATGGAAGCACAAGAGAGGAAAGAAAAAAAATCTTTATGGGATTCAATAAACTCTGTGTAGTTTACACATGTGCTCAGTGATGCGAGGTGAGCAGCAGCACTCATTGCATATGTATGCCATGCAGCACGTTTAAATGTAAATAAGTGAGGTTTCATGGCTTCAACAGTGTTTCCAGCCAGGGAACCGTAATCGAACATGGATAGCAATCCTGTTTAAATCAGAGCACTGAAGATCGGCTGTTTTGAGCGGAATGCTACAGTGATAACCAGAACTTCACAGATAGTTCTCAATCTCTTAGAGCAAGACATCTGGACAAAGACCAACATTATGGGGGACAATGAGCCAGAAATGGGGATATATTTGACATATTTGCCCTATAGAAATGTGCTAGAATAACCAGGGGGTTGTGTTAAGATGGGTCTACTTTGTTTCACTGAAAACACACTTCACTGAAACTCATTTAATTGAAAACTCATTTCACTGAAAATCAGCTGACTGAGCACAATTCACTGAAAGCTAACTTCACTGAAAACTCATTTGACTGAAACTCATTTTGTTGAAAGGTATATGCCCTGTTCCCCACTGTAGCGGGATGCTGGAGTTAGTATATATAGTAAGTGGGGGAGTGGGGGTCATAGCCCTCCACCTATTTTAAACATTGGAAACCATAGACATGGAGACTTACAAGTTGAATGAATAACTCTTTCCAGAAGATAATATATACCTAAAGTATACGGGGGTGGGGGCTATGCCACCACCCCCAATGTGGAAGGCTGATATATACTAACTCCAGGATTGGACTACAGTGGGGAACAGGGCATATACCTTTCAATGAAATGAGTTTCAGTCAAATGAGTTTTCAGTGAAGTGAGCTTTCAGTGAATTGTGTTCAGACAACTGATTTTCAGTGAAATGAGTTTTCAACTAAATGAGTTTCGGTGAAATATGTTTTCAGTGAAATGAAGTAGACCCCATTAAGATACATGTTATAAAGAATTTGAAGTCTGAAACTCAAATTTATGTAATCACTGAGTCTCATTAGCCCTGAGATCATCCCAATGATATGGCAGAAAGCCATAAATTTGATAAAAACATATCTGGACATTTTGTGAAAATCTAGACAGTTGAGAGGTATGAGTGCTAAGTATATGGTTCAAACACAGTACAGGACAGTGTACTTTAGTGCAGGCTATTGTGGAATCCCATTCCTGGCATTCTGTACTGAAGTAGTGTAAATATTCTGTACAGATACATGGACGGCCATGTAAAATAAATACTCAGGGGAAGTGTGCGCATTGCTCACAGATGAACTGTAGGAATGAACACAGTGAAAGAGGACAGATGAAACAGCCTAATGTAGAGCAGATGAGGACAAGTCAATGGAAGATGGTTATAGCAGCAACACCAATCACATATCAATATGGTACAGTAGGGACTGCACAGTCATAATGTGTATTATGTCACTGTCACACAAGGTGACATAACAATGGAGAGGATGTCTGTATGAGATAATCATCCTTACGTGAATAATGCAGAGGACATCTATTAGGGATCTGATATACAGTTGGGCTAGGGTGCATATTGTAAAGCTATGTAAACTAATGTGCCTGAATATGAGTGTAATCTCAGCAGGGGTCCCCAGCAAGTGGGACAAAGATAAAGGCTCATGGACAACATTAAAAGAAGCAACCACAATCATGGACAATATCAGAATAATACAACCAGTAATCCCGTGCCTCTGACATAACGTATGTGATTTAAAGTGATCAGAGATTATTCTGTACAAGCACACGTGTACAACTATTATGATATGTCCACACTTTATGGGGATAATCATGCACACTGTCCTGGAACTGTAACATTCATTGAAGGTGCTAGGAGGGACACTGCTATACCTGTATGAGACATTATCACCAATATAGGCTAGTTGACTGGTGTGCATGGCATATATATGGCATAATCCATACTGTCATGAAGGTTGTCCATGCTATCAATGTTGTCAAACACCTATGTATGTAGTGTGTGCATCACCAGAACAGGTAGCACACATGTATCTGGTATAACATCTTGGTGGGGCTTCTGCACCCTCAGACAGTAATGTTTATGCCACAAAAAAAAAATATCTAGGTATGGCCAATAAACTGTGTGACAGCCCACTGTGACAAAGGTTTTACACTTCAGTTCCACTTCAGTGGAAGATGTGTAGGGAGCTACATGAAGAAGGGTGTATTGTTCTCAGTTATTGGTGTGATGGAAGCTGGGAACTATGAAGATATTATGGCTTGTGATGTGGATGTCTTTCACATACTCAGTACTTGTGTTACATACAAGGGATTAGGCAGCACTGTGACCACATGCTGGTGAATACTCCACTTACCATCTATCCCAGGACACAGGTTACATGCCTATTGGTCTGAGTATAGGGTGTGATGTCCACATTATACTTGGGGTGTGTTTGTTTTATTGATGTAACTAATCCCCCATATTTTCTTGTCATTGCAGGTGTTGTCATGGCTGTGGCAGCAATCTTTAGTGTGTGTTGATACTAATATCACAGTTGGAGTCAATGATTGCCCACAATCTGTAGTCCTTCAGGGAGCTGTTTGGACACAGGATGTGTATGTCATCTGGCGTGTCCATTACTTAGATAACGGACAGGAAAGGGCCTAGCAGACAGCCCTGATGTACGGACCAGACCACTGGACCTGAGATATAGGTCACTTCATACATGTTAGCATATTTAGATGTCATGTATGTAATACACTTGTCTACACTTGGTAATATAGATGTATATGGCCACATGTGACAGTAATGAGTGAGTACCTCAGTGTGGACTTTGGGCTTGTCAAGTTCAAAAGGATGATATGCATACCCTCAATGAAATCTTTAGGACATGTAACAGATGTAACAGACATGATGCAACATTAACAACTCACACAGGTGTGTTGCACACAGCCAGGATATCACTAGTGTCCATTTAGAAAAGGTCCATGATGACATATTGATCTACCTCAAAGATGAGGAGGTGTCTATACATCCATGCATCAGGTACTGTTCCCCTCAACTCAGATGGATGCATCTTGATGTACACCCTTCTACAGCAAAATAGTCTGTGTGGAGGGTGTGTTGAAGTGTGTATTAAACCATGTCAGGAAAGTGTATGTGATAAGTCATGTGAAAGGCAATCAGTGATGTCATCACAGCCCATTGATTTTGTGTGATAGGCCTGGATGTAGATAAGACAATGCATGCTAGTTATCAACTGGCATAGGGTTGAACACAATAACCCATGCAGGGATCATTGAGAAAGTCTTCCAACTAGGGATTAAATCTCATGTCACTAGATGAGTAACCAATTGGCTCACTGACAGAACACTTATTGTGAAAGTTGGTGAATCAACCTGTACCAGTAGAACTGTCAACATTGGTGTACCCTAGGGATCTGTGCTTGGCTCTTTACTGTTTAGAATCTATTTCTCAACAGTTCATGCTAAAGTATATGGCCTTTGGCTTACTGTGTTTGCTGATTCTTGCATACTAAGTGCAATCATTGAGTCCACCTATGATGATAACATATTACAGGAGGGGTTAACACAGACTAATGATTGGTGACAAAGCCACATGGCCTACAGATAAATGCAGAAATGTGCCTTTATTTTGTCCTTCTGGAAAGTGGAATTCCATGCTAATTACAGAATTGACAACAGTTCTGCTATGCTGCAACCCAGTGATGCAAGCAATGTAAATATATGTAGATAAAATTCTGAACTTCAACCACCAAGTATCCACACTGGTATTGAAACCCTATGTTGTGCACATCATAATTCATGCCATCATATCCAGATCTTAGGATTGTATGACAGCACTGTACTCAAACATCATTAGAACACAAAGAGAGTATAATGCTCCCTTTTGCATGTATCTCACCAGACACATGCAGCAGCTGGAGAGATGACAGGGGTTTCTTACCAAGAAAACAAAGGGCCTATAAAGCATGCCAAATGTAAAATAAATAAATAATGCTATGATGTATGTGGCTAGACTGAAAGCCATGTCACTGTAGTCTGTATTGTGTAGGATGAGGTGACTTCTGCCTGGCCTCTAGGCCAGTCTCTGACCCTGCTCTGGCAGGAGTATTGCATATCCACAAATCAGGCATAGCTGATGACTTCAGTAGTGTCTGTTGAGGAGAATATGGTAATAACAGTGCCTCATTTCTGTAAAAGGCTGTCTGTAATGTCAAGCAAGGGCACAAACACAAACCCCCACTTGGACTGCAGTGAGAATAAAACCCCTTCTAGCTAAGTACACATACTATAGATCTCAGTATTTAAGGTAAACACCACAGCTCAAGTCTTACTTGGAGTTTGTCAGACAACATTTTATAGCTGATGACATCAGTAGTGTCTGTTGAGGAGAATATGTAATAACAGTGTCCCTCATGCTGGTGTAAAAGGCTCTTTGTAATTTCAAGCAACAGCACAAACCCACACACCCCAGTTGACTTCAGTAAGAATAGAACTCCTAAGTATACAGCCTACAGACCTCAGTATGTAAGGCAAGCACCACAGCTCAAGTCTGACTTTGAGTGTTGCAGGCAACACTTTATAGCTCATGACATCAACAGTGTCTGTTGAGGAGAATATGGTAATAACAGTGTCCCACGTGCTGGTATAAGAGGCTCTTTGTGATGTCAAGCAAGAGCACAAACACACATACACACACACACACATACACACACACGCACACGCACACACGCACACATGCACACACACACACACACACACACACACACACACACACACACACACACACACACACACACACACACACACACACACTCCCAGTTGACTGCAGTGAGAATAAAACCCCTACCTATCTTAAGTACACAGACTACAGAACTTAGTACTTTATGCAAGTGTCACTGCACAAGTCTGAGTTTTACAACAGTGTAGGTCAAACCTAGGCATAAGGGTCAAAACATTTTCTTCCACAGCATTGATTTTCCATTTTTTGCCACAGAAGTAGTGCTGTTCAGACATAATTTGGAATCATACATAAATGCAGGTGACAGTTTAAACAGTTACACATGTATGTGCGTGACCTGACAAGGTTATTGCATATAGATGCAGTTGTGTATGTGTCTTAGTTAATTGTGAAGGCCATGCAAGTCCAGATAGCAGAATTATACTTACAGAAATATAGTAGACAGTTTACTATCAACCATGGATCTGAAAACACAGTAAAGGTGTCTCATCCCTCATATGTATAATTCATATCAGCTCCACTATCTAAAGTGTTATATGTGGGAGTGAATATAATGGGAAGTGGAACAACAGTAAAAGTGTCAGGAATATCCTGTATTAGAATCCTGAACTATGTGTATGGCAGTCCTACACTTACACCTGTTGCCACAAGAATGTTGAAATAACACATCTATTTTTCAGTTCATAGCTATAAACTACTCTGTCACAACAGCAAAAATAGGCTGCACACCCTGTACTTCAGCCCTACACCTACCCCTGTTGATACAGGATTAGTTACATGAAATTTCCTAATTTCCTAATCATTCTTAAGGTCTCTGTATTAACCATCTTGCAACTCCACTTAGTGGGTTTGTGCAGTGCTCAAAACAATTAATAGAATGCATACCATTTCAATTATTGGCTGTCTGAGTCCTGTTTGTAGGTGTTTGATGGCTGCAGTTGCTGGGTAACTCTGTTAACTGCCATGCAACACTGCTAAACACATTTGTGTGATGAAATACAGAAATTGCAACAGTGCATTGCTTTTCACTTTTGCTCTTTTACAAACTCTCTGTTTGGGGGTGTTTTGCAGGTGTTCTGTCTGTTTCATGGGTAGCCCAATAATCCAGTTTGCACACTGCCATACTTTACACAAGTAACATATGCACAGCTAAACCTGACATTCATTTTCTCCATTTCCTGTGTTTGTGGTAAGTGGTACATTGCAAAAACACTGCCCCCCCCAAAAAAGAGTTATTTCTGTACATATCTTACTTGCTTACACTACCAAGTAAATAAAATGCAAGGATATGCCAGTCATTCATATTATTACATAACATACTCCAGGTTCAGCACTTACCTTGTAAACCTAGCAGTTGCAACAGTTTTAGTTCAGAGCTGAGTCTGTCTGATGCAAGCAGTACACGACCAATACATGGGTAAGTAAAGGTTGTGAGGGTTGTCTGGCATCAATGTTGCTATATGTATGTGTGTAGGGTACAGTTTTTAGGCCCTTAGATGGTGAGTGAGTGAGTGCACTATGCATTGTCTCTTAGCCAATGCAAGGGCATATTGAACATGCCTACCTACACCCAGAGAAGCTTCTGGTTCCCCCTCCAACTCCTCAATTGCATGTGGCTGTGGTGACCTTGGCATTGGTAGTGTGATATGTGCTCCTTCTCCTTGCTGATCCAGCTGAAGCAGTTTTCTCAAGATGATGTTCTGTAGAATGGTACATACTGTAAATATTTCAATACATATCCATGGACTGTACTGCAGGGCTCCCCGAGCTGTATCTAGGCACTGGGACCATGACTTCAGCAGTCATAGCACATGCCCTATGATATTTCTGGTTTGAGCGTGCGCCTCATTATGGCATTCTTTAGTGGTTGTGTGCATTTTTGATGGCGTCATCAGGCATGGTTCCAGTGTGTAACCTGCATCCCCAAGTTAATGATCCTGTGGGATATCCTCCCTAGCAAACATCTGATACATTTGGGAGGTGTGCCAGATATGTGAGTCATGATAACTGCCAGGGTTACCAGCACACACATTCAAGATGACAACGTGGCAGTTACTAGAGTGAAAGCCCTTTCTATTAATCTAGAGCCTTCCTTGTCCCCAGGTGCATTAATTTCTACATGTGTGCAATTTATGGCACCCAGTACTTCAGGGTAGTGTGCTGCAGGGTAGAACTCCTGCATATTTCTGTCCCTATCCTCAAGATTACGGGAAGATATATGTGGTCTTTAGCATGTTGGAACATAGCATTCAAGAACCGATGTAGGATCTTGGATGCTGATATCTATAACACCCCCAGCATGTCCCCTGTTGGTCTACAAAAGGTACCTTTAGCTAAGATTCTAAGTTCTACACATACCTTTGTCTCCACTGGGATTATGGGTTCTCCTCGGTTTGCCCTGGCTCTGAGTTGAGGATGACAGAGGTTTCAGAGTTTCTGTAGTGTGTCTGTATCTATCCCGTAGTGCACTACAACTTCCACATCACGTAGGTTGTAATAAGTTACCTGGGGTCCAAAAACTTCTTGGCCTTGGTCTATTAGCAGCAACGGCAGCAGCATAGACTTCAGCCTGTTGCACATACAAATGAATTAAAGCAACAGCAGCACCTAACATTGTTTCTGTGTAGACTCCTTTCCGTAACTGTATTTCAATAGGTTTTGGAATCTGCAGGAAAAAATAGCACTGAGCCTGCATGGTTGTTTTATAGCTTGTTGAATAGCAATTCTATCTTGGATTGGTTGATAAGCATACATTTCAACTGTTTATGCTGTAATTTCCATGCCATGGTGTTTACCTTGCTTGCACAGCTGCGTGCGGGTCTACATACTGTGTACAGCAGTTTACTGACTCCAAAATGGTGTACTACAGTTTGCATGTCATAGTGTGTTATGCACACAGTGTAAATGGACCATGTAGGCTTTATTGAATCTGTCTATCAGTCTATCTATATAAAATGAAGCTACACATGCTACTCCAGCCTACTGTACTTCCACAAGTTAAATAAACCAGTTATTTGATAACAAGTAAAATAACCAATCTTGCCAGACCCACAAACCCTATCTACAAACTGCAATTGCCAATTGTCACTTGGTTGTGAATGAATGATGCTCTGCGTTCAAATATCCACACCAAAGACAACCATCTGATCCCAAGATCTGCATTAAATACTACACCCCTCCCCCCACAATACTTCTTCTTCCCCTGACCTCACAACCCCTGCCCTCTTACATTACTTCAAACTCTTAAGTTGCCTTAACCCATCTGTACCAATATGTCTGCATGGCAAACTAAACTTATCCAGTCAAGTTTCTGTGAAAATCATTTAAATTCCAAAACTGCAGTCCACGTGGATTGGAGTTCGGCACATAACTGCACCTGTTATAACATACTTGAAGAAAAACAGTCATCTTGATCTGTCCAAAAGTTACAGTTTGTGGCTTCATCGATAAACATTTTCTCAATATTTAATTGCTTGTGCATAAATGCATTACCTCAAAACACCTCAGCTGTTAAAAGTCAATTCTTACTGATTGCACTAATATGGCTTTTCTATTGTTTTGGACAGACAGTAAAACTTGAACACACTATTAGATTGTTTTGTTTTTGTCTGGACAAATTTGATTTGAATTTAGTTACTTTTTGTTATTTTAACTTAAAAAGAATGACACATTTTTTATGAAAATTTAAAAAAAATACTCATTTTGCAGTATGCAGAGTCGCTTGTGCAGGAAGATGTGTCACTAGAATGTCATCTTTTAATCTCTCTTTATAGTGCAATCATTCAAAACTTGTTTTACAATAGGTCAGATGCTTTCTATGAAGCAAGGATGGGTGAGAGATATAATGCGGTTCACAAGTGAATAAACAATGACTATAATTTAATGTTTTTATAAGAAAAGAGACCAGACAGTGAGGACATCGATCATACAATGTTTTTAAGTATAGCTTGAAATTAAAGAAGCATTTTCTTTTCTGCGTGGGTAGAAAATTCATGGAATACTTTATTAGGAATTTAACTCAGTGCAGGCATTCAATAAGGCTTAGAGCAAAGGAAGACTTGAAGAAATGAACAGAATGGGGTATTTAAGAAGTTCTAATTATAAAACTAGGTAAACTAAACAGACAAGTTAACTGCTTGATTTGCCCTTAAATGTATATATATGTTTGATGCTATTAGAAAGTAGCACAGCTGTGAATCATAGTCTCTGCTACTTCATTACTACCATTGTTGACAACTAAAATATTGACAGAATGCCACAAACTCCTGCCATGTGAAAGAACAATTGTTAAGACAGATCCCCTCCCAATTACATAGTTAGGATTGTGCCATGTCATTGTATGTTATGCCACATAATTACATGTTAAGATCTTGGTGTAGCAAAGCTGTCAGAGTGATGCATTACCCTCCTATGTGACATTTCCACAGACCAGAATAGTACAGAGAAGTACAAGTTAACACCAGGGAGTGGTACAGATTTTAGACTATAGGTGCATCCCTCACCCATTGCATTATGTAGGCACAGTAGTAATAGAGTGCTGTGTGTATCCATCATGGGGTATTAGAGTTATCCAATTGATGCTCTTTCCTTTAAGTACAAGCATTGCTATAAATCTGAATCCTACCCTCAAATTACATGCCCCCATCATGGAACATATCAGCTGTCAGACTGATACTCAGTTCCCTCAAAGATATGCCTCTGATTCAGGGTGGTTCTTATAGCTAGAGAGGACTAATGTTGTTGGATAGATGCACAACATACTCATCATTAAGGATTAGTCATTCTCTCAGCCATGTTATGCATCTCCTGGACATCTGAATTCATGAAACAGAATAGTGCCAGATCATTGTATCATATATTTGTCAGGCAGATTCTCTGCTTCTTCATTGATAACATTGCCAGAATGGTACAATATTGCTGCATGCTGTCATAACAGAAAAGTACAACTGTGAGAGAAATGCTGAGTTCCTTATCAGGGTGCACTGCTGTATGGCATGGTAATTCATGAGCCCTACATGTTCCTATTAGGGGGCCAGGATGGTGTCTGATAGATATCTGATCCCTTATTAATAACCTCATTTCATCTCATTATGCTATCATACCATTTACTGTGCAGTTATCACACACAATTTTATCTGTTATGAGCTCAGCCACTTTATTAGTGGCATTGTTGAATATAATGGTACTGATGCAGATTAAGCCACAAGGGGATAATACTAGTTTCATATAAACTGTCTGACTCTACAATTACATATCCAAAAGGGAAGGATAAGATTCAACAAGTCAAGAGTTCAGATAAGGAAGCTGTCATGTGACATACCTTATCACTCTTCAAGCAGCAAACTCTGCAGTAGCACAAACAGCTGCATAGTCAAGGATTAAGAACATAGCTTCATTGTTTTCAAATATATTTCACCAGTATTAAATGCACAGTTATCTACCATTGTATACATTTTTTTTACATATTACACATATAGCAAACTAAATGCAACTTTGTTCTCACTTTTATCTTGATTCAGCATGACTTTAGTGCAACTTATACATTTTTCTTTGAAAGAAAAGAAACATTTCAAATTCCTGTCATGCAGCTCCCTTCTTCACTGACTCAAGTTGATTTTGCCTCGTACATTTCATGTCACACTGCCCTGTTCCTTGTCTAGAAAGGCCATCTACATTGCACTTTTAATAACATTTCTATGTTAGGTGTCAATGTCTTAGGATTGCAGACCCAACCTCTAACAAAGAAGCTTGCTACTTTGCCCAGTAGATCTGCATGAATGATGTAATGAATTTTAGTATGTTATTATCAGGACTGTCTAGTACAGAATGTCTACTCAAGGCCTCTTTATACTTTTGAAATGCATGCCCACAGGCTGATGTCCAGATAACTTTATTAAGCCTGTTTTTTATTTAGGGTTTGTGAGTAGAATAGTGGTGGTACTATAGTGGGTTCAGACCTCCTATAATGCCTTGCTATTCCAAGGAAAGCCTTACCTCCTTTGATTTTTGATAACTAGGGTAGTTAGGCTCTGGCAAAAATTGTCACTACTCCTGAAGACCACTGTAAGCTAGCTACTTCATCCAGTCCTATTTAATATTTCTTTGCCTTGATAGTTAACCCAACCATTTTTAATTTGTCTAGACCCTTTTAGACATTTGCATATGTTTCTGTTAGGATCAAACAAAATGGCAATATTATCTAAGTAGATAATTAGGACCTCTGGTATGCCAGTGTGATTGATAATATCTATTTTATATTCTCATTGGAAAATGCACCTATATCACAATAAAAAAGATGGTTTCTTTAGTGAAATCACCGATAAAGGGTACCCTGATGGGGAAACATCGATCCAATTTGGAAAAAGGGAATAAAAAACAAGTTTAGTTGAAGAAAATAGCAAAAAAAAAATCTCAATCTGGCTGAAAGCTTTGACCTTGTGGAAATTCATCACAGGCCATTAAAGCAGTCCTACTCAACCATAAAAATAAGGAGTGCTTCCCCAGAAGAAATAATTTACTCAGATAAGCAAAGAGGTCTTCAAAATGAGTAGCAATTTAAAAGACTACATCAAAACTAATTAAAAGAAAATACAGGAAATAGGTGAAACACTAAGCCATCATGAAACTGAGATGGAAACTACACAAAAGAAGAGCAAATAGGTGGCTGAATGGACAGAGGAACAATAAACTCTTCAGAAGATGAGAACCAAATTAACTGAGCTTAAAGGCTGGTCTAGTTAAGAAAATCCAAGATTTAGTGCAATCCCAGAAAAATCAGAGGGACAAACTGCTGGACATCTATGGCACAGATTGTCTGCAATTTGACTGCTATCCTTATGTCAGAGGTCCAGCCTGAGATCGCCTGCCAAGTCATCCATAAAGGATACCAAGACCACTTTTATTCAAGATCCAGACTTTGCTATAAAACAGATAATTCCATCTAGATTATGGAAGAAGGGGGATTACTGTGAAAAGTGAGGACAGTTGCTTCTTCATAAAAAAATAATATTAGCTTTATACAAGAGCCAGGAGAAATACACTTCTGTCAGCAATGGAAGTGTATAAACAACAGGACATTCAATTCAAATTATTATATTCTTTCATCCTGGATTTCTTTTTTCATTATTGGACCAAGTTACACTTAGTTGTAAACTGAGTTATCAAAAAGTTGGATGATTTGTTGCTTGAACAAAATAATCAGTGAGGGGTCTACAAGAAGAGAAAAAATTATGAGGTTTGCAATAACCTGACAGAAATGTGACCCCTTGTAATCAATAGGTGTTACATTGATTAAGCTAGTTTTATGGTGCATTCACAGTTTTTAAAACTGTCATGAGAATTAGTCTTTGATGTTAATCTTGCTTCTCCAACTCACATACTTGTCTCAACAAAACACTGTATGCAATGCAAAAATGTCATAAAACATCAGAAGAAACAAAGCACTTTTACAGAAAATGCAGTCTAGAAAAAATGCAAAATCAAATACTGACATAAAATCAGAAGAGTAAGAAGAAAATATATATTTTTGTGGCACTCAGAGTTTGATTAAAGGGAAAGACAACTGATTTATAATAAGAAAAAGGGTGGTATTCATAGTCCAGGACTTCTTAGCCATGTAGTGGTTATTCACAAAGAACGCTGCTATATGTATATGCAAATAAACTAAGCCCAGATTATTCACACTGAATAAGGAAAAATAAAGGTGTTTTGAAAAACACGCCTACTTACAGCAAAAGTGCAAAGTAACTAAAGTTAAGCATTATATGCCAATGGAGTACTATGTGAAAGTTATAGGCTCTATATTACTTTTTATGTATTTGGATATTGCAGATGGACATGACTATTCTCAATCACACATGAAAGACTTAAGGCAAGCATCAGACTGTGCAGCATTTATTATTAATATTTTTTTAAAAATTAAGGGGTTTACATTTTTCATGTAGGATACCCTGTTGTTTGCTTTAAAGAATGGAAAAGGGGAGATTGAAAACAAGGACACAACAAATAGGGATAAACAGCAGGAACACATCAAGAGGGTTGTGCTGGAGGAGGTGGGAGCAGAGTGGCACTATATTTTTGATGGGGAGAGACCCCCCCTATTTTTTCAAGATTTTTATTTAAGTGGGTAATGCAGGTGGGAAGCAGCTAAGAGGGTCTAGGAGAAAGGTTAATGGAAGAAGGGGTGATGAGGAACAGTGCTAGCAGGAGTCTCCAGTCCACAGGCCCTCCAGTGTCAGATGGTGTTGCAGTGGATGACCCAAGTGTTGAAGGGGTAGGTGGCTGTAGTAACACTGTGGTCAGCACCAACTGGGACAGCAAGTCTTTTACCCACTGGAGAGAGGCCCTGATTGGCTGAAGCTGCCTGTCCATGACCTGCATGTCCTGAAGCCCATGTTCAGTGAGGCATGCCAGACTGACACATTCTAGGGTGCCTGCAGGACCGTTTCCACAGTGGTGGAACCCTGCAAGTATGTCTCTGGACAAACAAAGGGTTAATGTTTTCAAACCTGAGAGGTACACACCTGGGCTGCTCCTGAGGAATTTGGATCTGTAAAAAAATGAAAATAAAAATGGGAGATAAAGAAAATAAAATGGAGAAAAGAGTGTATAATTAAAGTAAAAAAACTGAGAAAAAAGGGGAAAGACAAAAGAGAACATGCTCACAATAAATTTACATATTATGTTACGCAGCATCCAATTTGTTACTTTAAAACATTTTTCTTTTTACAAATCTTTACTGAAGTAAAATAATTTGTACGGGATGCTTAGGCAGGCATGGGGCCACTGACTTGGGAAGTGTTTATGTGTACATGGGAAGAACGAGTGTATTGTTATCAAGTGTTAGTGAGGTTTACATTTTGTAGTCTACTACACTGTCATAAATGATCATATATGTGCCTGATATGCATTTATTTGCATTACTGTACTGAAAATGGCCTTTATAAATAAATCAGTTAAAGACAGAAGACTGCACAAATATATTGAAATATCTTTTACATTTGGTTGTAGTAATATACTGAATGTACTGTAGTGCTTCAGTTACCATCCTTTATTATTTCTTTATTTATATTAATTTAATCAGTTAAACACGCAATACTGTTTACTACTTTATTCATGCTAACCATCTGCTTCAACCAGCCTAGCTGTTCTCCTACCCTGCTAACACCTGTTATAATTTATGTTCTTGCCATCTAGAAAGAAAACTCATAACACAATTGCTTGTATTTCACCTCTTTTTCCTCAGTATTATTGATATCACTAGCAAGGCATTTCATTCAGTGTGGTCCTTCTTCACTATGTGTTTGTTTAAAAATTTATTACTATCTGAATTCTCATACTGTGTCATTCTTCCCTTTATTGCATGTTACAGTTAAATTGTTACACCTCTATAGGTATGAACATCTTGTCTATTTGATGTAACGTGAACTTGAGACATTGGAAATGTTTGCTTTATGTTTGGATGTGAAATCTGCATGTTTCATACATTGACTGTGTTGACATCTGTATGTGCAATATTGCGACTTAACTCTGTATCTTGAATTACATGTGCTGTAGCAGTTACACTGAGTTCTGAAGACTGGAAACAAGAATTTGTGTTATTTAAGTCTGAAATCATACTGATAGAAGCTGACTCATTCTGTGAAACATGAGATACTCCCCCGGATTCTCTAAGGCTTGCAAAGCATGCAAGATTGATGCAGGAGCTCCAGCAGGCAATATGTCTGCCGTGCTATCCAGGAACAGCCTGCAGGGGCGTGCATTAGTGCTCCTGCACTAATCCTGCACAGACTAAGCCCTTGTATGCAAATCACCCCATTTACAGGAGAAATCTATGCAAATGACGTAATTTTGCAATCCAGGAAGCTTGCGACCGTCCATGCAGGACCAGTGCTGTCTACAGAAATGTACTCGGTTAGTAACCGAGTACATTTCTGCAAAATCCAAAAACGGAGCTGTGACAGCTCCAAATAAAGGCTGCATATCATGTAGTAAGCATCCCAATGGCCAAGTATAAGGCCACTGGCATTGCAAACAGTAAAAAAAAAAAATACAAAAAGCAACTTTTATTTTTTTTTTAGCTGATCTCAGCTGTTTAACCATAGGGCAGCAGAGCGCAAATGGGATCAGGGAGAAAATAACAAAATGAGCCTAAATTAAGCAGTCTAACTAAAATCAGTATTGTATTCTGCCATGCAAGTCAATGGCAGGGAGGAGACAGCATGGCCAGTGAGTAGTGGTTGCTAAAGGGGAGGTTCAGTGTGAGACATGTAAATATGCATTAGCAGGTGATCCTATGCAAATGAGGGGAAGGATGGTGCATCCCAGTTTTCCACAGCATGTGAGTCAGGTCCCAACAGTGTAAGAGTAGGAATAGCTTGATGCAAGCTTAGGTGTTAGGTGACATCATGGGGTGTGTGTCAGGCATACTATAAGTGGATTGGAGTTCTGTGGCTCAGGTTTGCACCTAGCTTAGCACAGCTAAGCTAGGGCGTGTTTCTAAACCTGCCTAGCACTCTTTACAATGCCTAAGCGGGTGTGTGCACTGTGCACCAGGTTTTAAAGGCAGAAAACAAAAGTTAAACCAGGAAATAGCAGCACTGTGAACATTTGAGCACTCTGCACGGCGCGTCCCATGCTTAAACAGGAAGGCAATGGGAAGGGAAAACAGCAGTAGGAAGGTAACCAAGGAGAACTAACATAGCTGGCAGGAGAAATGTATCAGAATCAGCCAAATACACAGGAAGCAGACTAGCCTACCCCAGAACACTACTTTAAACTATGCAAACACCTTCCCCACTGCTTTTTCCCACACTCTACACCACTGGTGTATACAAGCGGGGACATTTTAAAAACAAACCTACAACATGAGAAGGGCTGAGCAGGTAACATAGAACAACATGTGCAAGAGGCTGAGGGTGGTAAGGATGTGAATGCTGCTGATCAACCCACAGTGAGGAGACAGAGAAGAGTGTACAGACCCAGGGTAACCTACCAGTGGTTACATGAGCTGGAGATAGTGGAGCGCTATAGGGTGGACAGAGACCTCCTACAGCAAATTGTTGAGCTGTGCCGGCCACACCTGACACCAAACTGACCAAGGGGAACTCATCCTAGTGGATACCAAGGTATGTGTAGGCCTAGGAATACTAGCCACAGGTACCTCCCAAAGCTAAACTGGGGATATCATGGGAATCCCACAGGCAACAGCATCCAGAGTATTCCACCAATTCCTAGATGGCATGTCAGCGAGCAGGTATATTTCCCCAACACCCATGAGGTTTTGGTCAGCAATATGCATCTCTTCCACCAAATAGCAGAATACCCTGAGGTAGTGGGTGCTATAGACTGCACGCACATACGCATCAAAGCACCACCTGGTGATCAGGGTAGGGCTTACATCAACTGCAGGGGCATCCCATCTAACAACTGCCAGGTTGTCTGTGATGCCCAGGGCATTAAAATGAATGTGTGTGCTGGCTGCCCTGGAAGCTATGATGATTCCCACATATGGCATCTGACACAGCTGTACCAGAGGTTTGCCAGTGGGTACATCCCCTATGGTCCCTAGTGGGGGATGCTGGTTACACACTGGAGCTGTGGCTGATGACACCCATCAGAAATGCACACACACACCTGAACAAGAACGACATAATGAGGCACATGCACAGACCAGACCTATATTAGAGCATGTGTTTGGGATGCTAAGGTCACAGTTCCGGTGTCTGGACACATCCGGTGGAGTCTTGCAGTACTCACCAGCTACATGTACCCAAATTGTTATGGTATGTGCCATGCTACACAATATGATCCTGCAGAATCAGCTGCAGCAGGAACAGCATGGGGCAGGGCCACACAGCCCCCCCACCAGTGCCAAGGCCTACACAGGCACAGAGTGACTCAGAGGAGGAACCTGAGCCTGATCCAGTAGGCAGATGGAGGCATGCCCAGTATGCTGAGGATGTGGCAAAGAGACAATGCATAGCACATACACTGACACAGTAGGAACCCAGGGAATGACACCTCTCTCTGACTCGTACATACAGTAAAAGGGATGCCAAACATGACACTACCTGTGCTCGACCATGTACAGGGAGTGTACTATGTACATCTGACATAGGCAGCCCTCCAGCACCATCCTCAAGGCTGGCACACCCTCAAGGTATGTCAATCAACCTACCAATTGCCAAATGGAGTAGAATGTTTCGTTACCTGTATCTATGGTATGGATGTGAGCATGCAAGGGAATTGGGTTGCTGAATGTTATGGCTGCAGACAGTATATGCTTATAGTGGCACCATGACATCTGTAACACATACTGGCGTCACCATAGTAGCCAGTACTACACAGGGTGGCAAAACCCACTGCAGGAAATGTGCTGAGCGACATGTGTGCCCATATGACTCACACATGCCAGTCAGGGTGGTTCATACATCCAACAACAGTCTCAGCCAGCAGGACAGGTGTAGACAAACCCAAACATAGCCTGTGCTATGCCCCCTGAATGATGGCTATGGTTAACCTCCCCAGGCATACACAGACAGACTACAGACTACAGCAGGTCAGGCAGTAGGATGTTAGTTCTGAAGGGTATGAAGTCAGGCACTAATATGTAGGGCAACCAAATTTATGATCTGTAGTACACTTGTATGCCTCTAGTCAGCGTGATAGGTAAGACTACAGAATGAAATGGAGTATCTGACATACCAATACATACATAGCAAATGTGTACAAGTGGTGTCAGGTGTGCCCCCCCATCCTACGTAGTAATGTAATAACAGTCAGGTATGCCCCCCAATCCTGTGTAGAAATGTAGAAATAGACAGGTGTGCCCCCCATCCTATGTAGTAATGTAATAACAGTCAGGTGTGCCCCCCCAAACCTGTGCAGAAATGTATAAATAGACAGGTGTGCCCCCCACCCTACGTAGTAATGTAATAACAGTCAGGTGTGCCCCCCAATCCCATGTAGAAATGTAGAAATAGACAGGTGTGCCCCCCTACCCTATGTAGTAATGTAATAACAGTCAGGTGTGCCCCCCAATCCTGTGTAGAAATGTAGAAATAGTCAGGTGTGCCCCCCCCATCCTACATAGAAATGTAGTAACAGTCAGGTGTGCTCCCCCCAATCCTGTGTAGAAATGTAGAAATGTAGAAATAGTCAGGTGAGCCACCCACCCTATGTAGTAATGTAATAACAGTCAGGTGTGCCCTCCCAATCCTGTGTAGAAATGTAGAAAAAGTCAGGTATGCCCCCCCATCCTATGTAGAAATGTAGTAACAGTCAGGTGTGCCCCCCAATCCTCTGTAGAAATGTAGAAATAGTCAGGTGATTCCCCCCTCACAGTACATACTAACGTAATAACAGTCAGATATGCCCCCCCAATCCTGTGAAGAAATGTAGAAAAAGTCAGGTGTGCCCCCCATCCTATGTAGAAATGTAGTAACAGTCACGTGTGCCACCCCAATCCTGTGTAGAAATGTAGAAATAGTCAGGTGAGCCCCACCATCCTATGCAGAAATGTACTAACAGTCAATGCCAAATCCTCAATAGATACCCTGCAGAAACAGCATGCTACCTGTCGGTGCACAACACAAAGGTCAACACTGCAGTACAAACTACCTGGACTCGATCCACAAATTAAATACAGATGGGCATACTGGGCATGCTCACACACTTTAAACACATGTAGGCCATGTCTGTAAACACCAGTGGACCAGACATATCTGGCAGTCGCAGTTGTTAGTGCAGACACTTGTCAGTATGCACCACTCATGCCTTGCACACATAGTGGATAGGAATACAGACATATATGTAAGGACAACACACTATAATAAGCCAAAGGTAGACGTACATAGATGTGTGGAAGAGAGAGACTGTGACAAGGAGCCATCCAGGCCTGTCTCACCCAGCTCACAGCCAAAGGGCCCCAACCACATGAGGTTCAGATGTCACTTATTGCAGATACTAACCACCAGTATCTGTCAGCATTGCAGACTATGTGGTGCACATGCTAGCTGTGTAACATGACTGTACAAGAATGTAGTCATCTAGCAGCTGTATACACGTACCTGTGAAATATGACCCTGTGTGTGCCTGCATGTGGCGTGTCAACCTCTAGATGAATGAGTTATGGCCCATGCACACACACTGCCCTCCCCATAGCCCTACTATGACAAGCCTGCTGAGGTCATCCACTGCGAAATACACCTTTTTGGAGAATTGCATCCCATTAATCTCCGTGGTGCGTTCCATACCTTCATACTACTGCAGTGTGATAAAATAGTTAGGTAGGAGTTTAAATCCCAGACATGGCAATTGTGTGTGTGTGTGTGTGTGTGTGTGTGTGTGTGTGTGTGTGTGTGTGTGTGTGTGTGTGTGTGTGCGTGTGTGTCTGTCTGTCTGTTCCTATCTGTGTAGAGAGCAATGCTTTTTAGGGTAGTCACACTCCCTACAATTGAAATGCTCTACTTTGGTAAGACTGCAGATGTCATCCACCTAGAATTACATCTCTGGGAACGTTATAACTCAGTAATCTCCATAGCACATCCTATAACTGTGTACTGCTGTAGTATGATACATTAGTTAGGT
>NC_056735.1:1775282116-1775349616 GCF_019279795.1 Protopterus annectens | reverse complement strand
AACACACTCCAATATCTAAGAATATCATGTTGGTGTTGGCCCTTTTCATTCACTGTGAGCAGGAACTAGATCTGTTGTTTGGCAAACAGCATCTCAGATGGATTGGTGATTTACATCTAACAACATACACTGTGGAAACAGAGCAACACACAGGGGGGGGGATGTGCCCGACCTGACTACAGACTGTAAGCGCTGCTATACTGCATTTGGAGTAATGTTGGATTAACAGTATATGTGTGGATGTGGCTGTCCTACATGTTTAATACTTGCCATGTCAGTTCTATGTTTATGAGGAATCCCCATCTGTAGGGTCATCTGCAGACTGGGCAGTGTGTTGTGCCTTTGGTGTCATGTGTTACCCACAGAGCATCTATCTGTGAACTGCAGAAGGTAGAGTGAAGATTGTAGTCTGTGGATGGTGAAAGCCGTGACAGTTACTGACTTCATATCCCTCAAAGAACATATGTTGCAACAGATCCTGTTACAACAGTAAATGTATGAGGTTATCACAGCAACATGTCAATATTGGCCCTGTGTATGCACTTCCAGCCACAACTCTGTCAATATTTGTACATATGTCATGCATTAAGAGGTGCATATGTGCTGTACACCATAATTAGTGTCATCATATCTGATAACAAACCAGTGAGATATCAGACTGCTACACATGTTATGTACAGTAGGAGTTAAATTTGATGACATAACCTGGACATTCTGTGGTTGTTTGTGCAGTACTGAAGTCTGTGTATTTATGCTGAATGTCGACAGTGTGCATATTGTTAATATGTACTTTGGCCTGTGTACAGACTGTGGTAGATGTCATTGTTCTAGGTCCCGTTCTAACTGATGTAACATGCTGCTCCACTGTATGTTACCATATTGGCTTACATGTTTGTAAGGCCATACACACACATGTCCAATACCACAGACAGGCATCAGACCAAACTGTGTAGCAGTCCAGTATATGTAGGGTTAGTCTGTGAGTGGCACATATGAGAATGGTGTTGAACAGATAGTCCATATACTGTAATATTATGCTAGCTTTCCATATGTGGCTGTGGCTGTGTTCACATTGGTTGTGGTTATGCACTTTCACACAGGTGTATCTTACCCTGTGCTGTGACATGCCTGTAGAACATGCTATATATGCAGGTACATGTGCATTCCCCCATAGGAGATGTAGGCCATTGTTGAGCCAGTCTGCCTGTAAGCCTGCACAGTGCATTGTTACATGCCTTGCAGCTTAGTGTACTTACCCAATGAGATGTCATGTCCAGATACTTGCCAGATGTACTGCTGCTGGGCCTCCCTTAACAGTCTTGTATGTCAGACAGAGCAGTGGGATGCTGTACAGATATACATCAATATCTAGTGGTTAGTATGTGGTCCTGGCACCCCTGTACCTGCGGTTATTATGTATCAGGACAGACAGGGGTGTGTGAAAGCATAACCTATGGTGGAAAATGTATACCAGTCATTATGTGTTATACCCATCTACATGGCTGTTAACATCCATATTGTCAGGCATGGTCCACATGTACTGCACTAAGGGGTTCTTTGTATACCTCTGGACTGTACAGAGTGTGTCAGAATGTCCACATATATCAGCCAATATCTCTGCTGCAGTCTACAGGGGCATTACATGCTAGCAGCGGTATTGTACTATGATATCCTTAGGATGACTGTCAGTAGCCAATGGCGCACATGTGAAAAGCAGATGTGACCTCCCACACACACCATGTCTGTGAAGATAATCCCAGTTATAATAGCAATAGTCTACTAATATACCTGCTATACATACCAGACATTCCCTTGCACTATGAAGTTGAGACTATAGGGGCTGGGGTAGGGCTACACTCCATGTTCAGGACATATGGTGAAAATATATGTACATATAATTATCCAGATATCTACATATACAATTACACATATACATATACATATTGACATATATAGATTGGTATGTATATGTAGATAGATATACATATACACACCCAAATATATACACATACAGAGCAATATATGTCTACACATATACAGATAGTGATACATATGCACAAATACGTATGATATCTACAGATATATTGACAGTAGTAGGTATATCAGAATAGATATGTATGCATATATAGTAATAGATATCTCTCTCTCTTTATATATATATACCAACATAGCTAGGCATAGCTGTACACATAGGATGTGCATACATATATAGCTATATACACATATATCTATATATACACATATGTATATATACATGTATATATATATATATATATATATATATATATATATATATATATATATATATATATATGTATATATAGATGTGTGTATACATATGAAGAGATGTACACATGGCCATATATATGTAGCACTATACAGATGTGTATACAGACATATGCATGAGTATACTTGTGTATGTACATGTAGACATATATACACCTATGATATGTATACAACCCTATTCCTGTCATGAGTAAACGTCACGGTTGTGTATACCCTCCCACATGTATCTCACCATATGTATCTGCTATGTGCACATAATGATAAAACAACATATGTGATGCAACAGTCATATTAATAACAAGGACTACAGATATTAGGAACTAAAGGCAATTGTACAATACTACTAAATATGTGCATTGACAGCTATATTGGTAAAACAACAGCTGTCTCCACAGTGGTCATGGTATAGCGGTTAAGTGCTGTGACTTCAGTGTAAACAGTCCTGGGTTCACGACCTGCAAGAGCTGTTCATTTTGTTGCTGGGCAGAACAAGGACTGTCGGATATAGAGTGGTTAAGGCAGTTTTGAGCAGCTTTAAGCAGGTTTGCAGTGGTTTGAGTGAAGCTAAATGCTGCTATGCTATGGGTAAACGTACGGGCACTTAGACAGTGTAGGCAGCACTTACTCATGCACAAATTAGCTTAGCTGCTATATTGCAGCAATGTTGATACTTGCTAAGCATAGCTTAACCCTGGTAACAAGGACACACAACCCAGCCTGATAACCTGTAATAAGTGTACAATACATAAACCTATGTGCTGTCATTACAATAGCATGGGGTTTGAGTGCCATATGTGAGATACAGACATATATGTGGCCTGTACAGCATGGTTATCCATGTGAATGTGTGACATACAATTGTAATAGCCCAGGGTACGTGCTGTCACACTGGCATGTAGTGTATCATGACAGTACTACTGTTGACGGTACTAACCCAGGCAAGAGCAGAGTGCTTAATGTAGTACTGACAACAGGCACACCTGCAAGCATGGCTGGACACCAGCACCTCCTTTTTGTACCCCTGGTGTGTGAGCTGTGTCACAGTATATACCCCTTACTGGTCTGTCAACGCACTCATGCTACTGCATAGCTACCTGTCAAGCTGATGACTGTCAGTCCCTGTACAGATGTGCAGATGGCAGGTATCCAGCTAGGATACGTACAGGCAACCTACAATTGATTGATGCCCTACTATGCATGTGGCATGTGCATGAGATGCATATCCCTGTAGTACCAATGTTGGGGTATACTATGGGTTGTATTGCAGTTGTGGCTAATGTGTGATAGTGGGTTTGGCAAAGTGTCATCATGGGTTTCAGGGAGTACAATATCCAGAGGAGGATGTGGGTGCTGTGTACACTATTACACCAAGGTACACCAGGTATATGTCCCATGTACCACGTTATGGTTACCACTGTCACCATCAATCATACAGGTAACTGTTACCACAATCCAAGCCAGTTATGCATGTGATGTGTGCAGCCTACCTGTAACACATTGGAGACATGGCCAAGGTAGTTAGCAACAATAGGCCCTGGTATCTCAGATGTGTGTCTGGCTGTTATGTGTCTGTAAATGTGTATATGACATTATGTCACACTACGTATCATCCAAATGCACACATTACATCCCCCGTTAGCATACTGTACATGCTAGGGAATGTTCTGCATGTACCATGTAACCTGGGACACACCTCACCCTAAACGCTGTGTGGTGTGTGCATTGTAAGCCACACATGTCAGTGTCACAACATAGCTAGGTAGGGGGCTAGTCCCAGTATTGGCAAGTAACAGTGTGCGTGTATGTGGATGGGTCTACATCAGGTTGCAGGAATTACATGGCTCAGCAGACAACCTGTCCATGTGGCACAGGCAATAACCTGTATAGTAACCTGTGAAATGTGTTTGACTGTACCCAAGATATGTCACAGCCATGGTGTCAGCACAGTGATATACCCCATTGTGCAATATGACTGTAGACCATTCTTGTGCTGACACATGTACACCTCCAACACACATGGATAACATTATAGGGACCACGATCAACCAGTGTTACTAACAGCTATAATGCATCATTGCTGGATGGCTACACTACCTGCAAAATATGCCTCACACTCTACTCCCTACAACATGTTACACTGCAGGACTGTGGTACACTTTTGTACAGTCACCATATGCATCAGAATCATATCAGCCTGTCCCTGCATTGATGGTATGGATGACAGGGATGGGGCACAGGTATCATCATATGCACAGGGCATCCTAGTGCTGATACAGGTACACCTACAACACAATTGGATAACATTATAGAGACCGCAACCAACCAGTGTTACTAACAGCTATAAGGCATCATTGCTGGACGGCAACACTACCTGCCAAATATGCCTCACACTCTACTCCCTACAACATGTTACACTGCTGGACTGTGGTACACTGTTGTATAGTCACCATGTGCATCAGAACTATATAAGTCTGTCCCTGCATCGATGGTATGGATGACAGGGATGGGGCACAAGTATCATCATATGTACAGGGTGTGGTGTTTGTTTGCCAGAGGCTGAGGGTGGGCCATACATTTGACACCATGTGTGTGGGTGAGGGGTGTACTCTGGGGAGCTGGCTGAGGTGATGTGCTGTGTGTAGGTATGGGGTTGCCCTATGTGTGTTTGCATAGTGTGTGGGTATGTATGCACACAGTTCTGCCATGTGGCTGCCCTACACAGGAGTTTATGGACAGCTGCAGACCATACCTAGCAGGGTGTGCAGCTCACTGCCTCCGGCCACAGACACATGGACTGTGCCAGCCAGAGGTACTGCAGGAATGTCCAAGTACAGGCCCTGATGTGCTACTCTCATCTGCTGGTGATATTTGTCCACTGGTACCAGGTCCCTCTGGGACTGGCCAGGACCACGTGCATCTGGCCTGCTATGATGTGGTGTGGACAGCACACCCCCCACACTGCCGGGGCTGCTACTGCCACTACAGGAGCCCCTTGGTACCCTAGCACATCCACGTTGACTGCCAGCTGTTGGTGTTGCTGGCCCACGTCCACGCAGGCGTCGCCGCATCCCCACCACACGTTGAAGCACGGACACACCATGGCCGATGAGGGCCATCATCTAAACATGCTGTCTATCCGTGTGCTCTATATAAACATGGAATGTACCCGACGGTTCACAGAGATTGTCACTTACAGATACAAAAGCAGCCCTCTGCAGCCTAAGGCCCTGACTGGTGTAACACTCAATAGGTGCCTGCACTGCCATTATAGCCTGAAACATGCTTCTGCTAGTAGCAGCTATGTCACCTCTGCCAGGGGCATGCTGTCCAGCGGCCCTACCACGAGCACCCTGGGACATCTGCCTATGTGGCAACCTGACGGACATATGGCTATGCCTGCTGCAACTGGAAACAGTAGGCATGGTTACCACACTTTCTTGTGCACTGCCACTGAATGCCAGCTGTCCCTCTGCTATGGCCACTGGTGATGGGGTGGGTATAGGCACTGAAACTGTGTGTGGGGTGGGGTGGCTAAAAGGGAGATGTCAATTGTTGGCACAGTGTCAGCCCCTGACAACCCTACCTGTGCCTCAACATTAGTATCATCATCATCATCAGTGTCTGTATGGACGCCTATATCAGATTGCATGTAAGAGGGACCCTGACCCACCTCGCCACCTGTGGGGGAAAACAATAAATGCACTTTAAAACCTGTACAGCATTACCTAACAGTATGCACACACACACACACACACACACACACACACACACACACACACACACACACACACACACACACACACACACACCTCTGTAATACCTACCTGTCCATGGATTTACAGACAGTCCCACATATATGTCCATGTGTTACCCCATCCTGCATCACAGTTGTTAACGTACACACATTGATACCACTCATTAACATCACAGTCCTCTAAATGCCCACACTAGCAGCCAGAACACAAGGCCTGTTGCTACTTTGCCTGACTTACAGCTGTCAACATCAACAGACCATGTATGACTACTGCAATACTCTTACACCAACAACCATCAGAACATACCGTGACTATGGGGGTGTACACACCTTTATTGATTTTGTACACACATCCTTGATCTGCCATGGGACCATATCACCACATATGTTAGCAGTACACAAGCCCGGTATGTGACATATGTCCTGTACTGTCACATGCAGTGTCTACAAATTGTGTTAGGTGTGCGGCTGCTGACCACAATGCATACAAACCATGTGGGCATATGTGTGCACACCCTTATCATGACAGTTAATCACACCTCTTGTTGTGCATACTACAGCAGTCACTGCTCATGGCAGGGGTATACCAGCGTGGGCCATCTGCATTTGCCAGTGTATGTTCAGTCTGCCCTACACATGTCCCCCTATTCTGCATGATTGCAAGGTCTACTCATGTGCACATCCCATGGTGTTCACACAATGCCATCACTATTGCTGTGTGGGTAGGGTTACGGCTGCCACAGGTCCTGTACCTGACTATGTGCAGATAGAGATATTCCTACCATCCTTAGGATCCCTGCTGTAGTACACTGGTGTGTCATGCTGAGACACCCCCCTCCCTCAGCTTTTATGCAGATGCATGACAGATAAACCCTACACATTTGTGTCACTTTGCAGTGTCCCATACACTGAACACCACATGCTGCAGCCTAGACCCAGCTGATAATGTGGACTACTGTATTGCCTTATGCCATAGTGTATCTCTGCAGCAGTTGGCATTGTCCTACAGGTATATACATTGGCGTTGCACTGTATATGGGTGTTGTTCAGAACATGTCACTACTGTAGGCCATGTCTACCAACAATATGTTACTACCTGTGGACACATTTTGCAATGACAAGATGTTAGTTATCATGTAGGTGTGTGGCATACCCTTCTAATACCCCATCATGGTCACCCCTGTGAGACCATGCATTTCACAGCAATAATACATGCACATGTACAGCATGCATTCAGGGTAGGTGTGTTAGAAGTGTGCATGGAATATACCATCAACATTACATGCCCGGTGTGTTGGCATGCATCTACATAAAACATACTCACCAGCTACAGGCTGCTGCCTTGTTGTTATCCCGGAGGGACCTATATAAGAGGGTGAGAGATGCAATGTCAGTGGCCTCACCTGTGGCACTGCTACAGGCTGGGTGCAGTACTACCATGCATAAATGGTAAATTCCCACAATACTACCACATCTGGACATCTGTTTATCACTACAATGCAGCAACACAATATATCTATGACATGTCAGATATGCATGAGCTACCTGTACCAATACGGATGTTTACACAACAGTGGTCTACTAATGTGCCCTGTGTCCTTACCTGCATGTTCCTCAGCCGGTGTGTGGGTGGCACCCACCTCCACGAAGGGGTCCAGTGGTTGTTGGTGGTCTGAAAGGGCAGGTGCCATGAGGCTGGCCAGAAGCTCCTCCATATGTGTCATGGGTTGGAAGGCATGGCACCCCTGTGGCGAGGTGATCTCTCCAGACTGCAGGAGCATGTTGACGGGCATTGCGAAGCAGGTCAGTACAATGATGCTGGACCTGCTCATAACTGGGGTTGTGCAGTCTGACATCATTGACCCTGTGGACTAGGTCATTTCACAGGGCGTGCCACTCCTGCTGCTCATGTGCATGCCTGCCAAACAGCAGCGGATAGTACTGTATTATATGTGCTATCACCACGTCATTCTCAGCATTGGAAAAGGTGGGCAACAGTGCATGTGCCATCTTGGCTGAATGACATAAAGATGGAAACAGGTTTGAGCAACTCATATGGCAAGGTTACCACAGTTCGTAATACACATCTCTGTCACCCCCCAACATATCAGCTTCAACAGACTGTACACACAACTCATTAGGTATGGCTACAGCTTAACTACCGTTTGGACAGATTTTGTATTGTACCACACCTTTTGCTATGTGATTGTAGCCATGTCCCCTGTATGGACACTGTCATTGCTGGCCTATTACAGACTATTCACCTGCATGCCATTGTCAGGGCCATTATGGTTGCATATATGCCAGTGGTATGTCTGCTCTGAGATTGCTGCACATCTGACAGTCTGTGTTATCGGGGATATCTATGCATGCTGTTGTCCATGTATTGGGATTGTGTAGACTATTACTATCAACAAATGTTCTATAACAGTGACACAATAACAAGTATATTTCTATTGGCCAGCTGATCCACTTCTCCACACCCATCTGCCCATGATACCTGACCACATCACATGTGTCCCAACCTGAGGCCTCCTCGTGTACTGTTACAGCAATACCATCAGGTGGAACCACCCAGGGGGATGTTGACCCCCCCCCAACCCTCAGGGCACACACAGTCATGTTCCTGTCCCCTGAGCTCAGGTCTAGGGTCCGTTCCATACTGGGCTCCACAGACACATGAGGGATGTGCTACATCAATCTGAGGCACCCAGTACACATTCACATGGCCAACATGCTCCTCCTGCTCATCCTCCAGACCAGACACCTTCAGGATGTAGACTGCTGTTATGAGTGGCAGTGGGTGGGAGGCTTGTTCCCATTGTGCCCATACTGTGGACCATGGGGCATCCACATCACAGACCACACAAAGCATCCACAGTGTTTACCCACCACATGTGTCACATACCACCCCTGTAGACTGTCCTCTATATTTACCAATCCTGACCACCTCCACATGTGTACTTGCCATACTTCCCATATTCCCATTGCATACTTCACAGATGGGGGCAATGTGGTGCCAACAAGGGACTAACATGAGACATACCCATCCATGGTGCACACACTGCCAGCTGTAGATATCTGTGTGTATTGATATGCGTTCTGCTGCCTCGCAGATAGCACACATCACTGTGGTCGTGATATAGAGGACATGTCTTTACATACATATACATTTGTGTGTGTGTTTGTACATATGTAGATGTGCATATAGGTATATATCTATATATATGTGTAGATATATGTGATGTCATATATATGTGCACATATATATGTCTACACATGGGTATATGTATATTTCTGGACATACAAGCTGATATACATATATATCATTATATATTATATATGTGACATATGTACACATATGAATACCTACATGTGGGGTACATTCAGACATCAGCTCCACAATCTCACAACACCTTCCTGCACAGCCGCACTCTTCTGTCTTGCTACAACACAGACAGGTGCCACATATGGACACAGCCTGACATTAGTGGGGTATATGTGGGACCTGGTTGCAGGTAACCCAGTGGTGGGCCATTGCTCCCACATGTCCATCATAATGGCATTACTTCCACCACCAGCTATTGGCCACGTAATATACATACTTCCCATTACACAACACACAGTATGATGGCTTACATCTTGTCTGTCAGTGTTGACCTGCACAGTTAACAGCTATGGCCCACTACTCACAGGGACAGACACTATTGTCTGTAGCAGTTGTTCAGCTGAACATCATCACAACAACACGTGATGGCACATATAACTCATTCCACATCATCTATCTCATTATGACTGACCAGGTACTACATTCTAACACATGTACATATACTTCACATACCTGTTGTGGGAATGATAACAAAAATGAAGGATGAACAACCAGATACTCTTCTACAGCTGGAATGATCCCCCTTGACCCGAGAAGGAGAGGCAAATGTTAATTATCCAAAACACTCTTTATTACGTTAACACATAAATCACAGAATCCAATGCGATGAGGTTAAGCGCTTTCATCTGATATTATCAGATTTCATCAGAACCTTTACCAGATGTAACATCACAGTTTAAATACCCACTTTGGCGCCTTTTTTACATTGCATTAATTAATTGGCCAGAACTAATAAGTTTGATACAAACTCATAATAAACTCTTTTTACATAGTACTCTTACATATTTTCTAGCCCTAAAAATCCATTATTAGCTTATATATGAATTACCTTATTTAATATAAAATATTTTGTATATAAAAAATTGTTTAAAAATAATTATGTATCTCAATGTTGGAATACATAAACTTAATACACTTATTCATGTATAATAGTAATTATATATACAGATAATAAAATTATATGTACATACTAATCCTAGTGTGTAAATGAGACAATAAATCCTTACTTTTACTATTTACTCAGATGCGAACATACATACATACCAACAGACTGAAATAATACAATGTTGCTTTGGCTGTACTATACAAGATCTATAAAAGACATGATAACAATTTATTTGATTACTAATGCAAAGCTAAAAATGGTTTCAGACTGATATATTCATTTATTCCTGGAGGTGTAGTAGCATCCAGGCTAATTTGCCATTTACTTTCGACCCATGCTAAATAAGTCTTCCAATCACCTCCTCTATCACACACTTCCACTTGGTCAATGATTGAAAATAAAAATATGTGATCTTGACCATTTTCGATGGTGTGTTTGCTCAACGCATTCTTTGGATCTCCTTTCTTAATTCTATATAGGTGCTCATAAATCCTGGTCTTAAATTTCCTCTCTGTCTTTCCTATATAGTAAGCGGAGCATTTTGTACACATAGCTATATACACTACCCGTTGCGTGTTACAATTCCCTTTTTTACAAATAACCAGTGATCTAGTGATGTTGTTAACCCTAACTGTAACCTTGGTATTGATATTTTTACATTGGTTACACGAACCACATCTTGATGTACCTTTCATATTTGTCATTTTATTTCCACTTCTTTTTTGCTCTAATATTCTCTTTAAGTTACTACCTGTCTTGTATATGGTGCTTACTTGATTTCCAACTATATGTCCAATAGATGTGGAGGAAGATAGTAACTCCCAATATTTCTTCAAAATTTCAATTATTATGTTGGTATGAGGAGTATACCTTAACACACATACCTTCCTTTCTTGATCATTATGTACTGTGGGCTCACTTATCAAGTTCTTCCCCAACAATGGTACATATTTTTTCCCCCATTGATTTGTGACAAAAGTAGTTACATTATCCAACATCTTCTTAGGATATCCTCTATCCAGAAACAGGTCATGCATTATTCTCATCCCACTTATCATAACCTCTCTAGTGGACGACATCCTAGCTATAAGCTGTAGAAGAGTATCTGGTTGTTCATCCTTCATTTTTGTTTTACTAGTCGTGGCATGGCTGATTCGGTCGAACCGGTGACCCCATTGAGTAGGGAGGAATTCAACACGCTTCGCATTGAAGTGACGTCGCTTCAGAGCGACGTGAGTAAACTTTTGGATTTGGTCAACAGATTAACAGAAGTGGTTTCGGCTGGTGGAGACAATTCAAAGCAAGTGTCGAAACCGGACATGCCAGTACCACAGGTACAACCGTTGGGAAGTGAATTGAATAGCATATTGAGCGATATACCCAACGGACAAGGGAGCGTTTTGCATCCGCATAAACAGCAGAATTTGGATATAGGGGAGACGAATGCCAATCTCTCAATGGAAGCAGACTTTACTTTTGACTTTAGTCTGTTCCATACTCGGAATGAACATGCAAGAATGGGGGCACATCCTAAACAGCAGAGGGACGAGTTAAGAACATATTCCGTGGTCGCTAGCAA
Source organism: Protopterus annectens (assembly GCF_019279795.1). NCBI lineage: Eukaryota > Metazoa > Chordata > Ceratodontiformes > Protopteridae > Protopterus > Protopterus annectens. The sequence goes on along the minus strand of NC_056735.1, from coordinate 1,775,337,723 downwards.
AGCGAAAGGCACGGAAAAAGGTACTGTTAATCACAATCAGTTTTCTAGCCCTAAAATGCTGAATAGTAAATCAAGGGATGGTCGCAAGCACGACCATAATGTAACAAATGCATTGAATGATTTTTTAACTGAGGAATGTGATTTTATTGGAAAAACTTTTATGGATACTAATTCTAAACATGTTAATGTACATAGTAAAGTTGATAAAGAAGACATTAAATCGAAAATATATTCTTTGGGGAAAAAGTTAACACAATTGAAGAGTGCAAAAGTTGATAATGCCTATTTAGAAAAATGTTTAGTTTTAAAAATAGTCCCTAAGGGCCTTAGGTTCTTTAAACTTCCACTTGGTGTTAGATACAGCTCGGAATTGGAACAACAGTTTAATAAAATGTTTGATGAGTTTGGATTTATGTATATTAAACAACTAATTAAATGCAATGTGGAAAAAATGAATGCATTGACACAAGAAGTGGAAGGGATTAATGAAAACATAATACATGATGAAAGATCTTCAGTATGGTATGACCCATATTCCAATCAGTTTAACATAGCTAACAACAAAGTAAGGAATATTTATAATAGAAAATTACACAAAATAGAAAGGGATGTAGACATGTACAGGAATGGTAGAGCGTATGTTTGGCCTCGATACCAATCTAATGACATGGAAAACTTTGAGTTAGTACATACGAAAAGCAAAAGGAAATACAACAGGCATAACCAAGAGGAGAATTTTCAAGGGGGAAGGTATTTTCCGGCACCCAGGACACTAGAAGAAGTTATGGAAAGACAGAGTAGTAACAACATCAGTAATAAATCTTCAGTTACACATACATCTATCAAGACTATTGTAGTAACCCCAACAGTCGCACCTACTATGATTTCTGATAGAATTAATAAAGAAATGGTTGAAATGTTACCTCAAATTCATAATTTTGGGGGATTTAAGGTATACAACAACACTGATACTAAGGTGACTGATGAAATAACTACTCTTTTCTTCAAAGGAATGAAATTTATACCAACTGTGCAATTTAATTTATTTGATGTAGTTAAAGAAATAAAACTTTTCTGTAGAAGATTAAATTTAGCAATACAATTTCATGACGACAATAAGGCTTGTAATAAGATTATTAAATCTAAGCTAGTTAAGAAAAGCACGTATATACCAGTTATGAATCCCCAGGTAGCCCTATATGAGAGAATGGTGTGTAAAGACATCTACACACTTTGTAGGGATATAAAGTGTAACACTAATGGAAATATTGGTTTTTATGATAACTTAGACCCTGGAGAAAGGAAGTGTATGGAAGAACTCATACTCAATGAGGAGATAAGAATAATGAAGCCTGATAAAGGTGGAGGCATTGTGATATATGATAGGAAAAAGTACCTTACTGATATACACAACATATTGTATGAAACAGGCAACTATGAAGAAGTGTCATTAAATCAAATTAACATTGGACACAGACGTATTGATCTAGCACTAGAAGAATATTTACTTGATAACAGGATAACTAGTGAGTTGTATGAGTATCTAAGGACTGATTATCCTATTTTGGCACATATTATAGGAATACCTAAAATTCACAAAAATCTAGCTAATCCGCCTTTCAGGCCTATAATTTCAGGCTCCAAATCTAAAACATTTAAAATTGGGGTAACTATTGACCAATGGACGAAACCAGTTTATTCTAAAGTAAGCCACATTGTTAAAGATTCTTGGGACTTCTTGGGTAAACTTACTGATGAAGTATGGGACGAGAACCTTACATTCATTACTATTGACGTACAAGACTTGTTCTCAAGTATACCGGCTAACATGGGATTGGATTATTTCAACAACAGTCTTGTTAAATATTCCGGGCTTACTTGGGATAGAATACATTTAACAATGGATATGATGGGATTAGTCCTTGACCACAATTATATACTTCATGCTGGAGAATATTTTCGACAAACTAAGGGAGTTGCTATGGGGGCATCATGTGCCCCTATATTTGCTAACTTAGTAATGTTAGAATGGGAGACCAACAACATATTCCCTAGTGAATACTATAGGTATATAAAGTTATATACGGGGTTTTTGGATGATATGTTCATCATTTGGACAGGACCTACCAATGAAATACAACATTTTATTGATTATCTCAATAGTACTACCGATTTCTTGAAGTTCACGTATCAATATGATAGAAATGAAATCGTTTATTTGGATACATTGATCACCAACACAGGGAGAGGGTTCGCCTCTCAAATCTATAGAAAACCTACATTTTCCAACGACTACATACATTTTAGTAGTTGTCATCCCCCTCACATATTCAAAAATGTGGTTAAGGGACAAAGTATTCGTATAGCTAGGATATCGTCCACTAGAGAGGTTATGATAAGTGGGATGAGAATAATGCATGACCTGTTTCTGGATAGAGGATATCCTAAGAAGATGTTGGATAATGTAACTACTTTTGTCACAAATCAATGGGGGAAAAAATATGTACCATTGTTGGGGAAGAACTTGATAAGTGAGTCCACAGTACATAATGATCAAGAAAGGAAGGTATTTGTGTTAAGGTATACTCCTCATACCAACATAATAATTGAAATTTTGAAGAAATATTGGGAGTTACTATCTTCCTCCACATCTATTGGACATATAGTTGGAAATCAAGTAAGCACCATATACAAGACAGGTAGTAACTTAAAGAGAATATTAGAGCAAAAAAGAAGTGGAAATAAAATGACAAATATGAAAGGTACATCAAGATGTAGTTCGTGTAACCAATGTAAAAATATCAATACCAAGGTTACAGTTAGGGTTAACAACATCACTAGATCATTGGTTATTTGTAAAAAAGGGAATTGTAACACGCAACGGGTAGTGTATATAGCTATGTGTACAAAATGCTCCGCTTACTATATAGGAAAGACAGAGAGGAAATTTAAGACCAGGATTTATGAGCACCTATATAGAATTAAGAAAGGAGATCCAAAGAATGCGTTGAGCAAACACACCATCGAAAATGGTCAAGATCACATATTTTTATTTTCAATCATTGACCAAGTGGAAGTGTGTGATAGAGGAGGTGATTGGAAGACTTATTTAGCATGGGTCGAAAGTAAATGGCAAATTAGCCTGGATGCTACTACACCTCCAGGAATAAATGAATATATCAGTCTGAAACCATTTTTAGCTTTGCATTAGTAATCAAATAAATTGTTATCATGTCTTTTATAGATCTTGTATAGTACAGCCAAAGCAACATTGTATTATTTCAGTCTGTTGGTATGTATGTATGTTCGCATCTGAGTAAATAGTAAAAGTAAGGATTTATTGTCTCATTTACACACTAGGATTAGTATGTACATATAATTTTATTATCTGTATATATAATTACTATTATACATGAATAAGTGTATTGAGTTTATGTATTCCAACATTGAGATACATAATTATTTTTAAACAATTTTTTATATACAAAATATTTTATATTAAATAAGGTAATTCATATATAAGCTAATAATGGATTTTTAGGGCTAGAAAATATGTAAGAGTACTATGTAAAAAGAGTTTATTATGAGTTTGTATCAAACTTATTAGTTGTGGCCAATTAATTAATGCAATGTAAAAAAGGCGCCAAAGTGGGTATTTAAACTGTGATGTTACATCTGGTAAAGGTTTTGATGAAATCTGATAATATCAGATGAAAGCGCTTAACCTCATCGCATTGGATTCTGTGATTTATGTGTTAACGTAATAAAGAGTGTTTTGGATAATTAACATTTGCCTCTCCTTCTCGGGTCAAGGGGGATCGTTCCAGCTGTAGAAGAGTATCTTGTTGTGGGAATGATGTCTTTATGAATGGCAGCTGTATAAATGCCTGCATCTTCAGCAGTTAGTCTGATGAGCTTTAGTTTTTTTTCTTTTTTTTCTGCTTTCACTTTTGCTTTCTCTCTCTCTCTCTCCCCCTCTCTCTCCAGTGAATGGATTGAGCTACTTTAACTAGATTGCAGCCTGGCTTTAGTAGGTGATGCACTTGATCAGGTGATGGCCTCTGCACCAATCAGTGTCCTACACTTGCTACCTACATGCAGCTTGCTGTGTAGTACTTCCAATTACCACTGTCATGGCAACCACCTACTATAAATCCCTCCATCATGTGGGCATGGTCCCTTTACCTTTCCTGTGTGATGGACATCCATCCTGTGTGTGGGCATCAGTGTTACAGACAGCAGGCAGCAATACCTCTTACAGGAAAACCGGCACACTCAGGCCAGCAACATATTTGTAGGAGGTTCCAGAACTACAGACAGAGTGTGAGTAGAGTTGTGTTATGCTTTGTATAGTACTGGTGTTACAGGGTGTGTGTGTGTGTGTGTGTGTGTGTGTGTGTGTGTGTGTGTGTGTGTGTGTGTGTGTGTGTGTGTGTGTGTGTGTACATACTAGTTTACCTTGGAATACAGATTGTCTGCATAGCTCTCAAATGTGGGCCTATCCTCTTGGTGGCCAGAGGTGTGCCTATCATGTTTTGTCTGTCCCCCACACAGGTTCTGTGTCAGATATTTCACTGGCAGTGTGTGTTGAGTGCTATCAGTACATGGCTACATCCATTTATGTTTCTGACCTCAATTCCCTGACTAAGGGTATGTTGCAGACTATCCTGTAACATCAGCGACTTGCTTAGTGTATGGCAACAGTTTTCAACATATGGGCCTGTGTTCCAGCCTGTCCTCCACCTACATACCAAACTTTGCACATATGACATGCTGTCAGGGGTTGTTCTGTAGTGAGCTGTGAGTATATCACACGGCCACTGCTGCTATCAGTCAACTGCTGTTGTATCCCCCACACATATGGTGGGGCTGGGGCCATATATGTGTGGGCTTCACCTACACAACACATATGTGCCCTTATGCACGGGGGATGCACCATAAATGACCTATGCTGTTAAAAATGTGGGGGTATCAGGGGTGAACTGCCTTAAGGTATCTGGAAGTACAGAACCGTATACTTCACCTATATTTACATTACTTACATAAATTGGGTTAATGCAGGCCACTGCCCCCTGCCATACAGACTGTTCTGTTTGTCAGTGTGCTTGTGTTGGTGTCAGTTATGCCTTGCTATGTAACAGTTACATCCCATTTGGTCAACTGAAGTCTTTACCACCCAGTGTTTTATACAGAGTGTAGATAGGGCTGCTGAACTATACACCTGCATTACTTACTGTTGATTTTTTGGTATCCTGTGGCCCAGTCTGTCTTTACTATTGTACAATTTGAAGGGCTTGGCCTGGACAGCAACAGTTGTGAACCTTTCCACACTACTGTATTAGTATAACTGTTTCACAGTTGCATTACTCTGTTTATATGGATGTCAGTGTCTGAACAGCTATATGACATGGCATATAGAACTGTAATAGCACACAAATAAAAGTTTTCCATTTCTGCAAACCTGTGTGTGGTGTTTTTTCCTGTGACCTCTCTGTGGGTATATGTTGCAGGCAATGATTGTCATTTGTATGGGTGTCCCATACAGTGTCCAGTTGTTCAGGTGTTAACTGTAGGCATAGTGGCTGTTCCATATTGTGTGCACCTTCTACATATGTATCTTACTGTACATATCTCTGCATGTGTATGTGTAGTCGTGTATATATATATATATATATATATATATATATGTATATCTGTATCTGCATATATGTGTCTGTGTATATGTATCCTGGGGATGTTGATAGCTTCCACATTTTACATTTCCTATGGGAGGCAGACTGTACTGCATGATATGTTACCAATACCAGCCTGACATCATACAGGTGAGATGTAGTACTGTTAACATCTTGTGCCCATGTCATGTCAGGTCCTGGTTAAGGGGTCTGCAACACTTGGTAGTGTATTGCAGGGCGAACGTGTTTGGTTGTGGGGTGTTATGCTATTCGTACAAGACGTATATTGTTTGGGGCCTCTCAACCCCATTAATGGTGCACGTGGACATATATGTTTTTGTTAATCTACCATTGCTATCTACAGATGTATGGCCATATATATCTATATAGATATATATATATCTGCTTACATATATATATATATATATATATATATATATATATATATATATGTATATATATATATATATATATATACATATAAGTATGTCCATATATACCTACATAGATGTGTATCTGCGTACATATATGTAACTTGCTGTGTATATGTAGACATATAGATGTAGGTTTATAGGTTCATAGGTTTATACTCGGCTATCTGCCCTAAGGCATTTATAAGCCTAGCCCAGAGTTTTTGTGGCTTACGCTACCCCTTATGTTAAAAAATACTGTGCCCATTAGTTTGTTGTGCCTCTGTCCAGCAGTGACACAGAGATGATTCCCGGGGTAAACCTACGATCTCCCATCCACCGGTCAAGATTTCTCTTGAACAGAGCCAGCGAGGTGCTCTGCCTCACATGGACCGGGATTTAATTCCACAACATAGGGAGTCTCTGGGTGACAAATCTATCCCTCCAGCATGTCCTATTTATATCCGTGCTAAGGTTTAAGTCGCTTGCTCTAGTGGATCTGGTATATTTGGATTTTTTGAGGTGGAGCATGCCCATTAATTCCGGGTTGAACATGGCCTTGTATGTCAGGCACAGGTCACCTCTGAGCAGACGGTATGCGACTGAATAGAGCTGGAGTTTCTTCAGTCTGGCAGTATATGACAGATTTTGGAGTCCCTTTATTCTTTTGGTGAGGAACTTTTGGGGTCTCTCCAATTGCTGCAGGTGTCGGGTGAGATACATCCCGAATGGGGCATTGTACTCGATCATTGGTCTGATAAGTGAAGAGTACAGGGGAACAATAACCTCACTTGATCTGGATGTGAATCCCTTCATGATCAGGTGGGCAATGTAGAAGGTTTTTCTAACCACTTTAGCAATGTGAGTGTCAAAAGAAAGGCCACTGTCAACCTGGGTCCCCAGGTCCCTGATAACCTCTTCTGTGCTTAGTGGATTGCCACCTATATGGTAGCTTGGGGTTACCTTGTTTTTCCCAAAGGGTATGACTATACATTTTTTGGCATTTAACTTCAGGCCATGGTTCTGGCACCAACTATCAGTTTCCGTGAGACCCCTCTGAAGGATATCTGTGTCCGATGTACTTTCCACTATGGCTCCCAGTTTGCAGTCATCTGCAAACTTTGTCAGCCATAGTCCTCCTATGTTAGCCTGTACTTCTGAGAAGTAGATGCCAAACAACAGAGGGCCAAGGACTGAGCCCTGTGGGACACCACTTGTGACCGGCTTGGAGTCTGACATGGCACCAGCTACTCTAACCCTGTGGGTTCTGTCCTTTAGCCAGTTTGCAACCCATCTTGTGACATATGGGTTTACATTTAAGCTGGTAAGTTTCTCTATAATACCCGAGTGGGGTATTGTGTCGAAAGCTTTTGCAAGGTCAAGGTAGGCTGTATGGACTGCCTTTCCCTCATCAATGGCCTTGGTGACTGTTTCGAAGAAGTCAACCAGGTTCAAAAGGCATGATCGGCCCTTGACAAAGCCAAACTGGGTCTGGTCCAATGTCTGCAAGTCCCCTATGTCTTTGTTTATGAGTTCCATTATGATCCTCTCCAAAGCTTTGCAGACCAGGCTTGTTAAGCTTATGGGGCGGTAATTACCAGGGTCCGTAGAGGCACCGCCTTTGTGGAGTGGGACCACAGTTGCCGTATGCCACTCTTTGGGCATGTATCCTGTGGTAAGGCTAAGATTAAACAGCTGCCTTATGTGCGGGTTTAGTTCCTCATTGAGTTCGTGTAGCACACAGCTGGGGACACCATCCAGTCCCATTGATGCTGTGTTTTTAGCTTTAGAGAGAGCAGTTTTCACCTGCGCATTGGAGATGTCTGGGAGGCTACACTCCGCTGGGATAGTTATCTCTCCTTTTGGGGGGAAGAGGGGGGTGAAGTTTGCACTGAACCTGTCAGCCAGTATGTTGGCAATGTCTGTGGGTTCAGTGATTTTTGTATAATTTTGGACTAATTCTGAGCATATCTGGGAGTTTCCACCCAGGTTTCTAACATAGCTGAAGAAGGCCTTATGATTGTCTTTTGAATCTATGGCAATTTTTCTCTCAAAGTTGGCCTTGGATGATTTTATGAGTGCTCGTATTTTTTACTAATAATGATGAAAGGTGTCTTCTCTTTTATGGATTTTGCTCTATCATGTAACAGCTGCTTTCTCCTCTTATTGTAAAGTTTGTTTATGGCAGGGGTCCACCAGACTGGACATTTGCCCTTGGTGGAAAGAGTCTTGGTTTTATTAGGGATTGCCTGATCCATGCAGTCCTGGAGGTGTTCGTAGAAGGCATTTGTAAGGGCTTCTGCAGCTTGGGTTGTGGTTTCCACTGGCTCGGGGGCCTTGAAGGATACCACACCAGTCTTGAGTAGTGTGAAGTTTGCTTTAGAGAAGTTCTTCACTGTGGTCTTTTTTGTTTGGGGTGGGGGCGGGATGTGGATATCCAGTGAGATTAGTTTATGATCTGATCTCACCAATGAGGGATATACTTCCGGTGTGGAGCATTTTGTCCCCATGTTTGTGATGATGAGATCTAGTATATTTTCTCCTCTTGTGGGAACGGTGACTAGTTGTTCCATTGCATTTTAATTTATAAACTCCAGGAACCTTTGGGCTAGAAAGTTTGGGCTTGAGTAATGTTCCCAGTCTATATTCGGGTAGTTGAAGTCACCCAATATAATGGTGTTTGGAGATACATTTATACCCTCCAGTGTCTTCAGGAAGGCTGTGTGGGGTTCCTGAGTTTGAGAGGGTGGCCTGTAGCATGCTACAAATTGTAGAGCAGTTTTGCCTATGGTTAATTGCACCTGGATGGTTTCCGATGCTTTGTGTGTTGCCACCAACCTGGAGGTGTGGGTATCCTTGATGAATATGGATACAACCCCTCCTTTTGTGGTGTGGTCCGGGTTTTGGGGCCGGAACGCATGATATGAGGTAAAACCTGATAGTGCCGGGGTGCTCTCAGGAGCCTTGAACCAGGTTTCAGTCACAGCACAGACATCGATGTTCCCCATAGTGAGAAGGGCCTCGAGTGTGTGCATTTTGAGATTTAGACTTCTGGCATTGAGCAGCATTACCCTTAGTTTCTTCCCATTTTTGTTTTCTAGGGTGGTAGGTTTAGAATTTGAGCCTTGCCTAAAAAAGGCACTATGGGGGTGGCAAGAGCCTTAGCCAATATCCGGAATCCCAGGGGTGACAGGTGCAAGCCGTCCCTTGCGAAGCAGCGTGGCTTGTCATGCATGTCATCCCAGGCAGACAGACACTGGATCCCCTTTGAATGACACCAGAAATTAAGCCAATTGTTAAAGCTGATCATCTTGTCCCTATGTTGTGGCATCATTCTTGGTGAAGGAAGGATACTGCTCAGGGTCAGGGTCATACCTGCCTGGGCTACATAATCAGAGAGCTCCTCTATGTCTCTTTTCATGTAGTCCAGGGAGGTACGTCTCAGGTCGTTCACACCAGCATGGACAATGACAGTGTCATATTTGTACTTGCTGTGGAGTGACCAGTGCTTGTGTTATGTGGCGGATTCTAGCACCCGATAGGCAGCTTACTGTGACCCTCTCCTTGTTCAGCCTGGTGAGTGGGACGTCAGTGTGTCTGACTATGGAGTCACCTATGACAAGTATGTTTGGTGTTGTATTTGGCCTTAAGGGCTGTGACTGCTTTGCACACTGATTTTGTGTTTTATGTGTTGCCTGTGGTGTGTCATGAGGTGGCGGTTGCTTGGGTGTCTGCTTTGGAGGCCTCTGCTGTTTAGGTAAATTTTGCTCAGAGCCTCCGAGTATGTCTTTGTGTGTTTATGTGTTTGATTCATTGTTGTGATAGCTTTATGTGAGACTGGTTTTGTGGTGTGTGTAGTTGCCTTCTCCTCCTGTCTGGTCTTGCCAGTCCTGAGTTGAGAGAGCTCAGCCTCCAGTTTGGCTAAATAGCTGCATCTCTCGCAAGTATTTGTGTTATGTGGGAGGAGGAGAGGGTTGTCTGTGTACATGAGGCAATTGTAACATTGCCTAAATATTCCCAGATTCACCAACTGGACAGGAGAGGACGCCAGCATCTGGCCCTTCGACATGCTAGAGAAATTAAGAAGTTTGGGGTGTAACTGAATGAGAGAGGACTTAGTAAGGAAGTGGGTACTTCTGGGGGGGGGTTTCGCTAGTGAGGGACTTTGTATAATACAGAGGTTACCGATAAAGATGATATTCCAGGGGTTCAACAACCACTAAGACAAGAAGTTCTGATGAAGCGTGTGGTGATACGTGAAAGCGCTTAACCAGGATTTGGCACTATCTGTGTTTTTACTGCTACATTAAAGCTGTGTTATACAAAGGAATTTGGTGGTCCGTGGCTTTTCCTGTGGACTTTATGTTTTTCTTGTCTTAGTATAATACAGAGGTGCTAAGCCTGAAAAGAAGATGCTTTTAAGACAAGTGCTGAGCTTTTTATTTTTTTTTGGAGAAAAAAAAAAAAAAGCTTTTTAGGAACAAGTGCTGCGCTTTTTAGTTAAGGGATATACTGTTTAGATTACTAGTAGAGCATTTCTAAGGGAAAAAAATGAAGAACAGACTTTATGGAGCCAGAAAAAGTTTAACCTTGTTAAACCGACGCTGCCCGATGCTGCTCTAGTGGCAACTCCTCGCTAAATCGCACAAAGGCACGCTAAAGCGTGCTTGATAGCAGGGGCTAGAAAGAGCCAGGAATTGACCCAATACGGCCAATAAAACTACAGTTTCAAGTCAGTAACCACTCCCACGGGGGCAGGGGAGCTGCTCAATGTTTTTCACTGCCACTGATCAACAGAGAGACTTTCCTTTAGCCCAAGCAAAAATGGCCTCACAGAAACTTACAAACAGTTCAGGAACAGCAAGCCTGTAACTGAACTTTTTTAAATCTCAGAAAAGTGGGAAAAAAGCAAGATTTTTTTTTTGTTTTTTTTTTCAGAGATAGCAGAGGTTCACAAGTAATATCAAGTTATAACAGTGCAGTAAATGACCCCACACAAGAGTGCTAGGTCAAAGACAGAAAATATGCAAGTTTTGAGAAAAAATGATTTTAAAATTAAAGTGCAAACAGGAAATTCAGTAAACAGCTTTTGGTTGTGCTCTAAATACAGCTACTAATGCAGAAATCAAGTTTAACAAGCCATAAAATGCTCAAACTAGGCAAGTATGCAGAAAAACTTAGCAAATAAACATAGAAAAAATACTTAAAATCTCAAAAGTGGATCCCTTCTTCTCTCAGCGTTTTCTCCTCTTGGTGGGTGCTTCACCAACAGCCAACAAGCCTGAAAAGACATATATATCTGCCAATGTAGGCATTTGCATGTATATATGTATATGTATGTATATATTTCTAAATATATATATATATATATTTTATATATATATATATATATATATATATATATATATATATATATATATATGTTGTATCTGTTTAGATATTAATGTATTTACACACACACATACATCTAAATGTTGGTATACATTCTCTGTACTGATGCATGACTGGGCTGGATGATATGTTTCTTACAACATAAGATTTATGTATATCTGGCATGGCTTAGTGGTAAATCACTTTGTCTATGGTGTGCAGGGTCCTGGGTTCGAGCCTTGCAGAGGCTGTCTATTTTGCTGCTGTGCAGAACACGGTCCATAGGATACAGAGTGATTAAGGCACTTTAAAGCAGTTGTAAGTGGGTTTGCGCGGAGATAAGCACTGCTAACTTCTGGTTACAGTTTCTTATACTCAGCTTCTAAATTGCTTAATCTGTGTAGCCAGTGCTTAACCCTGCACAAACAGGCTTAGACCCGTTTACTGCTGCTTAAGAGTGCTTGCTCCCGCTTACTCCCACGCTAATTTTTTTAAAAGAAAAGAAAAAAGGTTTGATAGGAAAGTGATGAAAAAGGGCCACAAATAGGAAAAGACAGTAGGGAAAATAGCTAGGGATGTGCAGGAAGGATATAGGGAAGGTCCATAGCTGCCAATTTCTTCTACAATGACAGCTGTGCATATACACTGAATTTGGAGGTAGATTTGGACACTCAAATCCCTGGGAGAGGGGTGAGGATAACAATAATAAGTTGTGATGGTGGTGGAATGAAGAAGTACAGGAGAGTATACAGAGAAAGAGGTTGGTGAAGAAGAAGTGGAATTGTCAGAGAGATGAAGAAAATAGACAAGAGTATAAGGAGATGAGGTGCATGGCAAAGAGAGAGGTGGCGAAGGCTAAGGATAAGGTGTATGACGAGTTGTATAAAAGGTTGGACACTAAGGAGGGAGAAAAGGCCCTGTACTGATTGGCTAGACAGAGGGACTGAGCTAGTAAAGATGTGCAGCAGGTAAGGGTGATAAAGGATAATGAGGGAAACGTACTCACAAGTGAGGAGAGTGTGTTGAGCAGATGGAAAGAGTACTTTGAGGGGCTGATGAATGAAGAGAATGAGAGGGAGAGAAGGTTGGATGGTGTGCGGATAGTGAATCATGAAGTGCAGTGGATTAGCAAGGAGGAAGTAAGGATAGCTATGAAGAGGATGAAGAACGGAAAGGCTCTTGGTCCAGATGACATACCTGTGGAAGCATGGAGGTGTTTAGGTGAAATGGCAGTGGAGTTTTTAACTAGATTGTTTAATGAAATCTTGGAAAGTGAGAGGATGCCTGAGGAATGGAGGAAAAGTGTTTTGGTACCGATTTTTAAGAATAAGGGTTATGTGCAGAGCTGTAGTAACTACAGAGGGATTAAATTGATCAGTCACAGCATGAAGTAATGGAAAGAGTAGTGGAAGCTAGGTTAAGAAGGGAGGTGATGGTTAATGATCAGCAGTATGGTTTCATGCCAGGAAAGAGCACTACAAATGTGATGTTTGCTTTGAGAGTGTTGATGGTGAAGTAACGAGAATGTCAGAAGGAGTTGCATTGTGGATTTAGAGAAAGCATATGACAGGGTGCCTATAGAGGAGTTGTGGTATTGTATGAGGAAGTCGGGGGTGTCAGAGAAGTATGTAAGAGTGGTACAGGATATGTACGAGGGTAGTGTGACAGCGGTGAGGTCTTAGGTGGGAGTGAAGGATGCATTTAAGGTGGAGGTGGGATTACATCAAGGTTCAGCTCTGAGCCCATTCTTATCTGTAATGGTGATGGACAGGTTGACAGACGAGATCAGACAGGAGTCTCCGTGGACTATGATGTTTGAAGATGACATTGTGATCTGTAGTGAGAGTAGGGAACAGGTGGAGGAGACCCTGGAGAGGTGGAGATATGCTCTAGAGAGAAGAGGAATGAAGGTCAGCAGGACTAAGACAGAATATATGTGTGTGAATGAGAGGGATAGAGGAATGGTGAGGATGCAGGGAGTAGAGGTGGCGAAGGTGGATGAGTTTAAATACTTGGGATCAACAGTTCAGAGTAATGATGAGTGTGGAATAGAGGTGAAGAAGAGAGTACAGGCAGGATGGAGTGGGTGGAAAAGAGTGTCAGGAGTGATTTGTGACAGACGAGTACCAGTAAGAGTGAAAGGGAAGGTCTACAAGAGAGTAGTAAGACCAGCTATGTTATATGGGTTGGAGACAGTGGCATTGAAAAAAAGGCAGGAGTCAGAGCTTGACATGGCAGAGTTGAAGATGTTAAGATTTGCAATGGGTGTGATGAGGATGGAAAGGATCAGGAATAAGTATATTAGAGGGTCAGCCCTGGTTGGAAGGTTTGGAGACAAAGCCAGAGAGGCAAGATTACATTGGTTTGGACATGTGCTGAGGAGGGATGCAGAGTATATTGGGAAAAAGATGCTAAGGATGAAGCTGCCAGGTAACAGGAAAAGAGGAAGGCCTAAGATAAGGTTTATGGATGTGGTGAGAGAGGACATGCAGGTGGATGGTGTGACAGAGCAAGATGCAGAGGACAGGAAGAAATGGAAACAGTTGATCTGCTGTGGCAACCCCTGATGGGAGCAGCCGAAAGAAGAAGAAGATGCCAATTAGACCAGATTACATGTGTTCAGTGGACACGTGTGTGAAATGGACAGCTATGTATGGGACAAGATTTTTTTGTGGGAACAGATTGCCCTTTTTTTTTCAGGTGAGAGTGGGATGTTGGGGAGGGGTAGTAGGTATATTTAGGGAGGTAGGTTGGGTAGGTTAACAGACAAGACACACAAGATGCATACAGGGGTGGTATGACACGTGGGGGGTGAACACCTTGATGTGGAGGGGTATTGGGGTATTGGAAGCCCACAAGCCTCCTAGTGGTAACAGTGGGACTGAGGTCCCCACCCACGGACAGTCACCACTGCACCTTCACAGCCCTGACGGTGGCTGTGCTGGGGGCTGAGCTGCAGAGCCAGGCTGACTCTCTAATCGCAACATGCAGCCCTTGAGCTGATATAGAAGATCACCGAACTGCTCATTGATCACTCTACACACCGAGATCCCGACCTGGTGACAGGTGACAGATGCCTGCCTGTGCCCACTCTCAGGGGGGAGGCGAGCCCCATCCCCTGGGGCAGTTCCACCTGAAGGTGGTGCAGGACCAACAGACAGGGAGGTCCATGGTTGGGCCCCAGACATGCTGGTGCCCAGTGCCACGGCCAGCTGAGGTGGGACAGGTGGGTCCGCTGGGACTGGCCTTCCCAAGCATGCTATAGTGTTTAGATTTCATCATCATATATGGGTTAGTAATAGTCAACACATTCCAGGGTTAGGTATAACAGCATGCATAGATATTTGCATGAACCCAGACACCAGATACGGAACAGATGCACAGCAAACAAAACACATGCATATATGGGACCACAGTGGCAATAAGAACACCATGCAGGTACATTGATGGCACCATGCCAACAATGTTGGTATAATTCAATATGGCACATGCATGGGAACCATTAAAATATTTATCAAACAAATGGACATTATCAGTTAGTACATACCAGTTGGGGTGGGTATGTTCATTATTGTTGGAGATAAGGTGGGGGGGGGAAGATGTCAATTAACAAGTAGTATATTCCTGTAGTCCACATTACTTTCCTAGTCAGTGCTGTTATCTGTACCTTAAAAGTCTGACTACACTACCCTATAGCCTTATTGTGGACAGTGATATGGCTGTTGTCATCATTACACATGAATCGGTTTTACCTGCAGTATACACCTCTTACTTGGTATACCTGTGGAGGGAATGTTTGTTAACACTGACTGTTTTTACACATATGCCCGGATTCTGGGTTGATGTTTTGCACTATGCTATCCAACTGTTTCTGCACAGACTCTGGCCATGTGTTGGCCACATGCTGGTGTGCCTGGACATATCTAGAATATTGCCTTCTTCCACCTTTAGTGACCTGACACACACATATACATGCTTTCCTACACAGTTATATTATGTAGCACAGTGTGGGTGACAGTAACCAGTGATACTTTATTATTCAGAGAAACTGCAACACTCACAATCCCCTACAATACCAGGGTGGACAGTACCAGTACAGGTTATATTGGTTTGTATTTCTCAGCACAGTTTTCATATCCAACGTACCTGTGGGAACAATGTTTGTTTGCACTACCTGACTGTTGCCACACAAAGTTCCAGATTACACATTAGCATTATGCATGTACATCTCACTCTGTTACTGTACACACTCTGGTCACAGCTTGACAACATGGGAGTGTAGATAGGACATACTTGAAATATTACTCTCCTAACAGTTTTGGGGGTTGCTACAGTGACAGGTGTGCTCTCATGATGGTTGACAATCACTTGTATTCCCTGTTTGCTGGCTACACATCTGGGATCATCCCACAGACTTACCAGGGGGACAGGCAGCACATATGGGCAGATATACTGGACATTCTGGCCTCATGTGTACAGTTGTGGGGTATGAATCTGTATGCAGTCTAATTCCACTCCCAGGATTCAGATCATGGCTGTGTCTGCTACAACTTAAACACTGCCCATCACAGTTGTGTCTGCTATATTGATATTGCTGTATATCTCCAATCTGCTTTCTGTCTTATTAATTCCCTGTGCTTATGCATTCTGACCTTGTTTAACAACACTCTTATACAGATTTCCTAGACAGTTATATGTTGTATGACAGTGTGGGTGACAGTGATGTGTAATACCTCCTTATTTAGAGCAACTGCATATCATTCTTGTATTTCTGGGCACAGTGTTGGTATCTGACAGACCTGTGAGAGGAATGTTTATTAGCACTACCTAAATGTTCCCACACACAGTACCAGGTTCCACATTACTATTATGCACATACATCTCTCTCTGTTACTGTACACACTCTGACCACAGCTTAACAAGTTGGGGTGTAAATGGGACATACGTGGCTTCTTATTCACATAAGGTATTGGGGAGTTGCTAGTGTGCCAGGTTTGTCATAGATGTGTGTCAATCAATTGTATTTCCTGTTTGCTGCCTATACTTCTGGGATCATCCCACTGATTTCCCAGGGGGACAGGTTGATAGACAATAGATATGGGCCACTTTAATAGACATTCTGGACATATCTGTACAGTTGTGGGGTATGATTCTGTATGCAGACTACTACCACTCACAGGATTCGAACCGTGGCTGTGTGTGCTAAATAAACAACAGTTCACATCTCAGTTGCATGTGCTATTCGTTTTTTGTTGTTTGCATTTTCTCTGTTTACTGTCTATGTGTCTCTCAGTTGTACTAAATGGCCTCTGGGGATTACACCTGTCATATACAGGCATTCCTACACATTCAATTTATGGTGCATGGTGTGGGTAACAGTGCTTAATACAACAGTACTATTACATTATTGCAAATCTACATTACCATATGATACCAGAATATACACATGCAGTCCAGGAGTTAGGCCTGTTTTGTCAGGATATTATACATTTATTGATATACAAACAATATGAGACTCTTCCTGCTATGTTCTCTAGTGTATGCAGTACTTGCCTTGAACAATACAGGTTTTATACTAGCAATTAATTTACTACTACTTTTATTTTTATTTCCTATGACAGTAAAAGCATGAGTATTACTGACCTGCCTCGTGCCGCAACCTCACCAGGTGGCTGATGTGGGCCTCCTGGTTTGCGTCCCATTCTGTTGCAGCTGTGGGGGACATAAGAGGAATATTTAGCCATACCTACCCATGATATACCTGAGCTGGCAATTATTACACACATACTGGGGTGATGCACACGTCTGGCACATCCCCTGATGCTCTAGCCTCTTGGAGCCATTCCTCCAAGCGGTCCCCATTCCACCGCTTGAGGTTGGCATAGTGGTGCCTGACCTGCCCATCAGTTTGGGGTATGCCAGTGGCACTGGTGAGGTCATGGGTGAGATGATCCCAGGCCTCTGCCTTATACTGGGAGCCCTGGTACTGGCCTTGCAGCAGTCTCTGTGCATGGTCTTTAACTAGGAGTCCTGCCATGACCTTGGACTCCTGAATGCATCTACTCTGACTAGAGTGCGGTGCCTGACTGCATTCATCCATCTTGTACGTGCAGTTAGTATTGTGGAACAAATGACTCTCTCATACAATTACTATACTAATAAATATTTTATGGCCTATACAAACAAAACCCTTTCTCTAGAAAAAATATCTGTGTGTACTTTAACTAGTACCTATGGTAATGCAATACTAAATGAAAAGATAGGTTAATGCAAATATTATTTTTTGCTTTCTGTATAAATACATTTATAAATACACATGTTTATATACATGACAAAATAGATGTACGTTACTCATAAAGATGTATATCTATGATTTACAGACATACATGTGCAAATTATTTTACATATATATATATATATATATATATATATATATATATATATATATATATATATATATACATACACATACACACACTACATTTATTTATTTATTTATCCAGAATTTATACAGACAATTGAATCACATAAATATTTTATATATTTGTATACAGACGCAGTTCTGTACATAGATGTTTATGCTTCTTTGCATTATTATAATAACATTATAAGTACATATTTACAGCTACACATATTTTTTCTAGCAAATACAGTCAATTATGCAATAACCTTCTTAAAATTTATTTTTATTGTTAATATGACCAAAAAATGAAAAAAAAGCTATACTTATTATAGAACTCTGGCCTTCTTGCTGCTACTTGGTCAACGTCTTTACAAAAGTGAACCAGGGACAGGAAAGTGTCACAGCAACCCCAGTAAATGCATAAAGCATTGGCTGCCCAACAGCAAATGTGCTATGACATTCTCAAGGCTTACAGCATTGTCACAGAAAGTTAGCAGAAAATAGAGTCTCCAGAGACTATATGAGGATTTCGAGCACTACATAGAAATGGCAGAGAGTAGGGATAATGCCATAATCACAATGATGTGTAGTTTGGTGGCACACTAAGCATCTGTGTCTATCTCCATTTGTACAAGTCAGGACTTACCAGACTTGAGTAGGAGTTAGTCTTGGAAAGGGAAAATACTGTGGTACTGTCAGGACATGTGAGGGCAGATCATATGAATTACAAGTGCTTCTCAAGAAAGTATTGCAATTATTTTGGGGCAGCAAGCACAACAGACTTCATGCAAACCAAGTCAGTGTTCATGAACACCTAGCAGAACCTGTCATTTGAGGTCATAGTCCCGATCCCACAGCACTGTTATATTGGTGTCTGTAGAATCACCTGCATCAAGTAGGCCACAAAAGTGTTTTTTTTTTTTCTGAAACATTATTACTGGAAATTGAAATACCCTTACCCAGGAGACAAAATTAATAAAAGAATACAGTATATTGAGGTAAAAAACTGAAGACCCAGTTTGCAAACATCTATGAGTGCAACCACTTTTCATGTTCCAGGGTAAGAAATGTACCTTGTCTAAGCCTCCATTGTTACATGTTACTGCAAATCATCTATATTTGTTAGTTGGTGCTTTCATAAAATATTAAGCTTCTCTTTATTTTCTGTAAGTACTGTGTATATGGTATTTAGAATACATAAATTATTAGGTATTAACTGATCTAGCTTGAACAAAATGCCTGGGTATTAGACTTGTATAGCATTACTTAAATTTTCCTTCTTTGAAATAGACTCAAACAGTACAATTTTAATACTGCTAGAAGGTCCTTGCTGATTATCAGTGTATTTTCTATTTATTCTACATAATTTTGTATAAACAATGCTCCCCATTTCCCTGTGAACTGCCCAGTGACTCTTCTAACTGCACCTAGGGGATAGAGTCAGGCATCCCTATGCTAGGAAAGAGCCACTTGACCCTTTCATTCCTGCCCAGAGAGCCTAAGTAGCCCATTTCCCCATCTGTGGTGAGAGTCTGATGGCTGAGAGAATGCTATTTTTAGGTCTTAAGGAGCAGCTTACCCATCCCTCCCACAGACAGCTTGCAGACTTGTAATTGCACACTGGTCAGGAGAAGGAGGAAGATGAAGATGCATGCATGCTCCTATATGTACTTCTCTGGCTATGTGGAGGAGAACTTAACAGTGCAAACTAAACCAACTATTACTGATGAGTGATACAGCCACTGCTTGTTGTTGACAGTGCTGCAGGCCCAGTAGCCTCCATCCACCAAGGATGAGTGATTTGGTATCAGCCATTCAAGCTCATCCTTTCATGCTGGTTTCTCAGATGCCTATGACAAACATAGAGCATATGTTCTCTAGGCTGTAGTCATGGCTTCATTCCTCTTATGCCACAGGGTCTGGCATTTACATAAACAGTGAGTGTATATTCTGCACCTCTGCACCTTTGCTACGTGGCTTAGATCATGGTTGAAAGGGTCATTTCACCAGCCCGTGTACTAGGTTAATAGGTAAAACATGGCCCCTACTGATTACCCCATCAATGTCAACCCTCTAAGCACACAACTTGTAGTGAGAGACATGGGTACACAGGTTGACAATGATATCACATTTGACCATCTTGTAGCAGCAGTGGTCAGAAAAGCCTTTTACTTGGTTCATCTCATAAGTAAAGGGATTACATCCAGAAAAAAGGAGGTTATTACCTCTCTGTACTTCTCCCTCATTAGACCAATAATTGAGTACAACAAACCGTTTAGTATGTACCTCGCCAAACACCTGCACCAACTGGAAAGGCCATAGAAATACCTCACAAAGAGAATCCATGGACTCCAATACCTGTCCTATATGGACAGGCTGAAATCACTATCACTCTACTCGGTATCGTACAGATTGCTCAGAGGTGATCTGTGTCTCACCTATAAGGTAATCTCAGACCCCTGCTCTATTAGAGATGCTCCATATTCATAAGTCTAACTCCTTGCACATTACCTGATAGAAAGGCTTAAATTTAATATGTGACATTAACAAAACCTGCTGGAGAGACAAGTTTGTCTCCTAGAGGCTGCCCCATCTCTGGAACTGACTGCTCATACATGTCAAACAAAGTACGTCACTGACCCCTCTTTAACTACAACCTTGATGAGTGGATGGGAAACCACAAATTTGTCCCAGAGTTTCCACCTGTGTCCCTCACTGACAGGGGTGACAGGTGCTGATTGAGGTTTCTTTTTTGGGGATAAACTCTTGGCTAGGCTTGTAAGGACCCCCTGGCCATTAGCCTAGTAATCTCCTATGATCCTATAATTAGGCAAATTAATTAAATAATAAAGGAAAATTGAAAGCTTTTGGAAGGTGAGTGCTATAAAACTCTATGAGGTCTCACCTTTTCTGATTTTACATTCTGGACAATCACTGTATCAGTATCCATTTGATCTGCTGAGGACATATTCCTGAATGATTGTTGGACCAGCTGACCAAACTGACTTAACTTATTTTTATTCTAGTTGTTTTTCCAAAGTACTTGGCCTTGTAAATTCATATATGTTATAACTTCACCCAAGGTTAAAAACCTTGGAGTTGGTTATAATACAAAAGGAGATCTATGTACTGTAGGGGTGGTGAGTGTGAAGATCCCCAGACAGACAGACACACACACACACACACACACACACACACACACACACACACACACACACACACACACACACACACACACACACACACACACACACACACACACACACCCACACCCACACACACCCACACAGACACACACACACACACACACACACACACACACACACACACACACACACACCACACACACGCGCACATATGTACTGCATTGTGTTTATATGCTATTGAATTCCTAACTGGAGTTTTTTCTCCAAAACATAGCCTGAAAATGGTCCATTGCGATCATTGATCTATCCTGGTCAGCAAATGTAACTAACTAACTAAATAAATAAATACATACATACACACATAAAAAGAGCAGAAATTAGGTACCTAGTGATTGAGCTCCTCAGGGACATGCTGTTTCAAGAATAATATGTTGATAGCCTTCTGTAAAGAAGGTAGGATGAGATAAAGCTCAGGATTACACAGCTAGTAAGTATAAGATAAAGAGAAATTTGGGAAGATGGTAGTAAAAATACAGATAGGGTTTGACTACTATTAAACCTTTATAATATAAGAAGACGTGACTAAATGTGGAAGAACAGTAGCAGTTCCATGGTACAGAGGGATAGCCCTTACTGCACCCAAGACAAACTGTGTTCAGTTAGTAAAATGGACACTGGAGGGACCACATGCGGAGGGTGAGGTCTCTGTCTGACATCAGTTCACCCATCCTCGAGGGGGGGGGTGAGGCAGCCTCGGCTTGTTGTAAAAAGCACCACTAATATATCTGTGCTGCATAAAAGGTGAGCCTCTTAGCCAGGAGGTTGCTCATGCATGGATGCTTGCACGCACCTCCCACAAGCAGTGATTGCAGAGCTCACAAGGTTGCTGCAGGGGAGGCAGGAGTTAAGGCACACTCTGTGTGATGCTGCACTGGTGCTCTTGATCTTCTTATTGGCCATGAACAGGGGTCAAGTTGACAATAAGGTAGATCTGGTAGACTTGGTGAATGAGAATAGGAGCTAATGGCAGTTGATGGCCAAGTGCAGGTAGGACGAGAAAAAATATGGAAGATAATAAATAGGCTAAGTACACAATAAGACAGGCTGTGGAATATATCAATAAAATAAATGATGCTAGGAAAACAGCCTTAAAAATATTCTATGCTGATAATAACCCACGTAGTACTAAATATTTGCTCTGAAATTAAGGCAACAAAAACAGAGTGGTGTATTACAAAGATGTGGAATAGTGATTCTAAGAAAATGGAGACTGAGTTGGACAACATGCTAGAGGTAGTGCGGAACTGCTATAAGTTACTTTGCAAGAAGGTGAGGAAGGGGTATGACATTTAGAAGAACTCGATGTGTACTTGTGTGAGGTGGAAGATAAAGATTTTGGTCCTAGAAGGTGGAAAACTAACAAGGGAAATAATGTACAAGAGGTAAATCAAGCTACCTGCAAAATGGAAACTTGCAAGAGTCAGAGGGGGTATCAGTAGAGAATACCACTCACCTGTTCAAATTTGTCACATAAATGTCCATATTTTTGCCTCATAGTTTTGGTCTGTTCCTCATAAAATTTATTGTTTTCTGGATATTTGTGACAAATCAGTAAGGACTGAATTTACTAAATAATGACAGGCATTTGAGTTTCAGACTTCATATGCTTCAGAAAATGCATGATAACAGAAAATCTTTTATTCTAGCAAGGTTCTGAGTTTATAAGAGCAATATTTAAAATTTGTCCCTATTTTGGGGGCTTTGTCTCCTCATTATGTTTGGCTTTGTCCAGATTTTTTGTGCTAAGAGGTTTAGAGGTAAGCATTAGAGTTATGGAAAATCGGAGGTAGGAAAAGACTGAACAGTTGGCTAGGTTGTTCAACTAAATGTTATAAGTGGAAGATATTCTAACTTCATGGAAGGAAACAGCTATTGCAGTCTTACCAAAAAAAATGGAGAGACCCATCTGACCCTGGTTCATACAGGCTGATCTCAGTCTGTAATCATGAGTACAAGACTGGCTAAAATACTCTATTTGATTTTAACAAACATTATATCTTTGCATCAGTATGGGTTTATAGGGGACAGACTAATGTTTGGTAATATTAATAAAACCAATTTGCTGCAGAAGAAAGCGGATCTCAATGAGTCAGTAAATGTTAACAGGGCTGGATGCAGAAAAGGCTTTCGACAGAGTGAGCTGGGATTTCTTAAGGAAGCACTTAGGTTAGTTTGGGATATTGAGTAAACTAGCAGAAGTTATTTTCAGGATATATGAGGGAGCAAATACTCTGGTTAGAGCAGCTGGGAATTTATTTGAGATCAACATTACCAGAAGACACAATTTAGTACTGTCTTTTTTCCCTGTTGCTATTTACGATGCATCTAGAACCCACTGCAATCAAGATAAGGTAGTCCATTATAAGTGGATACAACTGGTTTGAAAGACAAGAAAAATAAGCATTGTTTGAAGGTGATATAATAGCATAGAAAACATTCCACACAGGATATACCAGGATTATTTAAACCATTGCATCAGTTCCAGAGAGTTGCATGATGCAAAATCAATAAAAACAAAACAAAGGTGATAGCCATGCATAACCTGACAACAGATCTGCTTCAAAAAATCATGTTTTTGTGGGGACATGAGAAAATTAAATATTTGGGTATACGTATTAAAAAAGTGGTGGATCAGGTAGCCAGAGAAATGTAGAAGTAGGTAAGGACAAAAAATAAGAAGCATGAAATAATATAGCAATAACCCATGTCTGGGTGTGGATAATGCTGGATTTACCCATGGTTGGTGTGGTTTGGTCATGAGGTCGAAGCCCGAGTGGCCAAACAAAGCCAACCGTGGGTAAATCCAGCATTACCCACACCCAGAAGTGGGTTATTGCTATTATACAATGACATTATTTAAGAAAAAAAATAATTACTTTTCTTAAATAATGGCATTGTATAATGCCTCCTTGCTGCCCTTCCACAGCTGTCTGGGTATTCTGTGGCAGTTCTGATGTACTGCACATGCGTATATTTACGCAGTACATCAGAGCTGTGGGCAAAAGCAATGGAGAAAGCAAAATCTCTGTTGCTTTTTACAGCCTGTCTCGCTATGTTAAACGAGTTTAACATAGCGAGACAGCTTTAAAAAAAGCAACAGAGAATCTCCGTTGCTTTTTTTAAAGCTGTCTCGCTAGGTTAAACCCATTTAACATAGCTAGACAGTTTTGAAAAAAGCAATGGAGAAAGCAAGATCTCCATTGCTTTTTAAAGTGTCTCTCTATGTTAAATGGGTTTAACATAGCGAGACAACTTTAAAAAAAGCAACGAAGATGCTCCGTTGCTTTTTTTAAAAGCTGTCTCACCATGTTAAACTCGTTTAACATGGTGAGACAGGTTGTAACAAGCAACGGAGATCTTGCGTTCTCCGTTGCTGTAAAAAAAAAAAAAAATTATACTAATGGAAAAAGTCCGGGTGACTGGACCTTTTTCCATTACTATAACTCTGATTTACAACGTGCACGCTAACCAATCAGCGTGCACATTTTGGAATATTAACGGGGGGGGGGTCGTTGTATAATGGGAAATGCTACAACTGGACAAGGATAATAAAATATAGGCAATAGCAATGCTTATAAGTACCCTTGGTATTTTATACAGGGCAATTTTTATCAGCCTAGTGAAAGGTTATGAGGGGAGTTAACAGGGAAATATGAATGTGTTTTTGGGATAAAAATTACATAGAGTGAAATGGAAAATGCTGATGATGCCAGTGGAGAAGGGAGGACTGGCTCGTCCAGACCTAAAAACTTATTTTTTAACCACACAGGTCAAGCTAATGTATTTAGCTCAATGCCACAATTACAGGCCTGCATGGAAATAAATGATGGCTATGCAAGGTAAACAAGAAGCTTAAGGTGAGAGACTGGGTCTTGGCTTTAAGTGGTCATAAAAATAGAGAATAAAGATTTAGAGCATTACATTTATAAGGTAAGTAGGGAGATCCTGAAGCAGCCTTCATTTAGGAATTGGGAAGCAGAGCTAGGCCAAATAGATATTAAGCTGGCAGGAGAGAAAGATGAAGAAATTATATTGACAGATAAAAGGTAGAGGAGCTTAGGGGTCAAACGAAAATTCTAAGCTCTGATTGTGAAGACTGGAAAAAGGATAGGGTGAGAAGTAGCAAAATGAAAGTTTGGCCTGGCAGATGATTTATATTTATCTATGTAGGAATGGTGGAGCCATGAAAAGGAAAATAATAGGTATAACATATAGGGTTTTATTGAATGGTAAACAAGTAAAACAATGAGAACTGAGTGGGGTAGAAGGCTAGGGTCACAAGCCTCAGAGGAATCATGGATATAGATTTGCTTAGCACCTAGAAATGCCTTCAAATTGCCCAAAAATACTATTTTCACATAGAAATGTCTTCACAGATACGTCTACACTCCTAATAAAGCTACATGAAGTGTTTCCTCAATTTAATACACACTGCTGGAGATGGAAGACAGATGAGTCAGATACCTGGGAACATATTTTCTGGGATTTTATTGAGCTGAAGGAGCTGAAAGAGGATCTACAAAAATGGTGGCAATAATAGTGGGGTCAGAATTTGTCCTTGACAGAGAACTAGTTTTGTCAAAATAAGACTTAAAATAGGAGATAGAGAGCTCTGATCAGCCTAATAATGTTAGTGGCTAAAAAGATTATCACTAAAAACTAGAGATCTTATTTGAAACCCAAGATTGCTAAGGTTGTAAAATCATGATGGAGGTGAAATAAAGGGAGGAAAATGAACGATATGCAACTTTAGGGAGAATTCCCTGAAATAAGTTGTCTTTGTGGGTTTGATGCATAGAGCTGCTTAGGGAAGAAATGCATGGCCATGATTTGTAAGATATTATGGATGTACTGTGGCAGGAAATTCAAGTTAATTGAATGAAAGAAAAGATTCAAGGTATGACTTGTAAACTGTGAACATTTTAGAACAGTAAATTAAAGAAAGGCTGTTGGGATTCCTATGTTGACACTGTACAGTATGTTAGGAAACATGAATCTATTGTTTAAATTGGAAGAAATGTTCTACAAATACGGTTCTGTTGAGAAATTCAAAATGTACATCATACATGACGATTGCACTGTTTGCTAACATTGATGCTATTTATTCTGCTGTTGGTTAGTTGGAAACAAAATGACAACATTGTCTATGTAGACCAGAATATAGTCTCTAGATAAGATGTTATTTATCAGGCTCTAGAAAATTTCTGGGGAATTTTTCCTCTCCAAAGGCAATTTGGCGAACTTCTAAAGCCCAAATGGAAAAAACAAAGCTGACCTGTACATTTCTGCAGGTATCAAGGTTACCTGCTAAATCTCCTTGGTTAGGTCCATAGCTGTTGTTAGATATTATGAATATAAGGCTGAAATTAATTCTGTTGTAAATATGCTGAAAGAAAAAGTTTGCTTGAATATATGTATAGAGTTTACAATGTGCATTCATACTATATGTATAACAGACAGGCTTCTCTTCACAGCATCAGAAAATGCCTAACAAAGCAATACTGGAAAACAAGCATTACATGATTTTCTCATGTTTGTAGAACAAATATCTATGAACAGACATCCTTTTTTATAAATTCAGCAATACGTGATGTTTTTCCAGTAGGAACAGCTTATACAGATGTTTCCTTTCAGAATGGCATCCTCACATCAGCAAAAGTGCTTAAATCACAAAAGGACAATAGAAAAGTCTAAAACAGACATTATGTGACTTCCCACATAAGGCCAGAAAAACATACCAAGAGGAAATGTGCGTGACTAGCTCTGTATATAGCAATTGTAGTAATTCAGTTATGTGAGAGAAGGACAGAGAGAGGTATTTTGTAGAAGTCATCATTCATATCTGTAACGAAGGAAAACTTTGTAAATATATGCTACAAATCTGACAGACTACGTGTGGTTTGTTATAAAATAAGTTATCTGTAACTGTGCTTATAGCTGCAAAATATATTTCTTTATCAGTGTGCAATTTGAAAGGCTTGGTGCTTTAAACAGACTACAGATGGAGTCATGCAAAGCTATGTGTCTCTCATTCAGCAGTAAACAGCACAGCAAGACTGTGTGTCTTAAGAAGACTTCAAATCCCACAGCAAGCAGTAAGCAGAGCAGTTCAATAAAATTTTTCAATGGTGACCCTTTGACAACGTTCCTAGCCTGTATCCAAAAACAGGGGGAATGGGTAATGTCACTCCTGTAAAAGCACAGTAACATTTATGTGAAGTACTTCAGATTTCTACAGTTTTCAACAATTTGTAGCAATACAGTTTAATAGACGTCTAAATCCGGTGAGACTGCATTGCAGGAAGGTGGAGCAGTTCCATAAATTCTCCAAAAAAGGTACAAGACGAAGTTGTAAGACTGAATCTGCCAGTTTTGCTGTACCAACTTCACAAGTGACTACAGAAACTTTTCAATCATCTACAGTAAAGCAGCTTGGCCATCTGCCTGTCTGTTGACTGGTAAGAAAATTATTCTGTGTTACATACAGTATGAATGCCATAGAGGTAATAATAATGACAGAATAAATGTATATACTGCATATTAGCAAATGTAAAACCTTATTAGGGAAAGTTAATAGTAAGGCATTATGCAAATGGATTGCAATTTGATAGTAAGGCATATTATGCAAATGGATTATAATATTTGACTGGTATCTGAAATAAAATCATGTGTGGTATAAAAATGTTTATTGTGTGTACAATGTCATAAAAATACAGTGCATGACATTATCCAAAGGTTAGACTGTACAGACAAAAACTGTAATGGTAAAGAACCAAGAAAAGTTAATATGTTGACATTATATTCAAATGTTAGACAGTTATGTTCTGTCACCAGATGTAAAAGGTTTATTTCAGAGTTGCAACAACAGTCAAATCAGTTACTGATAGAAACTCTAGTACATTTTGTTACAAAGAAATGTAATAAACTTCTAAAAGACAGACACAATGAGTTCAGGAAGCTTAGACAAGTTATACACACATCTTTTCAAAAGTGCATAGGAGTTTCAAATTCAGCAGAACAGCTTACTAAAGAATGTCAGAAAGACCATGCAACATTACAGGAAATTCAACAGCAGTTGCAGGATAAAGGAAATAAATTAGCTGAACTGACAGAGGCTGGGAACTTCCAGCATACACAGTTAATCTGTGCAAAAGAAATATATTTTATAATATGTTTATGTTTAGAAAATGGTTAAGCATGCATGCTAGGATGGTAGGGACATGACATGCTTGTATAAAGATATACATATACAAGACAGACATGCATGTGTGTTCTTTTCATCTAGAGTACATTTGTTTACAATGCACAAAAGCAAAAGGCAGACAACAGCAAATATAAATAAACATATGTTATAATTGTATAGTAACACCAAACAGTTAAAGTTCTGAATTTTAAAAATAAATACAATCACAGATGGTATTAGTCAAACAGTTTTTGTAAAATTAATGGCAGGACAGTTAAATAGATAAATAAATACAAAATACTGAAATCCATGTAAGGTAATTGTAAAATTATGTCTATTTATGTAGTATAAATGCATAGTTATGCAAATCACAATCACATTAAAGGAAAAATGCCAAAATAATTAATTATAGTTTACAGAATATAAAATGTGAGCTCAGACCTTCCTAGACTTAATGAAAAGTTACAGGAAATGCTGGAAAGATAAGATAAACAACAAGACTGATTGCCAGATAAGTAGCTTGAGTTTTTCTAAAGCATCATTGTTATTAAAACATAATTGTTAAAATGTTTACATGCAACACTATTTGGTAATTGTAATAAAATGTCACAATTGTGCATAGATGTCACTGATAATCTGTTTGCAAGTAAATGTTAAAAGAAAAAAAACTCAGTTGCATCAAGTACAGCCAGCAAATGGGCTATAGTATACATACAGTTCAAATCAATTGTGCAGGAGGGTGTAAATACCTACTAGAGGTAGTAAACAGCAAAAGCTTTATAAAAATGATCAAATCAGGCAAAAGTCCATAGTTTGTTAGTAACCTAATAAAATACATGTATAACCAAAGTGTTGGGCTGACATGCATTCTATTCTCACAGCATAAAGCAGATAAACAATAGTGCAGTACTACAGGGGGAAGGGTACTTTCTCAGTTTTACACTGACTGTATAAGCAGTACTGCACAAGGGTCTGAAATAAAGCTACAGAAAAAATAAACAACAAGGGTCTGAAATAAAGCTACAGAAAAAATAAACAACAAGGGTCTGAAATAAAGCTACAGAAAAAATAAACAACAAGGGTCTAAAATAAAGCTACAGGAAAAAAAATATCTCATTCCTTCTTGACAATACTCTTTTATGGGGGGGGGGGCAGGTATTAGTGTATTAGAAATACTGGTAAACTGGATTAAACCTGACAGTATAAGATATTTTACAAGTTGTTAATAGCTATCATAATGGTTATTATTGTATTGTTTAGAATTAAATTGTATTTACAACCTGTTAAATTGTAAAGCTATACAAGAGATGGTTTAAAAAACAAGAGATGATTTAAAATTGCTTTATTAAAGCTATACAAGAGAGAATAAAGATATGCAAAATGCATAAATGTTTCTAATAGCAAGAATGGTCACTATTTCAATATGTTTTTGACAAAACAATGTTGGTATAAAAAGCATGAATATTTTTAATTGCTGAGTATGTAGTTTAAAATAACATGACATATGCATTTGGTGCCAGTTCCACTAGATATTTTTAAAGAGACATAAACATTTTCCAAGATTTTGCTCAATATTAATGTTATTAAATTTGTAAGATTAGAGTAAATGTACTTTATAGTCTTTGTATGTACAAATGTAGAAAATTTCAGTACAAATGATAGTCTTTGTATGTACAAATGCAGAAAAATTCTGTACAAATGTAATTAATGTCTAGTAATGAATATGTGTGAAAAAAACATATTTAAAGAAAACAATGGGTCTAGGGTACCTACTAGATTGAAATGCATGAATAGCAAACAGTCTGTGTAAATACATACTGATCAGGATACATTGTAATAAGTTCAAAAGTAATTTGTCAAGTTGTAATAACACTGGTTTTACCCCAGTAAAATAATTGCTTTCAAATATTTATTATCTAAGCCCAGTTCAGTATTTTAACAAGATGTTATTGAGCAGTTCAGAGACATGAACACAATGTGATGGTTAAAATGACATTAAAACTGTATATTTTCAGCAGTGCATAAATGCTTGCAGTAGCACATAGTTATTGTCTCTTACAGTTAATTCAACAGTTGCAAAGAGTTAATGAAACAATTCTGAGTCATAAATTAAATTCTGTGATTGCAAAATAATAAATTAATCAAGTAAAATTAAAACAGACACAGCTCATAACTGATAAAATATTTTCACAGAATGGTCTGCAAAAGAAAAAGTTGTTAAATACATTCAGGTTTGGTAGTAATACATGTTTTCATTGTATTAACTATGTAAAATTGCATTTTGACTTGTATCAAAAAAGACTAAAGGTTTTGTTTCTTAATGTGTTTTTTATATAGAATGTTTTGAGTATGTTTAAAAACAGAGGGAATTGTTAGATATTATGAATATAAGGCTGAAATTAATTCTGTTGTAAATATGCTGAAAGAAAAGTTTGCTTGAATATATGTATAGAGTTTACAATGTGCATTCATACTATATGTATAACAGATAGGCTTCTCTTCACAGCATCAGAAAATGCCTAACAAAGCAATACTGGAAAACAAGCATTACATGATTTTCTCATGTTTGTAGAACAAATATCTATTAACAGACATCCTTTTTTATAAATTCAGCAATACGTGATGTTTTTCCAGTAGGAACAGCTTATACAGATGTTTCCTTTCAGAATGGCATCCTCACATCAGCAAAAGTGCTTAAATCACAAAAGGACAATAGAAAAGTCTAAAACAGACATTATGTGACTTCCCACATAAGGCCAGAAAAACATACCAAGAGGAAATGGATGCGTAACTAGCTCTGTATATAGCAATTGTAGTAATTCAGTTATGTGAGAGAAGGACAGAGAGAGGTATTTTGTAGAAGTCATCATTCATATCTGTAATGAAGGAAAACTTTGTAAATATATGCTACAAATCTGATAGACTACGTGTGGTTTGTTATAAAATAAGTTATCTGTAACTGTGCTTATAGCTGCAAAATATATTTCTTTATCAGTGTGCAATTTGAAAGGCTTGGTGCTTTAAACAGACTACAGATGGAGTCATGCAAAGCTATGTGTCTCTGATTCAGCAGTAAACAGCACAGCAAGACTGTGTGTCTTAAGAAGACTTCAAATCCCACAGTAAGCAGTAAGCGGAGCAGTTCAATAAAATGTTTCAGCTGTCAGATACTTTGCTCCACTCAACTGTTCTACAGCTTCATCTGTGCTGAGCATGGGGCATACATCTGCTTTATTGTCACTGTTTAGTTTTCAATAGTCTACTCATAACCTGCTGTTACTACCTTTTTGGCATGAGTGCCACCAGTGAAGAGCAATGACTACTGGATCATTGAATTGCCCCAAGATTTCACACTTCTTATAGTTCTTCCCACATGCACCGCATGACTTCCTCAAACACCCTGCATGAAGACAGTCTGATTAGCTTCTGGATTCTTGTATCTAAATGATGGTCTACAAGCTGGGTACACACTAGGTTAGCAGGAAATATGTCCACAAACTTGTATATCACTATCAGTATTTCTTGAACCTGAGTATGGGATAGTCGCAATGACACTGTTTCCTCATCCATGAAGGTACTAGTTCCTGTTCTATTGAGGACATCTACCTCCTGATCTCTCTCTGATACCTCTTGTGACACACTGCAGATATGAAGTACCAGAGCCTCTCTGTCATGGTAGGATTTTATCATACAGGCAGTTCCCAGGTTAAGGATGAGATCCCTTTTTTAGTCTGTCCTTAAGTTAAATTTGTATGTAAGTTAAAACACTTACATGGAATGTTCTACTGTACTGTGCTACAATACAGTACAGTAGAAAGTCCCATACAAAAATATGTTAAACTTACCTCTTTTTAAGCTTCACTTCACATTTCTGTCCTACAGGCATCACCCATGAATGTTTTCCACTCTTTTCTGAACTTTCAGACCTCTGATAGACCTCCTACTGTCACCTAGACCCTAGTGAGCCACAACGTCATTTGCCCATTCTACTGTACTGTACAGCAACTACTTCAATACTGTGTACTGTACAAGTCAGCAGTCTTGACCAATCAGATTGCCAACACAGAGAGCTCTTAACCAATTGGGTCTTTTATTCTCTGTGCAGGCGTAAGTAACTGCTCTAGCAAGATGTGAGCAGCTTCACGAATGGGGAAAATGAAAGTACAATAGAATTATTCATTTTTAAGGTTTAGAGTTGGGCAGCTTTAAAGATTTTTATTTATTTTCACATTATTTCTGACATTGTGGCAGCCTGTTGTTATCTAAGGGTTGTCCACAAGTCGAATGTCTGCAACTCGGGGACTGCCTGTAGTGACATAGGTTCATAGGTTCATAGGTTGGTACTGGGCTATCTACCCGAAGGCATATATTAGCCCAACCATGTTGTGCGGTAGTCACCGCCCCTTTAGTAGTTCCCTAGACCCTTGTACTAGCAGCTAGTACCCTTGGACTCTATCTAGTAGTGCTGTTGGTGTGATCCCCAATGTGAACTTTCTGTTACCCATCCACTCATCAAGGTTCCTGTTGAAGATTGATAGTGAGGGGCTCTGTCTTATGTAGATCGGGACCCTGTTCCATAGTAAGGAAAGTCTTTGCGAAGGGAATCTATCCCTCCAGCATGTTCAATTCATTGTTGTGTTGAGGTTTATATCCCTAGAGCGTGTAGCTCGAGTAGATTTGGTTTTGCTAAGATGGAGCATGTTCAACAATTCTGGGTTGGACATGGCTCTGTACGTTAGACAGAGATCGCCTCTGAGAAAGCGGTATGCAACAGAGAACAGTCTTAGCTTTTTCAATCGTGCTGCATAGGGCAACTGTTTGAGGCCAGTAATCCTCTTGGTTAGGTACCTTTGTGGTCTCTCCAGCTGCTGGAGATGTCTAGCCAGGTACAGTCCAAATGGTGCATTGTACTCAATAATGGGTCTGATGAGGGAAGAGTAGAGGGGCACCATTACATCCTTAGATCTTGATGCGAACCCTTTCGTGATCAGATGGGTCACATAGAAGGATTTTCTAACCACTTTGGAAACATGGTTATCAAAGGAAAGCTGACTATCTACTTGGGTCCCTAGATCCCTTATTTCTTTTTCAGATTTCAGGGGATTACCTCCTATGTTGTAGTTTGCGGTTACTCTGTTTTTCCCAAAAGGGATTACTACGCATTTTTTGCATTTAGCTTGAGACCATGGCTTTGCCACCATGCATCAGTCTCATTTAGGCCCTTCTGGAGGATCTCCATGTCAGTCAGAGACTCTATTATAGCACCCAGTTTGCAGTCGTCCGCAAACTTAGTCAGCCACAGCCCTTCCGTGCTTGCCTGTACTTCTGAGAATAATAGTGTTTGTGGTTTTGCTTCCTGCCTGGCAACTGCACCACATAATTTACATCACTTAGATTTCACACACCAGTGAAAAGAGTCCCCCATGCTGTACATAACTTATTTTGCTGAACGAGAATGACTACTCTTACCTTTTGTCTAATTGTGTATTTTTGTGCCCTTATTGTGTGATCATAGCAGATGTTTTGCTGACACTCTGCTTGTACCAGGCACTCCTTTGCCAACACCATGAGCTCCTTATGCTTAGTCTGGAAGTTTAAGATGCACTGTACAACAGACCCTTGGTGGGAATCACTTACCATCTCACTCTCTTTTGCTTGTAGCTGCACCTACAGCAGTTGTTGCAGCAGTGACGTGACTGGTACCACTTATATCAGTTTTGCCTCATCTCTGCCTTTGCTCTAATTGGTTTCATTCACTGGCTTTGCTGCTGATCTCAAGAAACACTGATGGTGCCACCACTGGCTACTGACCATAACATACATAGATGTATAATAACAAGCAAGGAAAACTAGCAGTGATATTGCTAATCATCTGCACCTCAAAACTGTTCAATGTAGAGGGAAAAGTTCCTACCAAATACTGACTGCATGAGAAATACATTACTGGGCAGACTGAAAGCAGCCTCTCTACCATAAACTTGGATTCAGTCTTTAATCTTCATGAAAAACTTAATCTGCGTGAACTGGTTCCTAAAACTAAAATCAAATTAAACAGTAAATAAATTACTTTTCTATCTCAGTATATATATAAAAAGAATCATCTATGAAAGAATTTCACATTTTGCCAGACTTTTCACAGCATGACACATCTTAATTTTCATTACTGTAACCTTGAAGGGCATGCAAGATTTTATGTTTCCATTAGTAAAATTGTTAATGAATAACAGACAGGCCATGGTATCTCATTGGACTATAACCTTGTCTAACAGATACAGTTTCAGTGAAACGACCAGAAGAGTGCACATACATATTGCCGATGCAAACTACTTCCTGTAAAAAACTTCCCAGCACTTATTTACAATGTTAATATGATTATTTCCAAGTGTTTTAACAATCTCTGTTCTTTAAGCTACTCTGAAGCTGCTATGGATTTATTTAAAACAAAACGAACCATCTCATTATTAAAAGGGACATGACCATCATTAAAGGAAAGGTAAGCTACATGAACTATTTAACAACTAAAATTACAACAATCCTGCCATATATGCAATTATTAAGACTTCTATGTCTTATTCAATATTTCATGTTTATGCTATTTTGGTAATAAGGAATAAAATGAATGAATATAATCAATAAAACCTGTTACAGCAAGAAAGTAGCAACAGCATTTAAAGTTGTCCTGTGGCAAACAGCTTTTGTAAAATTGAATTTTTTTTACAATGTGTCATTGTGTGCTAGCATAATTGTAATGCTCTAACTTTTCTTTTTTTTTCTTCTTTTTTTGAATGTGAAGTTCTGACTATCACCCTATAATACTCACTCGCCTTCTTCTCTTCACCCACAACTCTGGTTTGCTATTCCACTGAGTAGGGCCACTAGCAGGTATGGGGAAACCCATGAATAAAATCTACACATTCAAGGGGTCAGACTTTGATGTAGGGCTAATCCTAGTGCAGCATCATCTTTGGTGATGGCAATCAAACATTCACTACTGGTTTCTCCTTTAAAGACTACTATATAGTTTACAGTCCTAAAGTGTTTGATAAGTCTCATCAATCACTTTCTACATATTTGTTTATTTTTCCGATACTTTATCATAGCATCATGCAAGAATCAAAGTGTTTCACAACCACCAACAGGCATAAAGCAGAAACCCAATCTTAGACAGGATATAAGTCAGTCATAGGCTACAGACTTACATGCACACAGCACACATGCATGCAACCAATTTGCAGGATCACCAGTTCAGCTACCTGAATGTCATTTGGATGTTGACGGTAACCAGTGCACCTGCAAGACATCCACATAGACACAGGAAAGACACACAGGCTCAGTGCAGAAGGTACCCCATTCAGGAACTAAACTAATGCATGGTTGAGTAATATCCATACCAGTGTTAATTGCTAATATGTGTTTCTACTGACTACGTCTTAAGAATGAGCAAATTATTTTTAATATAGTGATTAAAAGTACCATTTATGGTGATATCATCCCTTTAGTTTTATACAAGTTTTCTTATTAACATTCACTTTTGGTTGATTATTGTTTCTGCTATGCGCATGGTCATATGTGCATCAACTTCACAGTCCTCAGAGCAGAAGAGAATATTTCCATATAAAACAATTAGAGGTCTGTGGATAAGGATATTTTAGTACAGCAAATGCTGCTTGAACTGGAAGGAGTTTGTTTAATGGAGTTATTAGGGAGCAAATGAAAGTTACAATATTATTGGATATTGCTATAAATCTAAGTGAGTACTTATGAACACCAGTGCTGCTCTCACAAATCCTCTTATTCAGGAGTTTGCTTAGACCTTAATGGTTATTTACTCCATCAGGTCCTGGTCTGAAGGATCAACTATCCTTTTAGTCAACCATATCTGCTCTTTATCAATACACTTCTCATTAACCTCCAGCTATTATTCTTCATTGTGGAAGTATGCAGTCCCATTTCCCACATGCTTAGGCACCTGAAGGAAATTGTTATGTAGAATGTATGCTTTGTACTCTTAGGTGACTGCCAACAGACCTAACTAACCTAAGCTCTCCACTTACATTCAGGGATATTTACCTACTCCAGTGCCATGCATTTCCAATTTCCTTTTTTGTGGACTGTGAAATGTTTAAGCACATAAATACAAGAAGTCACCGTAATAGTGATGTTGTCTGATTACTATTTAGTCAGTTTTACTCAAATGCTGACACCTCGGTCTGTTTGGGAGTGGAGGCAAACAATGATAAAAATGTGAATTTTTATTTAATATTTTTAATTGCATCTGATTATATATAGATGGATGATAGTCAATGAATATGCACCTTTAATTCCATTTCTATAATAAAGAAAAATGCAAACATTTTTTTAAGTACGTGTGTGTGTGTGTGTGTGTGTGTGTGTGTGTGTGTGTGTGTGTGTGTGTGTGTGTGTGTGTGTGTGTGTGTGTGTGTGTGTGTGTGTGTGCGTGTGCATGCAGGTGTGTGCATCAGTATGCGTGTGTTTAAGTGTACAAAATCTTGTTTTTTCATGTATGTGTGTGTAATGTGTTATCACTTTCATTTGGCAAGTTCCAGAGTTCATTTTTGATATTCAGGAGAGGGTGTAGGAGTTTTCTTTAGTTTAATGGAGGCTAATTGTGACAAAGTGTGGCAGCCTATACCCTTACTGAATGTACAGTTAGTCTCCTATATGTCATAAATATTTTTATTCCAAGATTCAACCAAGTGCATGTATTGGTAGCTGTACAGAAACCAAACATCCTGGATCTTGGTGAGCTTGGCTTTTACTTCAGACACTTAATATTGCTATTTCAGCCCCGTACACAGCATTTCATCTGTTGAATATGTTAATCCAGCAGTAGTGCAGTGGTCTGATTACTTGCATACTTTTCTGTCTGTCTTAGCATGCACAGTAGTTTAGAAGTGCAACTGTCTCCTTTAATCCAAATTATCTCAGTAATATTTGCCTTCTGCAGGCTGCCGCAGTAAATTTTTAGCCACTATACCCTACCTAGTTTCCTTGCACCTGTCTATATTTTTGGAAGTTCAGCAGTATATGGTTTAACTAGCTTCACATCCAGTTAGTCTGAAGGCTCAATGCAATAGCCTCTCCAGAGAGAGATTACTTTTGTTTTGTATGAAACTCTTAAACTGCAACACAACTGCCTTTGATATGATAAAAACTTACTCTCTAATTTTCATGGAGAAATCAAAATGTTCATAGGTTCATAGGACAATACTTGTCTAATGGCTCAAGAGCCTTTACAAGCCTAGTCAGTCTTATCCTGATTTTACCCAAGTTTCTTTCCCTGAAGGAAAGATGGCAAGGGTCAGCAAGCGGGGTTTTGACAATTTTACAGACTGCCTCTGTCTATAAGGTATATGGGCACTGCCTAGAGAATGAGTTTATGATTTCCCATCCATTGGTCCAGATTGCACTTGAAGATGGGCAGGGAAGGCTAGACTTCATATGTCTAGAAAGTCTATTCCAGAGGAGGGGCAATCTCTGGAACACATATCTGTCTCTTTAGCATGATCTATTCATGGCAGAGAACAGGTTTAGATCCTTGAAGCAGGTAGCCTTCATGCAGTTAGTTTTGTGAATATGCAACATTTTCATCAGGGCTGGGTCAGATACTTCCTTGTAGATCAGGCGTAGGTCACCCCTCAGCAATAGGTAGGAAACTGGATGCAGTGATAGGGCTTTTAACTGGTCCACATATGAAATTTTGGTTATGTCCCATATTTTTTGGTGAGAAGAAGCCTTTGAGTATGCTCCAACTGTTGCAGGTGCCTGGTGGGGAACATGACAAAGGGTGCATTATACTCAATTCCTAGTCTGATGAGGACCAAGTACAGTGGTACTATGACATCCTTAGTTCTAGATGCAATGCCTTTACTTATATGTTGAGCTACATAGAATAGCTTCCTCACCACCCTTAACACATAGTGGTCAAAGTTCAGATTACTGTCTACCTGGGTACCCAAATCTCTTACCATTGCGATCACTCTTGAGGGATGCTATCAATGTTGTCATTTTCAGGCGTATTTGATTTTTCAAAGGGTATGGTTATGCACTTCTTCACATTTAGTTTGAGGCCATGGCTCTGACACCAATCATTAGTTTATGTCAGTCATTTCTGTAGGATATCAACATAATTTGAGGAGTCATTGAGTGCATCCAGTGTGCAATTATCAGCAAACTTGGTCATCCAAAGGCCATCTACATTTTCCTTGACATCTGAGAAGTATATCCTAAACAGGAGGTGGCCTAGCACTGAGCCCTGTGGTATTCCACTGGAGACTGGCCTCTTCCTGGATATGGATTCCCCCACTCTAATAACATGTGTCCTATCCATGAACCATTTGGTTAGCCATCTGGTGATGTGGAGGTTTATGAATGATTTTGTGAATTTATCTATAATACCAGACTGGGGTATTGTGTCAAATGCCTTGGCCAAGTCAAGGTAGGCAGTATGCACTAACCATACTTCTCAGCTTCAAAGCACTAGAAATCAGGACAAAGCCAAAATAATGGGTGGACAAAAGCCCAAAAATAGAGATGATTTTTAAATATTGACCTTATCAACTCCCTTTACATCTTTGGACCTATCACATGGGACAGACTTTCAATTACAGTAAGAGACATAGTGAAATTTGGAGTCTTTAATAACAAGTTGGAAAATCTAAAATTAGAATCAGATGGAATTGTTTCCTGCTTGTCACATGAAATTTTCACTGTGTCTTTCCCTGTCTATACAGGTCTGTCATCAAATTTTACACTAATGTCTTCTGACTAAGGAGTGAGGCATCCATAGCCTATGTCAGTAGCTAACTAGCAATGTACCTACTGGTGAAATGACCACATACATACGCGCGTGTGTGTTTGTGTGTGTGTGTGTGTGTGTGTGTGTGTGTACGTGTGCGTGCGTGCGTGTGTGCGTGCGTGCGTGCATGCGTGTGTGTGTGTGTGTGTGTGTGTGTGTGTGTGTGTGTGTGTATGCGTGGATTTATTGTATGTAAAAAAGATCTGTACTGACAGGTTAGGTTTATCTATTATATACAAACATACCTCTTGCTTATTTATATTCTAGTGTACACTGTTTATCTTATTTGTATTTATGTTGTATGTTTCTTATATGTCTCAGATGCAACAGTTTTCTTACCCTGTTATTGGCCTATGGTTGAAAAGAGTCCATGTAAGTAGATTACATTTACCAAGTTATTAAACAGATTAAGAGTGCAAAGGTGAGAATAGCTCCAGCTCTTCTAATCTTTGGTCTTACCATTTCCCCTCCATCCCATGCACACTTACTTTGGGTCTTACCATTTCCCCTCCATCCAATGCACACTTACCTTTGGTCTTACCATGTCCCCTGAATCCCATGCGCACTTACCTTGGGCCTTATCATTTCCCCTCCATCCCATCCACACTTACCTTTGGTCTTACCATGTCTCCTCCATCCCATGCACACTTATCTTTGGTCTTACCATTTCCCCTTCATTCCATGCACACTTACCTTTGGTCTTACCATGTCCCCTGAATCCCATGCACACTTACCTTTGGTCTTACCATGTCTCCTCCATTCCATGCACACTTACCTTGGGTCTTACCATTTCTCCTCTATCCCATGTGCACTTACCTTGGGCCTTATCATTTCCCCTCCATCCCATCCACACTTACATTTGGTTTTACCATGTTTCCTCCATCCCATGCACACTTACCTTGGGTCTTACCATGTTTCCTCCATCCCATGCACACTTACCTTGGGTCTTACCATTTCCCCTCTATCCCATGCACACTTACCTTGGGTCTTATCATTTCTCTTCCATCCCATGTACACTTAACATTGGCCTTACCATTTCCCCTCCATCCAGTGCGCACTTATGTTGGCTTTCTTTTGAACTCCCACGTGCTTAAGCCCCTTTCTCAACTTTGAACACCACATCTTAGTCCATAAAGCAAAGTGAGCAAACTACTATTTTAGGCTAAAACAAATTCCCTTTAATTATAAACCTATAAAGCAGGATTGTTATTGGTAAGGGAGTAGTACTTTCACAGCTAAAATATGGATTCCTCCTGATTGTCTCATCCTACAAAAGGCCATCTGTCTATTTTACTCCAGCTTTAACAAAATCTGCAGATTCATACCATTCCCCCTTTCCCTCTGAAGGGAACACTACTAAACCACACAAACCAAAGCCAA
Source organism: Protopterus annectens (assembly GCF_019279795.1). Lineage (NCBI taxonomy): Eukaryota > Metazoa > Chordata > Ceratodontiformes > Protopteridae > Protopterus > Protopterus annectens. The sequence continues at coordinate 1,775,297,280 of NC_056735.1, read as the reverse complement.
ATGGCTGCCTATTCCACCAAAAAAAAAAAAACATATTCATAGGCTACATGATCTTCAAACTCATCAGTACAGAATGAACTCCAGAAAAGATAACTCTTATGATGTTATGTGATCCTATCTCGCCTACATTCTGACTGATGGGTTCGGAGCCGATCCCTCGGCTCCGACTCGGCACGCTTATGCCAAAGAGTGAAGTCTCTTATTGGCTGAGCTTACTATATCCCAGGATGCACCACTACCAGTCCCCCAGATCTCGTTTGCCGCTAACTAGCGAAGACGTGGTCTCGAGCTGGCTGAGCTGAGTAGTATTTAACTTACTTTTTTCTGTCAGAAATTTGCTGTTCCTATCATAAAAAGCTGTTTTAACGGCTACTCTGTGCTTTTGTGTGTGATTGGAGTTTTTTTAGTGAAAAACTTGTAGTGTGATTGGGCGTTGGTTCTGATTTCAGGCCTCCTTCATCTGTAGGGCCTTTCTCGGTCAGTCAACCCCTCTCAAACCTTTGGGGTTTTAAGATCCCCTTGAGTTAATTGTTTCGGATTGTTTATCTAATCGGCAGTTGTAACTGATTTTTGTAGTGTCAGTTAAGTCAGAAAGTCAAGTTAGGATAGTGTTGTTTTTGCTGTCAGAGAATTACTGCATTATTGTTATAATGTCTCAGAATCCTAGGCCTTCGGGCTTTAAAAAAATGCACCAAATGTAATTTTAAAATGTCAATCACAGATGACCACTCTCTCTGTGTTTATTGTTTGGGTGCAAAACATTTACAAGAGTCATGCAGTGTGTGTCACGCTTTTTCCTCGAGGGTCCTCCAGGAGAGGAAAAATAAACTCATTCTTAAAGGCTTAATAAAACCCTCCTTTGAAGAAGCTTTAGCATCCTCTCCTTCTCCAGCTAAAAAGAAAAGGGCGTCGGCTCCGGCCAGTCCGTCGGGTCCGGCCGCCCAAAGACAAAGGCAGGCTTCTCCTTCGGCTCCAAGGACTTGGAGCCGAGGCGAACGGTCTGCCTCGATGCCACCAGTCTCGACTCCTCTGGCTTCAGAGCCGATGGCTGGGGCATCGAGAGGCGGGTCACCTTCGTCGGCTCCACTGGTCTCGGAGCCGACAAAGGTTGCCCGCTCAGACACTTCCTCCTCGGCGCCGAAGTCCTCCTCGGCACCGATGGAAACTAGTGTGGGTATTCCTTCGGCGCCGATAGTCATCGAGTCGCCTCGGAGCCGGTCCCCTAGCCCTTTGGGGCCATTGGAGAGGCCATCTCGAACCCGTTCAGTATCCTCTAGGTCATCGAGGATGTCGGATTCGGATATAGACAGGGTGCTCCAAAGACTGTTCCAGTCCCCAGTCTTTCAAAAATTTGTTTTGGCTCCGACCCAGTTGGCTTCGGAGCCGATGGCCCATGCCCATGTCATTGCTATTCCTCCTCCGACCGCTTCAGCTCCGTCGGAGCAGGTGCTGTTGGAGCCGGTGGAGATCTTAGGGTCGGCTCCGACCCTTACTCCAACCCCGGCCTTCGGGTCCGAGTTTGGTACACGGACTTCTTCGGCTGGACCTGGGGGTGATGTTTCGGGACCTATGCTATCGGTTCCGAGCCTCCCTCTCGGTGCTTCGGCTGCGGGACTTCCGTCTGCTATCATGGCTCCGGGGACCGGACACTCCCAGGATTCTGGGGGTCCGGCTTTCAGAGCTATGAGGAGTGCCTTGGCCAAGTCTTCTTCGGCCATCTCCCCGGCTTTACCAGCACCTTCCCTGGGCGTGGAGACTGGGTCTTTGGCAGTTCCCCTGTCCGTAGGCAGCGGAGCCCCTGGGCCTGAGGTTACCCCATTGGAGGGTACCCTCCTCCTGAGGGTTCTTCGGAGTTGTCTTCAGAGGAACCCCCAAGGAAGAGATCGTGCAAGAGGAAGCACGTGGACTCCCCCGAGTCTATTACATCTGACACTGATCTTGATGATGCGGAGGGGTCCCCGAAGTCGTCCTCGGATGATGTCTCATTTGCAGACATCTTAGAGATCCTCAAACAACGAGGCGGCTGGATATCCAAACCCCCCTCTGCTGATGAGTCAGTGCTCCTCAAGGTCTTTGGGGCTCAGCCCTCCGCCTCCTGGGTGTCTCCGCCCTTCGACGAGCTCCTGGATTTAGTTTGTCGGAGGGCATGAGAACATCCAGATACCGTGGAACCAGTCCCTTCTCGTCCTAACAAATTTTTGTCTGCCCCACCCGAGAAGGAGTTCCTGACTAAAGGCGTGGCTGTAGATGCCATGGTGGTGGCATCTGCTACACAACAGGACGTGGCAGAGGCTTCAACGTCCGTCCATCCTCCTAATAAGGAGTCTAGGAGCATGGACCGGTACGGGAAGTGCACCCGGACTTCAGCGGCCTTTACTTTAAGGTCCCTGAATTATTTGGCACATTTTACCAGACTTCAGAGGGATCTGGTCAAGGAGCTGTCAGATTCCCTCTCGGGTAACCTACCTGAGCAGCTAGCCCAGTCGGTTAGCTCTCAGTTGGCTATCCTTACGTCAATTTCTAACTCGTCCATGAGGCTCATTTCATATGCGGCGAAGGGCGGTAGAGCGGCAGGCACAGGCGTGGCTCTCACGGAGACAAGCCTGGCTCTGTTTGTGTCAGTTCATGGAGGCCTTCAAGTCTTCCTTCACTCACGCTCCCTTTGATGGGTCCTCTTTGTTTGGACCTAAGGTTAAAGACACCCTTACCCGCTGTGAGCAAGAGGGAAAAACTTTATCTGCCGTTGGTGCCCGTTATTCCACTCCCTTTTGGCCTTATCCCAAGGCTAAAGGAGGAGGGAAGATGTGGTTCCGTAAATCACGTAAGTTTTTTCCTCAACAGCAGGAAGATTCCCCTTCCAGAGGCAGAGGACGGGGAAATTTTTCTGGGAGACGCCGTCCCAGAGGCGGCAGAGGGCCCCGCAATTCTGGAGACCGCGACTCCTTTCGTGGCTCTTCAGCCTCCCACACCTCATGAGGGATTGCCCGGCTGTGCTGCTCCGGAGCCAGTCGGGTGCCGTTTTGCCAAGCACCTAAAAGCCTGGGAGTCAATCACTCAGGACAGATGGGTGCTTCGGATCATTGCCGGAGGTTACACCATCCCATTCATATGCTCACCCCCACCGTCCAAAAAAATCCCGGACCCACCACCCAGTCAAAGGGAAATTGCAGCCGCAGAAGCTTTAAAGCTGCTAGAAAAAGGAGTCATCCAACCGGTCCCCACAGACCAGATCGGATCCGGAAATTACTCGAGGTTCTTTTTAGTGCCAAAAAAGACAGGGGACCTGAGACCAATATTGGATCTCAGCAGACTAAACCAATCCGTCACGAAATCCAAATTCCGAATGGTCACATTACAATCCATTCTCCCATTGTTGGAGAAGGATGTTTGGATGTGCTCCATAGACCTCAAGGACGCCTATTATCACATACCGATACATCAGGCGTCCAGGAGGTATCTGCGCTTCAGCCTGGGAGACAGTCATTTCCAATTTTGTGCACTGCCCTTTGGTCTCACCACAGCCCCAGGGTGTTCACCAAGTGTTTGGCAGTAGTGACTGCTCACCTGAGGAGTCTTGGATTCCAAGTGTTTCCCTATCTGGACGACTGGCTCCTGACTGCCACCACCAGGCATCTACTAATGGACAACCTCAAAGCCACCATCTCCTGGGTGCTACCCTGGGAATTACATTCAATTGGTCAAAGTCTGTCTTGCTGCCCTCTCAGCGCATAAGGTTCATAGGAGCAGAGATAGACTCAAAATTGATGCGCGTTTTTCTTCCTACTGAAAGGATCCAAACTTTACAAGGCCAAGTTCAAGCCCTGATTTCAAGATCCAAAGCCCCAGCCAGGATGGTCCTACAAGTTTTAGGTTCGATGTCTGCCACGGTTCTTCTAGTTCCTCTGGCAAGATTGCACATGAGGATTCTTCAGTGGCTATTGTCAACTCAATGGTCCTTTCAGGACCTTCCCCTCAATCATCCCATTATGATTACAGAAACATGCAAACGGGACCTTCGCTGGTGGCTTCAGACATCAAATCTAAATCAAGGAAGTCCTTTTGTTATTCCCTCTCCAGTGGTCACCCTGACGACAGATGCCTCCCAGACAGGGTGGGGGGGGGCATTGTCTGGGCAGGTTAGTTCAGGGCTTCTGGCTTCCAGACGAAACTCTTCTCCACATCAATGTATTGGAGATGAGGGCTGTACTTCTGTCCCTACAGGCCTTACACAAGTTTCTCCCTCAGGGCATAATCGCCATCCACACAGACAACATGTCGGTGGTCTGGTATCTAAACAAACAAGGAGGGACCAGATCTTACCCCCTTTGCAGAGAGGCCATGAGGGTGTGGGAATGGGCTGTAGCTACCAGCCGTTTCTTGGTAGCGACCCACATTCCGGCGAAATCAAATATATTGGCAGACAGATTAAGCAGAACAATTCTCTCTCCTCACGAGTGGTCCCTAAACGAAACAGTAGCAGCTCAGGTTTTCAGGAGATGGGGGACGCCGTGCTGCGACCTATTTGCAACACCACTAAACACGAAGTGCAAAAGGTTCTTCTCCTTGACTCCACATCAAGGGGAAGCAGCTATGGATGCTCTAGCACAACCTTGGCCAACAGGGCTACTTTATGCCTTTCCTCCGATTCCACTTCTCTCCAAAGTCATTCAAAAGCTTCTCAATTGGGGTCCACAATGATACTGATTGCTCCATACTGGCCTCGTCAGGTATGGTTTCCCTACCTGAAGAAACATGCGGTGGACGATCCTTGGACTTTAGATCTAACTCCGGATCTGCTAATTCATCAGTCGGGACGACAGCATCAGTCCCTACACTCCTTGAAGTTGACAGCTTGGCTCCTCCACTTCCGACTTTAGTCAGAAGTCACACATTAGACCCGGAAGTTATTCACATTTTATCTTCAGCCCACAAACCCACCACTAAGAAATTGTACCTCAGTAAGTGGAAGAGGTTTGCTATCTGGGCTCAACTCAGGGCTTAGACCCTATCACTGCTCCAATCCCAGAGGTTTTGAAATTCTTAACATCCCTGTTTAATCAAGGATCTTCTGTCTCTACTATTAAAGTCCAACTAGCGGCTATCTCTAAATTCCACGAATCCATGGATCCTCCATTGATGAGCAGCAGACTATGCAAAACTTTCATTAAAGGTGCGGGCCTGTTAAGACCCCAGTTTTTCATCCTGCGCCTCCGTGGGATCTTGATTTGGTGCTTCGTGCATTAACATCTTCCCCTTTCGAACCGGCTGCTACATGTGAGTTAAAATATCTGTCTTGGAAAACTGCCTTCTTAGTTGCAATTACTTCTGCAAGAAGAGTTTCAGAGCTTCAAGCCCTGTCTATTAAACCACCGTGCTTGATTTTCCACAAGGATAGAGTATCACTTAGGCCTAATCCATCCTTTGTCCCAAAGGTCTGTTCTAATCTCTGTCTCCAACAATCTCTAGAGCTACCAGTTTTCTTCCCAAAATTCTCCAATGAAGCAGAATACACTCTCCATAAATTGGATGTTCACAGGCAATTGCGCTTCTATTTAGACAGGACTCAGCAATTTCATAAGTCAGACCAGTTGTTTGTGTCCTTCTCAGACAATAAATTGGGTAAAACCATCACAAAAGCTACTATCTCCAAATGGATTAGAGATTGTATAACTCAGGCTTATTCTTCTTCGAATAAGCAACTTACAACATCTATCAAAGCTCACTCTACCAGAGCTATGGCGACTTCTATAGCTTTTCATTCCAAGCTCGCTATATCGGAGATTTGTGCTGCGGCTACTTGGTCCAATCCGCACACTTTTATTTCCCACTATAAATTGGATGTGGCATCTAAAGGGCGAGCATCATTTGGTTCCACGGTACTCAGGAGTGTTTTCCAGTGAGCCACCCAGGATTCAGGTGCTAGGGACGCTGTCCCATCAGTCAGAATGTAGGCGAGATAGGATCACATAACATCTTTTAGTTATGTACTCACCATAACTTCAGATGTTTGGGATCCATCTCCTACATTCCTAATACCCACCCTCCTTCCCCCTGCCTTGGAGATCAGAAGAGATTGAACGGTTTTGAGTTCTACTGTTTTATCTTGTTTCATCTGATGATGTTATATAAGCAGTGCGTGCATGTGTGCATGTATGCGGACAAACTAGATCTGGGGGACTGGTAGTGGTGCATCCTGGGATATAGTAAGCTCAGCCAATAAGAGACTTCGCTCTTTGGCATAAGCGTGCCGAGTCGGAGCCGAGGGATCGGCTCCGAACCCATCAGTCAGAATGTAGGCGAGATGGATCCCAAACATCTGAAGTTATGGTGAGTACATAACTAAAAGTTTTAGACCATTGTCTGTCTCCAAACCTAGCCTGCTAGCAACACTCACAAAAAAGCAAAGCACATAGAACACTTCTTTTTCATCCTGGACCCCCACCAAGATCCGTGAAATGATCCCTATACATGAGTGACACCTTGTCCTTTCGCAAATTTAAAAGGAATTAAAATAATTTCTTTTCAAGCAAGCAAAGTGTAAATGCCACAACACTGGAAATATCACATAGGACAGTTATCTTTCCAAATCCCCATCAAGTCCTACATGTGGTCATCACTTTATCATTTTATGTTCCCAGGGAATGCTATATTGCTGACATTGCAGTTATATTAATACTATAAATTTATGCTTCTTCTGTTTGTACATTTTGAAGAGTTTTTTTTGCTTTTGATATGAAATTACCTGTACATGATGTATCATAGTTATTCCTATCATTTATATCTATTGCTAATTTTGTCTATTTCATACTATGTGCATTTTATTCATACTAATTGTGTGCTATTACTCTACTTTTCAAATTTCTTTTCATAGACTGAGCCTGAAAATGATCCATCTGAATCAATGCCCTATCCTGGTAAACAAACAAACAAACAAACAAACAAACAAACAAACAAACAAACAAACAAACAAACAAACAAACAAACAACCACGCACACAAACAAACAAACAAACAATAAATAAATAAACCTTCCTAATATTTGTTCTCTTGTATGGCCTCTAGGCCTGTGCACAGTGCACAAGGAAGGATCATTAGATTCTGACCATTACTTCTTTGCTTTTAGAGGCTATTTACTTGATGATAAACATGCTGATACTACCCCTTATCTTTGCTTCTGTTGGTCGAGTTCAGATGTGATTAACAACAAGTCCTGGTGTAAACAATTCTCCCTGAGCCTTTTCCTTTTCTTTTGCCATAAATTCATTTCAACCCCCAGCTGATATTTCATTTTCCTGCACTGACTCTCCAACATTGCCTTTCTGCCTACTTGGTTAGGTTTTTCAAATATTTCATTAACTTCTTTTCCCCATTGTCCAGTGTTGTGCGTAACTTTGTGCTATCAGTAGAAAATCCGATCCTGCTCTGTTTTTCTTAGATATGTCAGTACCAAATAGACTAATGAGTAATGGACCTAGTACAGACTCTCACAGTAGTCCACTAGTCACTTTCCTTATTTCTGACATTGTCACTCTCACCACAACCTTCAGTCACACCCCTCAGTGATGCATCACTCAGCTCCTCAGCCTTGATCTTACACCCTGTGCTTCAAGTTTCCCTAGCAGTCGTTATGCAGGATGTATTCTATGTCTACCAGTAATCTCATCATCGAGTTTTCATGTTACCAATCAAAGAAGTGGATCCGTTTTGACAGACAGTCCTTTCTTGCAATGAAAGCCTATTGAATGTCGTCCAGGGAGTTGTTGTTCCTCTAGGAAAGCATCTATTTTTTATTGCTATTACTGCCAGTGCTGTTAGGCCTGAGGTTATTCAGATTTTTGAGAGTTTTGTGAGTTTCTCATTTTTCTACATTTTACTATGTTTCTCTGAATTTGAAGTTACAGCTATTAAATGAATTGGTTTTGCAGTGTTGTTTTATTTTTGAGTGTTTTCTGGGCTGTTAAATGGATAAATCAGTATTGCTGCCTTTATTTGATGTGTTTTACTCACTTTTCAAACACAGTAAACAGCTAGTTTTAGCCAATTGTGTAAATTATCTAGAGCTCATAGTGATTAATCTTAATGACAGTAGTGTGACTGCAGAAGTTCTGGGAATATAAACGCTATTGGTTATAACTTTAGCTGTTTGTCATTGGCTCTTTCATTTTTCTTGTTTAATTTATATTGCACTGAGCTTTGGTTAGCATAACGTGTCTATAATGAGCACTCCATAGGCATAGACACTTTCAGTAGTAATACATAATATAACCCAACTCACTCAAATCCAGTCAGCAATTTGACTCCTTCTATATACAAGGGCAGCAAGCTGTGCATAGATGCATAACACATAGAGCCACGCACCTAATAGCTTAAATATAATTTGTAGCATCCCCCCTTGTCCTTCATCTTGTCAGGATAAAACAGACGAACATTCATGGGTTCTGTTCAAGCAGCTTTATTACACACAAACCCATCAGGAATGAGGCTTTGCAACTTAAACTTAAATAAACTTATAAACAGACTGACTACTATACTCATACATGTTAACACTCTGGCTGTCCTCTCAAAATGGTACTGCTGCCTGCACGCGCTCACTATTTATATTCACATGCTTACATCTGGAAATGCTTCTTAAAGTTACACACACACACACACACACACACACACACACACACACACACACACACACACACACACACACACACACGCTCTATTCTACATCCTCCCTCTTTGAGAAATGATTCATATATGAAATGACAGTATTCAATGACATACAATTTACAGAATAATCTTTTGACATGCAGTTGTACAGGACTAATTCTTTAACATGCAATCATATAAAATTAGACTCATATAAAACAATCATGTCCAGGTTACTGTGTATTTTACACTAGGTGTAGAAATATGACCTGATCATGTAACATAATAGTCAGAATTAGATCTAGCAATGGGGACTGTCTTCAAGGAATGTTCAACTTTGTTGACAACTTGGGCATTATCAGGACCGGGAATGGATACTGAAACATGTTCCTCAGTATGAACATTGTCAGAGTTGCTTTGATTCTAGAGTGTGTATCACAGATACGAAGTTGCAATATCATTCCTGATACAGGAAGAAGATGTCTGGGGGTTTCTCCTGTATTATATACCCTTAAATTCCACTAAGTAGGATCTTGGATCAGCATATATACCTTGCACTCGACCAATTCGTTCAAAGCCTTTCACTGTTTACATCCTCACTGTCTCTCCTTCTTTTAACGGGCATAGAAATCTTCTCATTTTATCATAGCTGGACTTCTGAAAAGAACTTTTCTTAAAAGTTGGGCTTTCATTGCTCTGCTATTTTTAGCATTAGGCATCAATAAAATAGAACTGATAGGCAAGGTTGTTTTGGTTTGCCTAGACAGATGTTTGTGAGCAGGTGAGCCAAGTAGGTTGTCACAGGGTATATTTCTGAAATGAAGTAAATTCAAGAAGATTTCAGTATTGTCATGCTTTGACCTGTCTAGTAATTGCTTTGCACTTTGTACTGCATGTTCATTTGACTGTGGGTATTCAGGACTACTAGTAACATGGATAAAGTCCCACTCTTTTGCAAATTTCTGAAACAATTGACTGGTAAACTGAGAAACATTGTCAGAAATAACTTTGTGTGGCCTACCATGGACTGAGAAATGATATTTCATTTTAGTAACAAGAGCACTGGATGTTAGGTTAGGTAGCAAATTGATCTCAAGCCAGTTCGAATAAGAGTCTACCAACACTAAGTAATGCTGACTGTTCCACTCAAATATGTCAGTTGCTATGGATGACTAAGGTAGTTCAGGAATTTGGCTTAGCTGAGGTGGCTCTTTTTGCAAATGCAGCTTAGTACTGTTGCATACTGAACAAGAAGAAAGCACTTTATCAGTGTCTTTTGATTGAGAAGGCCAAAATACTAGTCATCTCACCCTTCTTTTGGTAGAATCAGAACCTGGGTGGCCACAATGCAAAATCTGAATGTATTCACATTGTAAGGAAGTAAGAACAACAACTTTTGGACTTTGAAAATGATACCATCTTCCATCAGCATCTCATCTCTGTATGGAAAACAAGGTTGTACTTCTGGAGGTATATATAATTACTTTGATGGCCATCCTCCATTGATGAAGTGGTTGAGCTTTTGCAAAATTGGATCACTCATCAAGTCTCGTGGTAGAAAAATCAAGGACTTCCATGATATCAAAGTCAAAATTCTCTGCATCATGCTGTTACATGGTATTTCCGGGCAATCTGGAAAAGGTATCAGCCAGATAAAGAAGCCTGCTTTTTGTATACATCATTCTGAAATTATACTTTTGCAATTTGAACATCATTTTTATAGTATTGATGGAGCAGAATGCACAGGCTTCTTTAAAATATAGACTAGAGGTTGAGGGTCAAGTTCTATCTGGATAGCTCAGCCATAAATATAATTATGGAACTTCAAACGTGAACACAATTGCCAAAAGTTCCTTCTCAATTTGAGCATGCACCACCTCAGTTTGGGTAAGAGTTCTAGATGCACAGGCAACAGGTCTGCCCTCTTGAAGAATAACTACACCAAGACCGAACTTTGAAGTATCACAGGAAAGAACTACTCGTTTATGGACATCATAGTATCTGTGATGCCCATGCACTGGCCCAGTAATCAAGAAGCCTTGATACTCACCACTAGCACTGGTGAGGGATGTCTACACTGGGAGGATAACAAGTATACACACAGTAAAGTACAATTTCCCCTAAGAGCACACAGAGATCACAGTCAGTCTGGGGCTGGTTTCTCCCTTTCTCTCCATATCCCCAATAAAACACTGCACTGGCACAGCTATAGGGTTCAGATCTCAGCCAAGTGGTCAAGCCAAAACCTCCAGTACCCTCTTTGTCCAACCAGTGCTTCGTGTCCCTGCCCAAGTAGCTGATACACACACTTTGAGATGTGATTTATATAGAAACACACAGACACTCCTGGGGAAGGCTGGCACAGGTTCTCCAGGTATGCCTCTTCTGCCCAGAATATATGGTAGTACCACCTGCCACCAACCACCCTTATCAGCTAGTATAAAAGGCCCTTACCAAAGGCGTCCAATTCATCTGTGCAATGTTACTGTTATCCAAATAGTAAGTGTGACCAAGGCCAAGGCTATTCTAGAGTGGCCTGTACAGTATCACCAAATAAAAGGTTTAAATATATTTAATAATAAATAATAAAAACACAAGACAATACTTATTAACTCAACACAATGACATTAGAGTTCAGAAATCACAGGAAATACTTTAAAATAACATAGTAGGACAGTGTCACATAAATATAGAAAACATCTAAACTAATCTTACTGTACTTCTATCTGTTTCTAAGAGAAATCACTGTGCCTAAATAACTTACAGAGCAAGGCTCAGTGCTGGTGAGTTGTTAACAGGTCTGAAGACAAATACAAAATGCAATCTCTTTCCCTTGAGATAGTTCTTAAATTGATAATACACATTACTGCTGAGTCATTTCAGATTATATCATTCTTATCACTTCTGCTTAAGTTTTCCAGGCTCACAGAACTTAAAATTTACATTTCTTTGTGATCTGCAGCTGCCAGGAAGACACAATAAAAGACACTTTACATGTGAAACCTAGTAATTATCTCCACCTTAGACAATAGAAAGAATTTCCAGCTGCAGACATCCTGTCTCCTAGCTTGAGATCACACACAGTCATAAAATTCTTTACTTGTCAGCTTTCTTCCAGCATGGTGTACTGTGGTTACATTTTTGAAGCTCAAGACTTGACACAGTTTTCTTACATTTGTCAAATAAGCCTGTGGATCATATTAACATTTACAATGACATAGAATTATTTACAAAATTCTATCTGGCTAGGCTGGAGCCTCTCAGTTTATCACAGTATCTTAATGTAGACAGGTTGGCAATTTGCTTTTTCAGGTTATCAAATGATTTGTGGTGTTGTTCTAATCATGACCAGGCAACATTTCTGCATGCCAGCTCTCTTAAAGACACTGATAACTCACACAAGTCAGGAATAAATTTGCTCCCAAGAAAATGCTGTAGGGCTTGCGTATTGTCTGGAGATGGCATCTCTAGAATGGCTGCTTGCTTAGAAGGATCTGACCATAAGCATCTACTGGTAAATAAATGACCTATATAAGTAATTTCTGGTAGTCTGAATTTGCATTTCAGAGGACTGAGCTTTAAATTCACTTCCATGCTCTGTTGAGAACTTTCCTGAGTTTTCTGTCAAGCTCTTCTTCACCATTGCCTCCAACCAGTAAATCATCAACTATTATTGCACACAGGTAGCCTGAATTTTTCTCCTTTAAACATTGAAAGGCTTGACTGGCAGAATTTATCCCAAAAGGCATCCTGAGGAATCTCTACCTACCAAATGGGGTACCGAATGTAATCACTAGTAAAGAGTTGTGATCAAGCATTACTTGCCAAAATGAACTCTTTGCATCTAGGACAGAAAAAAAGGTGGCATTTGGCATAAGGGCAGCAATCTCCTCGACTATATGTACAGGATGATGAGGTCTTTATAATGCATTGTTCAAGCCTCATGGGTCAATGCATATTCTGATTTCATCTGAATTTTTCTTATGAGCAACTACCATGGAAGACACCCAATCATTTGGTTCTGTAACTGGACAAATCACACCTTGCTGCAATATTTGGTCTAACTGGACCTTGACTTTATCCTGCATAGCTATTGGAACTCTCCTTGCTGGTCTGACCATTGCAGTGACCTATGGGTCTACTTTCATGGAGTACACAATTGGAAGTTTGCCTAGCTTGTCATTGAAGACATCAGCATACTCTGAGAAAATAGCATCAGTGAAGCTGGAACTGAGACATGTGGTTACATGATGGACTTCTTTGGTAAAAGAAAACAGTTTAATTCTCAAATTGTCTCTGTGACCTAATAATGACTGCACAGATCTTCTGACTACATAAAATTGCAAGCTGTAACTGTTCCCAGTCGAATAGCATAAAAGCACTACCGAGCCTTCGGTTTGATTCTCTTCACCTCCATAAGTAACAAGCTTCACAGATTTGGCTAAATTAAGTTGCCCACCAGCCCCAACTTTAGCAAATGTTTCTGCTAACATTACATTACACTTTGAACCAGTGTCTACATTGAATTCTGTGGGTTTACCATTGATCAGGACAGTACAAAATACTTTTGTGTTTGTGCCAACACATCTACTGCATTTATTGAGTTTTTACTGTTGTTAAATTTGAAATTCAAATAAAAAATTATCAGGAAAAAAAAAAAAACAAATCTATTGCATTAACCCTTTCACCGACCACTGATCTACATGATCAACTTGCTTTTTTGAGTTACCTTTCTTAATAACTGAATGAGGCTTCCTTAATTTACAAAACTTTTGAAAATTATTCCATTTTCTACACTTGTGGCATTGCTGACAAAATGCTAAGCACTTCTCTCTTTTAGACTCATATTTGGCTCCACAACTACGACTGTTAACAACAAGATTTGACTTGGGTTTTGCTGACTCAGCCTTATACTTCACTGAACATGCCCTTTTTACTGAGCTAGTCTTGGAACTTGCTTAAAAAGCTACGGACTTTATCAAGGGAGCCCACAGCGGCACTCTGGGAATAAATGCACACAGCACAAGAAACTTCTCGAAATGCCTTTACTTTTACTGAACTTTGCAATATAACTGCACTTTGCACACAGTAAACTCGTTGAAATAATTGCACCGTAATAAAGCACACACTCTGCAAACACTTTGCACACTCTGAGATACTTTGAACAACTCTAGTTATGCATTGAATGGCTTTGGTCAATGGGAAATAGTAGTTCGTGCCCAAACTCTATCTTTTACTAAAAAACACGCAGTCACCCTGATTTTAAAGCTTAATTTGTTCTTTTATTGTACTCGTTATGCCCTTTTAATCTCTTATCGTGCTCATTATACTTTCCTTGTACTTGTTTTACTTCAAACATACTCATTATGCAAACCAAAGATAATTCTGAGCCCCATATGAATACTTCTGCTAGTTTTATCAAATATCGTAGTTCCGAACATTTTGTTTAATTAATCATGTGTTTTGTGCCCTTCATTTGATTAATAATACGTTTTGTGCTACTCGTGTGATTAATAATGCGTTTTGTGCCTTACACATGCTCTGTTTCATTTTCTTTGCCAAATAAATAATTTGTGTAAGTTTTGGTTACCTTAAATTAATTTTTGTCCTTTTTGTTTGTCTGCACCCATTTCACTCAGCCAGCTCAGTCTGCCTTCACCTTCAACTCTGCACCCCATGGCTCAAAAAACTTGCTCTCTCAATTCCATTTCTGACATCATGTTGCTTGTCTGGTCAGGATAAAACAGAAAAACATTTGTGGGTTCATTTCAAGCAGCTTTATTACACACAAACACATCAGGAATGCAGCTTTGTAACTTAAACTTAAATAAACTTATAAACAGACTGGCTACCATGCTCATAAATGTTAACACTCTGGCTGTTCTCTCAAAATGGCACAGCTGCTGCACATGCTCACTATTTATATGCACTTATTTACATCTGGAGATGTTTTTTTAAAGGTACATACACATACTCTGTTCAACACCCTAGTAGTGCTATAATGGCAAACTTAGCCTACAGTCATTGCAAATAGCTCAACACTGCTGTTAACCAAGGTTCCCAAGCTGTGCTATCACAGTCACATATTTACCCAAATTACACATTAATGCACCAAGCACCCCCTTAAACAGATACACATCTTAAATAGCCTGCAGATCTCTAGTTTATTTAAATTCTTTAAATCAATCAAGTTTTACTTCCCACCAGACAATATAGGAGATCAGCTTAGTTGTTTAACCTCTGTTGCCTGCCTCATAGCATTAGATATCTTACAACAGTGTTGCAACTGCCTCATGCTCAAAGACAATGAACTTTTAATAAACACAGATTACACTGTTGGTGATAGGTACAAATATTTATGAGATAAGGGGGCCCCAGTCTAACAAAAAACACAAACTGTGAGCATTGCACTAACACACCACATGCAATGCACTCAGCCCTGACATACTATGCAATGTCATATGCAGGCATAGTAAAGAAATCCTTATCTTAGTCTCCTAGACCTATAAGGATTATGTCTCAGCAAAA